>NW_025796915.1:1564492-1909772 GCF_021613505.1 Equus quagga | reverse complement strand
CTACCGTCAACCCCTACGTGGTGACCTTCCTGCCGACCCTCTTTGGCATCTTACTGGGTAAGCCTGCGGTCTGGGCCCTGGGCTCCTGGGTCCCACTGGGCCTGCTGGCTTTCCTGCAGGTGGGGGAGACTTTAGGGCAAGACTACACCTGAGTCCCCACCATCCCCCTGCACCACTGCTGCCAAATCTTTCTTGTGTCCTGGTGGGCTCAGAAGCTGCTAGTTTTGTGGGTCAAGGCCTTTGCCTACCTGGGGTATCCAGGAGATTGCCAAGCCTGCCTCCCACCCTCAGACCAATAGGATGCTGTCAGGGTTGGCCTCGCTGCCAGACCTCCCTAAGCCTGGCTTGCCCGTACGGCCCCACACTGTTCCTGGCGAAGCCCGCACATCCAGTGGCTCTGAGTTGCTGTGTAGCAGCCAGGCCTCGCTTTGGCCACCAGCACCCAAGCCTTCTGGTCTGGGGCTGGGCCTTGCCCCCAGAAGCCCCCATTCCCACACTTGACCCTGTCAGTCTTCTGCCCTGACCTCCTCCTGTAGGCTCTACTCTAGGCCTCTCTGCTGTCCTCATGCTGCATGATTGTCTAAATGAGCGTCTAGAAACAAAAACTTTGTGATATCAATTCCCACCTGCTCCTTGTCGTTGAATTTTCCATACCCCAGAAGATTGGTTCCTCTTCCTTAGACCCATAGTGCCCCCAACCCCACCGTGCCGGGCCAGGCATAGGGTGCCTCATCCCCAGTCCTCCTGAGGGAGCTGGAGCTGTTCTCCTTCCTGCATGCTCTGTGGGGATGTGGGTCCCCGCACAGCTCTAGAGGAGGGAGGCCAGACCACTGCCTTGCCATGTTCTGCTCCAGAGGCCCCGGTGCCAGGCAATCCCCGGGCCTGACCTGAGCGCCTGCCTTGTGGGGAGTCCTTGTGGGCAGGTAGGTGTAGCGTTGGACCCACGCGCCTTCCTCCTCCGCCCGCTCCCTTCTCTGAACCTCTGTGCCCCACGGGGGAGCCCTGACTCTCATTCCTCCTCCTCCCTGAGCATGGTTCCTGTCACTGCAGGGTGAGAACGTAGCAGAGGGGAAGCAGAGACTGGGGCTTCTCACCTGGGCCTAAGTTCTTGTTCTATCACTGTCTAGCTGTGTGTGCCTCAGTTTCCTTGTCTGTAAATGAGGTGGAGAAATGTGTGTGTGAAGCCTTTGGCGGAGACCTGGCCTGGAGTGAGTATGGAAAGGGCAGTGAGACTTTATGCACATTGGGGAGTGGGGGGAGCCTGTGGTTAAAGCTCAGCTGACCTCCCTGATGTGGGTGACAAGGTCCTTGGGTGTCCTAGGAGGGAAGAAGCCCCCTTTGCTGTGTGACTTCGGGCTGGTGCCTTGCCCTCTCTGGCTCTGGATTCACTTCTTGGGTTGAGGCACTGTCTGGAAGGCTGAGGGCAAGTTTGGCAGAGAAGGAGAGGTTTGGAGTTTGGGTTGCAGTGGAGGGAGCAGTAGCATGAGGGGTCACCTGGGGGTAGAGAAAAGGGGGCAAAAGCCAGGAGTCAGGAAGAACTGTCTGTGTGCACCCAGAACAGTGCTGCCTGCCCTCCCTCACATCCACCTGGCCCTGGGGTCATCAAGGTAACTGAGTTAGGGCCACATATGTCCCCACCTCTTCCAGGGCCTGGGGGCGGTGGGGGAGGCAAGGTCCCCTCTGTGGGTCTCCATTTCCCCTTCCTGGTTCCCTGCCATTTGGGTCCTAAGTTCGGTCTCTGTCACCCCACTTCTGCCCCCAGCATCATTTCTGAGGGTTGTGGGAGGGCAGCCAGGACTGGACTGGGGCTAAGTGGGGCCGGTTTGGAGGATTCTGCCTGACCACTCCTGGGTCGTGCCCTAGGGCAAAGGAGGTGAGCTTTTTGGGCATACTGACTGCACCACCCAGGCTCTGCTAACACCCACTGGGAAATGTTTGCACAGGGCCGGGGGCCTGGGTGGGGGGGGGCAGGGCAGGGCAGCCCCCAGGGGAGCAGGAAGGATCCACTCCAAGCGCCTTTCTGGAGAGGGTCCTCGGGCCTTGCCGTGCGTGGCTAGGCCGAAGGCAGGGCTTCAGGGTCCCCAGGCCAAATGCTCCAAAGCAGTCCCTCCACTTTAGCACCTGGGACAGGAAGGGTGGGGATCACTTGGGTCAGGCCAAGCCCACCTGGCTAGAAACCCCTCAATTGCGGCTGATGGGTTCAGGTGAGGAGTGAGTCATAAAGGGGCCAGCTGACCCCTCAGCTTGACTCAGAGGGTCAAAGGTCCCGCCTGCCCTCCAGGAAGGAGCACCTGGCCCAGCCAGGCACTCAGCAGGACAAGGGTGAGGAAAATAAGCAGAAGGCCAGGATGGTGAGAGCCACAGCATAGCTGGAGGTGGGGGTGTCAGGCTGACCCAAGGCTTTGGAGCTGAGGGTACTTTGAGCAGAACGGGATGGGTTCCCATCCTCCCAGATCACAGACCTCTGAGAAAGCAAAGCTAGGCCTGCAGAGAAGTCCCGGCATGGGGTCCTGGCCCAGAAGGCATAGCAGGAACAGAACAGGGGAGCTGGGGCCACCATGACGGGCTCCCAGGAGGCAGGGCCAGGCCTGGGTCTTGAAGGGCAGCCAACTGGGGGCTAGTCCAGGAAGAAGAGAGGGCAGGCAGGGGAGGCAGGCTTCAGACGCAGGGCAGGCAGGCGCAGCAAGGAACCGAGCCTGAGGGAGGAGGCAGATAGAGGACACAGACACAGGGAAGGGGCCTGCAGAGGGAAAGAGGGAGAGGTCTGGCCAAGGTCTGGGAAGACCATCTCCACTGAGAGGCCCTCAGCTTCCTACAGGATGTGCAGACCCTGGAGCACGAGGGCCTGGGCAGGCGCAGCCCTGAAGAAGGCGGCACTCACCCTGGAAGTCAGTGAGTCTGGCCTGGCAGGAAGATCATCAAGGGTGTCAGGGAGCTGGACAAGCTGGGGGGACTCGGGGAGGCTGTCTTTGCCAGCCTCCTGCCCCACCCCCGGTGTCCAGCCCTGAGCCCCATGGACTTACTGGAACCCTTCTACCATGACTTGGCCAAAGCTCTGTAGAGGTCTGAGGACAGTAATCACCTGGTGGTCAGGAGAGGACAAAGAGGGTCACAGCTCTACCAAAGCCTTGTTGGGTCCCCTCCATGAGGCTCCAGTCTCCTGCTCCTTTCTCCTCTTCACCCACCACCTCACCCATCTCGTTAGCATCCCCTGAAGTTCCTGGGCCTCAGGGCTGGTTTTGTCCTTCAAGGCCTTGGTGAAGGATTGGTCCAGGATCTGCAGCCACACCTCATACAGCACCAGCTCTGCCTTCTCCCCTAGAGTGATGGGGGTTACCTGCCTAGGCCCCCCCTCTTCGGGGAGCCTTGGGATAGGACCAAGCTCTGCCCAGTGGCTGCAACCCCAGGCTTTAATGCTCTCGGCCAGTGGTCGGTCAAATCCAGTCTGGGGCTCAGTCCAGCCTACTCCCTGTTCTTGTATGGCCCGTGAGCTAAGAATGGTTTTTACATTTCTAAATGGTTGAAAAACATCGAGTAGAATAATATTTTGTGACCCATGAAAGTTGTGATATACAAATTCCCAAATCCATCAAGTTGTGCATGGACACAGCCACGCTCATCTGGTTACGTGTTGCCTGTGGCTGCTTTCTTGCTACGAGGGAGGAGCTGAGTAGAGGTGACAGCAATCCTAGGGCCCACAGAGCCTAAAATGTTTCCTATCTGGCCCCCACACACAAAGCATGCCGCCCTGCTCTGCTCTATCTAATGGGATGATGATACCCAGCCTGCTCCCTCCCAGAGTTGGTGTAAGTGAAGCAGGAGCTGATAATTCGACTTACGTCTTCTGGGTTTTTATTTTTACCTTTCCCTGCTCTCGTGGGAGAAGTGTAAGAAAACCGTGCTGTGGCAGGGGTCATTGTAGGGGCTCGTGGACATAAACATCGCAGTCCTCCTTCAGAGGGCCAGTGGGCAGCTCTAGGGTCCGCTAACAGGGGCAGGACAGGCCCTCTGAGCTTTGAAGGTTCAAGAGGAAACATGCCCCAGGGCTGGGGGCTGGATCCCTGGGAAAGTGGAGGGAGAGTGATTTGAGCCTGCAGAGGGCAGAGGCCCAAACCAATCCCACTGTACCCTGGATGGCTGGCACCCAGGGACAGCTGTGTATGGGGCATGGGGCAGAGTCTGCAGCACCGAGCCCCCTGGAGAGGCTGCAGGGACCACGGCAGGGCTGGGATTCAGCACGGTAGGTGGACTATCGCCTTCTGTAGCTGACTGGGCTCCCAAGAGCAGCTCCAGGCTGCGTCACGGGCGTGGACTGCTTGGACCCAGAACTCTCCTGAGTAGGGTGTTGTGGACCTGATGTCCTTTTTGGGTTGCACAATCCTGCATAAGTCTTCCTATGGGGGGAGGTCCCAAGAGGAGATACTGGGCTTCCTGCAGCTCTGGCACGGCGGGTAGAGCTGAGCACTTTTGCCCCTGACTTGAGACAGATCTTGTTACTTATGTGAAGATTAACCGAGATCCTGGGCAGTAAGAGTTGGCTGGACCATCTTGTCTCTCTGATCCCAGCTTCTCATCTCTATTTAGCTCCCCAACCAAGGCTGCATATCCAATTTCTCTCTGTGGCCCTGGCTCATGAGCATTTGTTGTTGAAATGAAATTCTATCTATTCTCCAGAAGAGGAACACTGAGGCCCAGAGAGATTAAGAGGCTGCTGGCCAAAGACACAGAAATCCCAGTCCTGACTCACCATTGGCCATGACGCTGGATTTCTGGAGGGTGGGATCCATTACATTTCGGGCCATGTGATTGGCCAAGCCTTGAGGGTGGGTGCCGATGGGGGTCTGGAACTGTATTCGATGTAAATGCCCACCCACTGATCTGCATTACTAGGGCAAGTACACGGGGAGAGTGCAGGGGTCACAGGCTCTGCCAGCACATGTTTCTAGAAGCAAGCATCCAGCCCACTGGCACACCCTCAGGCATGGGGCTCCCTACCTCCTAGGCCAGAGCTTTACATGGCCAGCAGGAGCCACCGGTACAAAGTCCTCCCCTGGTTGGCTCCTGAGCCCCTGCCTCCCATATCCTGGCTTGTGGTCCCAGTATGGAGCTGCCCATTCTGCCCCAGGGCAGCCTCCAGGAGTGGAGCAGGCAGGCCAGGCAGGAGGGAGAAGCTGACCCACCTGAAGAAGATCAGGGGGCCTTCCTGGGGATGCACCTTAGAGAATCTTGACACCATGGGCATGACCTGTGGGGAGTCCTGGAGGTCAGGCTGGGCCGGGAGCTGTCTCTCCTGAGAGCCAGCCTGCGGTGGGGTGGGCACAGGTGCCTAGGGTGAGGCAGGACCTCGAGAGCAAGAGTCTCCTTAAATACTGCTTCCAGGGTGCCTCACTTGCTCACCCTAGTGCTGGCCCTGGATAGGGTGTCTGGGTAGGTTGTCTGGTTACGGAGCCTGGCCATAGCCTCCTGGGACAGAGCTGTCACCTCCCTCAGACAATCCCCTCTCTCCTGGGCAAGGCATAACGCTTCAGATGGGGGCCCACGGGGCAGGGTTGTGTGCCCTCCATGCTTCCTTCCTCCATAGTACCACAGCTGGGTACTGTCCCCATGGAGTGCCACCTCATCCCTCACCCGCAAGCCGTGGAGGCCTGCAGTCAAGGGAGACAAAGTGAGCGTCCCAGGCCTCGGAGGGAGAGCAAGAGGCTGCCCCACCTGTCGGAGGATCTGCTTTCCCAGCAGGACAGAGAGGGCAGAGGTGGGCACGAGGAGCTGGGGCAGGAAGGGCCTCATGGATGCTGATGGTCTCCAGGGCCAGGTCAGTTAGGTCGGACCCTGCATAGCCATGGGTGGGAGTTCAGGAAGCCCCAGGAGCCTCCTCACCCACCATGTCCTGCCAGGGCAGGAGTTGGGCCCCTCTAGGGAGCCCCCAGCATGCCCCATGGGCAGGCGAGGAGGCACTGGGGTAGGAGGTGGGAGTGGCCAGAGCACAAACTCACCATAGAGGCAAGGCTGCTGTCTTCCAGGGACAGGTTCCCCAACATCTGCCCCCTGGCCTTCACCTCACGGTACAGAGTCCAGAGGACTTCACAGGCAGAGGGGCCCGGGGCATGGCCGCCGAACAAGAGCATGTGGACAGAGCCACATCCTCATCAGGGATCCACTGGGGGCAGGGAGGGTCCCCATGGGGACCTGGCAGTGTCCCGAGAGGGGGAAGTTCACTGGGGAAGCCATGGACTACACAGAGAAGAGCCTCTCTGGGTGATTCCCTGAGTGATGTCACCCCTCTGGGCCTCAGCCACCTCCTCAGTAAAATGGGGATACTGACTGCTTTCCTGGAGGGTTGTGAGAGGACTAATGGCACAGCCAGCAGAGCACAAAGCACATGCTCAGGGAAAGCAAGTCCCCTTGGAGACCCCAACAAGTTGGCTCTAAGGAACACTGTGAATCCTTCCCAGGGAGAGCCTGGGGCACAGCCAGGCTGCAGTTGGCTGTGAGCTCTCAGGAAGTCAGCCTGGGCCAGACTGAGAAAAACATCCTTGGCTGCATCACAAGGAGCAGGGGCTCTGGAGAGAGGAAGGTGACAGGCCTAAGGAATCTGAAAGCCTGTGGGACATGGACGAATTGGCCATGTCCTGAGGAGGCAGCCCGGCCTCAGCACAGAGTTGGAGTTTGTGGGGAGAGACCCGGAAACAAGCAGGCTCCGGATCCAGAATCACTTCCCGTCATCCTTCCCGAGTGCGTTTTGTCCTGTGCCATCTTGGGGTTGGCAAGACAAAACTGTTCAGACCCAGGGCAGGGAAGTCATAGAAGGAGATTTCAGTTCATTAAAAGGAGAAACTTTCTAACCAGGTGGGAGCAAGGCTTGGAGAGAGAGTGACAGTGAGCTCTCCATCACTGGGAGTAATCAAGCTTGCTTCTAAATTCCTACACTGGGAGGGATTTGTCTATAGGATTCAAGGTCCACACTGAGCTCACAGCTCAAGCCGGGTCCGTGATGATTTGGACTTTCTCAACCTTTCTTAGGAGGTTGCAGGGCTGGTATTCGCTGGCAAATCTGGCTTTGGTTCTCCCCCAGCATCCCCAGAGGCTTCGAAGCAGAAAGGGCCTCACCGCAGGGGATTTGCATCTGTAACATGTAAACATGTCATTTTCAGGCCCCTGGCCCCAGGGAAGTACCCTGGCACCCCTGCCCAAATCCTGCAGCTGGAATTGGGGCTCAGAGCAGGCAGGAGGTCACCTGAGGTCACACAACACAGCCAGTGGCAGAACAAGATGTGGGCCTCCCGCCCCCGCCTTGAGGGCTCTTCCTGGCTTCCAAGGTGCTCCTGGACATGGTGGGGGCTGGGCAGGTCTGGCCAGTGCTGAGGGGGGCTGAGAAGGCACAGACTGGCTGGCAGGCGGATGGCGGACCCTGAGAGCCTGGGTGCCGGGAGCCGTCAGCTTACAAGTTAAGCCTCTGCCTTGTGACACGGTCCGGGAGAGAGATGAGGGGACGCACGGCGACCCTCAAGGGATTCTACCAGGCTGCCCCTGCAACAAGTCTCCCTGGTACTTCTGACTTTTCTGCTTCTGCTCACTCTGTTCTACACCTGGGGTTATTTCAGGGGAAGTCAGCCCGGCCCTGGGAATGAGAATGATACAATGCAATATTCTAGGGAAAGTTCTGGGGAAAAACATCTTCTAGGAAAAGAACATTCTGACCCGTCCTTTGGTCAGGTAAAGCGATGGGAGTGGAGAGGGAACAAAGAAATCTGTAGCCCCCACAGATCTCTCTGGGAGGACGGTGGTTGCCACGGCCCATTGAGTCAGGAGACCGCTGGGGGTAGCCTCCTTGAAGTAAAGAATTACAGAAGCTTGACTCCCCCTGAGCCTACACACAATCAATTGCTCTTAGGACTATTGTCTACCTTGCAATCAATTACTCTTAGGACTATTGTCTACCTTGCAAAAACCTGCTTACGCGAGCCAAAAATATGTACTGGGACTGTTTCATGAAATCATCCTTGCATACCCTGAGCCCTATATAAATCATACATAAACAAAATAAAGTTAGACTTGAACACCAAACTCCTTGTCTCACTGCCTCCTCCTTCGCCAACGCCATCCATCCCTCAGGAGACCCTGTTCGGCTGGGGCTGGACCCCAGCACCTGGGTCACTCACCTGAAGAGCGGGACGCCAACGCCCTCAAAGCTGGAGAGGCCTTGTGATAGCCGGGCTGGAGCTGAGGATGGGCGGAGGCATTTGAGGGCCATCATGCGTGCCCCCACTTCTTAGCAGCATCAGCTCACCCTCGCCCACCCTCAGTGTCTCTGGCCTGGCCCCTGCAATTGCCTCCTCCCTGACCACCTGAACTGCCCAGGCTGCCCAAGCGATCCCCGACACGGCCGCCAGAGAACACCTGCTAATCACTCTCGACTGAAAACTGCAGCGTGGCTCCAGCTGCCGCACAAACACACCGCCTTCCTTGGCCTTTCCTTCTGCTGTTTTCTTGAAAATCGCTCTGCAGTTCAATTGTCCTGCATCCCCACAGCTGCCACCCTGGCCCAATGCTGATCCGCTCTCACCTGGATGACAGCCCCCCCCCCCCCACCTCCCCATCTCCCATTCTTCCGTCCGCTGGCTCAGGTGGCTCTCCATACACCCCTCTCCCCCGTGCCCTTGGCCTCAGTCTCAGCCTCAGTCCACCTTTTCACCTCAGGGTCATTGCACAGGCTGTTCACCTCTGCCCAGAAAGCCCCTGCCCATTTCATCTGGCCGCCTTCTCTCCACCCCAGTTAAAATTCCCCTTTCTGGGGCCGGCCCGGTGGCTCAGCAGTTAGGGTCACACACTCTGCTTTGGCAGCCCAGGGTTCGCCGGTTCGGATCCTGGGTGCGGACCTACACACCTCTTGGCACACCATGCTGTGGTAGGCATCCCACATAGAAAGTAGAGGAAGAGGGGCATGGATGTGAGCGCAGGGCCAGTCTTCCCCAAAAAAACACAAAACCAAAAAAACATAAAATTCCCCTTTCTCCCCTCCCCCCAGCAATTGAATCCGTCTTCTGCTTATCTTGTCTGTGACATCTCCTTTCTGTGCCTTGTCACCATCACAGTTCCATCTGGATTTGTTGGATCATTCGTCTTTCTGTCTCCCCCCCGCTCCAGCTTGCAGGTTCCTCCGGCAGAGGCCATGCCTGTTTTGCTCACTGTTGTTCCCCCAGCACAGTGTCTGGCACAGTAGGCACTCAGTTAGTTGGATGAACAAATGAATTAACTGAATGAATGAATGAACTAATGAACAGAGACTCAGATACAGTGGTCCCCTGAATGACAGGCAAGAGGCCAGGGCATGTTCTCTGTCCGTGGTTCCGAGGCTGGAGGTGGGTTGTTTTTGGCTGCGGGGACCCTGCATCACTCTGCAGGCAGAGAGGGCCTGTTGGTCCCTGATGGTGCTCCGGCAGAGGGTGCCAGGCGGACACACACTGAATCCTCATTCAGTTCCCGGGTGGACGAGGTCTCCACCCCAGGAGACTCCTCTCTCCACACCTGCTCCCTGGAAGGATTTCTGCCTGGGCTCTCCCTTCCTCTGGAGCAACGCAAGGCACAGGGTCTGTTTTCTTTTTCTCTTTTTAAATTTTACTTTTTTTTTTGAGGGAGATTAGCTCTGAGCTAACTCCTGCCAATCCTCCTCTTTTTGCTGAGGAAGACTGGCCCTGAGCTCACATCCATGCCCATCTTCCTCCACTTTATATGTGGGCCGCCTACCACAGCATGGCCTGCCAAGTGGTGCCATGTCCGCATCCGGGATCTGAACCGGCGAACCCCGGACCACCGAAGCAGAACGTACGCACTTAACCACTGCACCACCGGGCGGGCCCCAGGGTCTGTTTTCTACTTAGATTCCTACCTTACAGCGCACATGCTCCTCCCCACATCCAAGGAGAAGCATGGGGTCGGTGTTTGTTCGGTCATTCTCTTATTTATTCAACAATCCCAGAGCCTCTGTAAGTTCCCAGCTCTGGGCCCAGCAGCCCTCAGAGGGCTCATGGTCTGGTGGGAGCGGCAGGCTCGGGTAGGACAGTGTGGGAAAGACAGAGGAAGGAATGCTGACTCTGCAAGGTCAGGGGTCTGAGTCATCAGGGGAGGCCTCCCCGAGGAATCAGCCTTCTCCAGGCAGAGAGGGAGTAGGGGATGTGAGGTGGTCCAGAGGCCTGGCATGCTCAGAAGGTGAGTGGGCGAGGCCGGGCTGGGGACAGGCTGGGGGCAGACTCCTAAGGAGGTGTTGGAAGCAGCCCATGCCTGGTGTCAGAGGTTTTCTCTCAGCTGGTGCTCCAGGGAGGCAGGGTTCCTGAGCACTGTGGAGAAGGCTTCAATGCTGATCCTGAAAGTCACGGAGCAGATCACACAATTGGGTCCTGGGGAGGAGTCTCCTGAATCCTGCAAGGAGGCAGCCTGGCCAGGATGAGGCAGGGAAGAAGACTGGGCGGGGGCAGCACCCCCAGGGACTCTCGGACAGCCAGAGGGAAGGCTGGAGTCACATCTGAGGGAGAGGGTGGTCAAGGGGGTTCGGCTGGCAAGGACCACTGGCCCAGGTTGGACTGTCCACTGAAGAGTAGCCGGACCTGGAACCATCTAGAGAGGCAGGGCAGGTTGGAGGCTGGAAGCGTTGATGAGAAGGCCTGTGCCTGTGGTGGGGAGCACAGACACAGAAGGGTCCGGAGAGGTTTTGGCTCTGGGGATGAAGGAGGAAATTGGGGCCAGGACTGGTGATGTTGACTGAAATGGTGGTGGTGAGGAAGGTATTGGTGACAAACACAGAAGTGCGGGTGATGGGGATGAGAGCGGGGACAATAGTGGCAGTGACAGAGATGATGACTGTGAAGAGGGTGCTGTAGAAGGCAATGGCAACATTAAAGGACCACAGGGCCCTGGGCCCAGACTGGACATGAGACTATTTCTGGGTGACCCTGAGGCCACTGTGAGGGCTTGAGAGTCCGTGTCCAGCCTGACCACCCTGGAGCTACAGAGAGAGGAGGCTCTGTGGCAGCTAACGTGTTATCCATCAATGTAGACACAAGTGGGCCCTGGGGTGCTGAGGACACAGCCTTCTCTGGGGCCCTTGGAGATAGAAGTGTGGAAGCCCCAGGCCTGACGGTGCTTGCTGCTGATGTAGATGGCTTACAGGCCTTGGGGCTGGAGGTGGGCCTGCCCATGGGCCAGGCCAGCAGTTGAGGGATCCAGATGTGGGTGCAGCTGGCTGCCGGGTTGGCCCAGAGGTAACAGATATCCTCAGGATTGCAGGGGTAGGAGCACAGACTGTCACGGACAAGCCAGGAAGCTCACTGGACTTTGGCCCAACCCCAAGATGCCTTGGGCCAGGAGAAGCCTGCTACAGTGCTGTGGCAGCAATCTCTGGAGAGCCAGGGACCAAGATCTTCTCTGCAGGTCCAGACACATCGGACGCTGGCTGGGACTTGGGGACCCTGTGGGCTGCAGGCTTGGCCACTGATGATACAACTGGTCTTGGTGTGGCCCTGCCTGAGGCCCCAGCAGTTCCCAAATGGGCAGGCTGGTCTGAGTGGGGACCCAAAGCCTGGGGCAAGGCTAGAGGAGCTTCCTGGTCCCCGGAGGTTCTTATGCCAGGAGTGCCCCCTGCCCTCTCAGCTGAGGGAGAGGCTCCGAGAAGGAATGACACCAAGGGTTTCAATGACAGGATTATCTTCTCTCTGCTGCCTCGCAAAGCAGATGTGCCAGAGGCCAAGGGAGACCGTTCAGGCCTCTGTGAGCAGGAAGAAGGGGCAGGGCAGAAGCCGAGACCACCAGGACAGCTGCAAACCAGGAGAAGCTTGTTCTGCCAGCCACCCTGTCGGGTGGGACTGGCCCACAGCCTCTCAGACACCTGCCTCCCTGCAACCTCCCTCCTTTAGGGGGCCTGAGGAGATCCAAACCCTGGCCCCAGGGGCCGGCCTGGTGGCGCAGCGGTTAAGTTCGCATGTTCCGCTTCTCGGCGGCCCAGGGTTCGCCTGTTCGGATCCCGGGTACGGACATGGCGCTGCTTGGCACGCCATGCTGTGGTAGGTGTCCCACATATAAAGTAGAGGAAGATGGGCATGGATGTGAGCTCAGGGCCACTCTTCCTCAGCAAAAAGAGGAGGACTGGCAGTAGTTAGCTCAGGGCTAATCTTCCTCAAAAAAAAAAAAGCAAACCCTGGCCCCAGCTCTGCCACCAAATCACTGAGCTACCCTGGGCAGAAGCCTCTCCTCTCTGGTCCTAGCCCACCAGAGACAGGGGGACCATGCCTTGCCACCCAGGAAGGGGGAAGGGGGACTTTGAGGGTAAAGGGGCATACCTAAGGGTCCCCCTCTTTTCTCCCATCCCAGTCCACCCCACTGCAGGCCTCCTCCACAAGGGAAGTCTTCTCTGCCAGGGAAGCTCAAGGGCCCTGGGAATTGCTACTCAACCCTCCATCAGGGAACAAGGCTATTACCTTACCACATTCCCAGAGCACAGGATGCTTCTTGAGGGAGGTGCATGCGTGTGTGGGAGGGCATCTCTGAAAGCCTTGGGGTTAATGCCACACCTGTCTACAAGTGTGCACTGAGCCCCTTGGGAGGGCCAGCCCCACGCCAGTTTCTTCCAAATGGGTGACGCTGGGTACCCTCAGGGAGCCCAAAGCCTAGGGGACTGAGGAGGGGATCCTGGTCCTGTCTCAGGATCCCCAGGCTGACCAAAGCCAGACTAACGTGAGGACAAGGAAGGTCAGCCCTGATCTGGAAGCCATGGGAGTTCACTGAGGAGGAGGACCCCCGACACCCTACCCCGCCAGGAGAATGGGTGAAGTGTAGGACACATCCCCAAGGCCAGTCTGCCCCACCTCCACTTACCAGCCAGGAGAATCCGAGCAGCTGTAAGCCATCGCCCCCCATGCTGAAGGCTTTTCCTCAGGCTTCCAAGCCTCCAGAATCAGGCAACAGATGCAAATGCACCTTCTCAGCTCCCCCTTCAAGAAAGGAATCATTGCCCAGCTGTGAATTGTGGTTAGCCAACAGCCCCCAGCTACCCCTGAGCTGCTCTGCCTGGCCCCTTTGCACAGCTCAGCCACGAGGCCCTGCTGCGCCGACCCGCCTAGTGGCCTCCAGCAAAGACTTCCTCCTCTTGGGCTACAGACCCTGTTGAATGGGGACCTTACATCTGCCCCATGGCCTGAGAGGTTATGGACCTGGAAACCTATTGAGGAAGAATTAAAGTCCTGTCTAGGGGCTGGCCCCATGGCCGAGTGGTTAAGTTCACGTGCTCCACTTCCACAGCCCAGGGTTTCGCAGGTTCGGATCCTGGGAGTGGACATGGCACCGCTCATTAAGCCACGCTGAGGTGGCGTCCCACACAGCACAACCAGGAGGACCTACAACTAGAATATACCACTGTGTACTGGGGGGCTCTGGGGAGAAGAAGAAGAAAAAAGAAAATTGACAACAGATGTTAGCTCAGGGCCAATCTTTAAAAAACAAACACACACCAGTCCTGTCCCATCTTCAGGTGTGAGCTGGGGTGCTCTTCATGGAGATGGCGAGAGTCTCAATGGTGGTGATGGTCCCGGTGGGGTGGGGGTGTTGGTGGTGCTGGTGATGGGTAGGGTGGCTGTGTGACAGGGGCAGTCACAGTAGAGTTGTAATGATGGCGGAGGTGCTAACCACAGCAGGAGCTCTGTGGGCCCAGGTGGGATGGGACTTAGTGGGAGGCAGTGACATTAGCAGCCACACCCCATCCCCTGTCCCAGCTCCTGAGGCAGTTCAGTGCCATTCCATCAGGCCGGGTAGGGAGTGTGGAGGAGGGCAGATCAGAGAACAGCCCTCAGCTTGTTACCCACACCGGGCCCTTGTGGAATCCTGTTCAAAGACCCAGACTTGGGATGTTGAGTATGGAATTGAGTGGGCTTTGGATAGAGGGGTCCTTCCCATCCAGCCCAAGAGGTGGGGCAGACGCAGAACAGTGTGGACTCTCCACGGGAGCCTCCTTTTGGTCCTTGCTACAGCCATTCCTGCTTTTTCCCTCCCACCCTGCTTCCCTCCCCTGCCCACACCCCGACAGACACAGCAGAAGGGCTGGGGCGGCCCTAAGAAGCTTCAAGCTGCCTGAGGGCCTGGAATGGTGCACGGCTGGTGCCTTCATGGGAGCTGGCTTGGGGGTGCTCCACACCTCACCTCTGGGAGCCACAGGAAGTTTTCAGCTCTTCCAAAGCCTCTCCCATCAGGCTCCTGGCCTATGTGTGACCTCCATGAGGGTCAGTGACTTGCCCCAGGTCACTCAGGGTGGGCAGCAGAACCCCCCTGGTGGGGAGATAATCCCTGGAACCCTTCACAGCAGGAAATCAGACTGGAGACTCCACCCTCCCCTCCTGCCCCTTACCACCACCCAGCAACTTCTACCTGCATATGCCCCTTCTCCCAAACTGCTGCCCTTCTCTAAGGAAAAAAATTCCTCCATGACCTGCCCCCACCCCAACACATATATCCCAGGATCAGACAAACCTCCCCCGCCCAGCCCTTCTCCCACTGTTCAGTCATGGCTCCTCTGCTCTGTAAACCTGCACCTCTCTGTCTGCACACCCAGAGGCTGCCGTCTGCCCCCCAGCCCCTTCTGGGTGAAGAGGTTAAGGGTCCAGGCCTGGCCAGTGGGGGTGTGATGCCCTCCCAAGGGCAGGGAGGAAGGCTTTGATCTTTGGTGACTTCTGCCTCCGGCTTTCATTGCCCTCATTGTCCCACAAGCCCTTCCATAAGCATCCCCTACTCTGTGGGACCATGACACAGTCCCCCAGGCCAACCAACCCACTCTGGCACCATCATTCTGTCTTCCTTGCCTGGATGCCCAGTCTTACTTGATGGACCTGATGATGCCAGGAAGACTCTATTTCCAGAGGTGTCAGTGTCCCACACGAGGGGATGTGAGCAGCAGCAACACCCTCTGCCCAACTCCTGCCCAGCCTGGCAGGGCCCCTCCCTTCCCAGGCTCCCTCAGGGCCAGAAAGATTTGGTTTCTGATGGCTGTAGTCCAAGAGTGAACGCTGCTCAAGCCCCAGGACACTGGCCACCACAGCACCCTTCCGACGCTCCCCCAGCCCTGGGTGGGCTGGAGCCAAAGCCAGGGGCAGGGCTCTAGCAGACCTGGACCTCTGCCAGAGATTCTCCCAGGGCTGAGGCCTGCCTAGCAGCAGTGGTCGAAGCCAGAGTTACCTGGGATGGGATGAGGGATGAGGGTCGGAACGCGCCTAAAGGGAGAAACAGCACGGGTGAGGGGTCTGGGATCAGGCTCCAGTAGTGGGAGCCAGGCATATGCTCGCTCTTCTCACCCAGGCTCTCTTTTTTTTTCCCCCTCCCCAAAGCCCCAGTACGTAGTTGTAAGTCATTCTAGTTCTTCTATGTGGGATGCCACCACAGCATGGCTTGATGAGTGGTGCATAGGTTTGCGCCCAGGATCCGAACTGGTGAACCCCAGGCAGGCGCCAAAGCGGAGCCCTAACCACTTGGCAACAGGGCTGGCCGCCGCACCAAGTCCCTCTTGATCAGGAACAACTTCACAAGAAAGCTCAGTCAAGGGCTGGAGGTCAGGGCTGAGGTCTGCCCAGGGTTGGGGCTCAGTCTATGATGGGGTCACTACTGGAATTTGCATTTGAGTGAGACCTGGCCCCTCTCACTGCTCCTCCCTTGTATGGGTCTCCCTCCCATCAGAGGCCACCCAACGCCTGGAATAACCCATCCTAATATCTGAGGTAAACCGAATGGGAACTCTAGCCTCAGATCAAGACAGATTTCAAGAAAAGAACTTTTAGAAGATCCACAACCTCCGGGACAGGATTCGAGTCCAGTGCCAAGGGTTGGGTAATATTCCTCTTCTCAGGGACCAGCTCCAGCCCCTCAGCCAGGACCTTCCCTGGCATGTAGCCCAGACAGTGCCCCGCTCTTCCTCCAAGCACGACAGCCCTGACAGGACCACAGTCTAACCGGGTTACACTCCAGCTGTTCTGGGTTAGAATTCTGCTCCTTCCACGCCCCCACCCCCCAACACAGCTGAGTACAGAGAGGAGCCCCCTCTCTCTCTGTGATAATTGGGGGCAGTGGCTTTCTGCAGGGCTTCATTATGGTGACTCCAAGGGACAGGAAGAGGGGGCTGCACTGGGAGCCATCTTGTGTCCCTAGTCCAGAGCCAGAGGAGAGGGTGTATAGAGACCCAGTGGGACGTGGAGAGCAGGACAGCAGTGGGCAAGGTGGGACCCAAGGCGAGAAAGAGGACAGACAGGTCCTCCCAGGGCTGACCAGGCAGACATTTGCCTAAATCCATGGCAGTGAAGCCAGCAGACGCTCAGCTTTGCCTATGCACCTTCCAGAGGTAAGATCTCTCCAGCTGCAGGGATGGATGCAAAGCTGGCCTCCCTTCCTGACACTCTCTTCTGGGCTCCTGACCCCCATTGGAGGAGGGGTGGCACCACAGCCCTTTGGCAAGTGCCTGCGAAATCCAGACCTTAATCTCCCATCTGTTACCTTGTTTCTCAGAGAAGGGTTGCAGTGATGGTCTGAGGCTCTGGCCACTTGACCAGGACAAAATGGAGTGCTCACAGGAAGAGCAGGGAGAAGAATGTGGGGAAGCCTGGGACCCTCCACATCCTCTGCCAAATTTAGAATTCTCTAGGGGCATTGGAGGCCTCTGTCCTTTGGCTCCAGCCTGCCTTGCTTTTTTTTTTTTTTTTTTTGAGGAAGATTAGCCCTGAGCTAACATCTGCTGCCAATCCTCCACTTTTTGCTGAGGAAGACGGGCCCATCCGTGCCCGTCTTCCTCTACTTTATATACGTGGGACGCCTACCACAGCATGGCTTGCCAAGCCGTGCCATGTCCGCACCTGGGATCCGAACTGGCAATCCCCGGGCTGCCAAAGGGGAACATGCACACTTAACCGCTGTGCCACCAGGCCTGCCTTGCTGACCTTAGTCCTGCCTCACTCCCAAGACCAGCTCCAGCCCCCTTTCCCTCCCCTCCCCCACGTCCTGTGCTAGGTAAGGTGGCCAGATGCTGGCTCTGAGGAGAGACAGGAGAGGTAGCATGAGAAAGGATACTGAGCATCTTCCGGCTCATTGTGCTTCCAGGAAGGGTGTTCTAGGCCGAGAGAAGAGCCTTAGCAAAGATCTACAGGTGAGTCAGCTCCTGTACGGGGAGGGAGGACAGAATCCTCCCCCCACCCTCCAGCCACATTCCAGAGCCTCCAGTTCCCTCCCTCAGGGACCCAGTCAAGCCCCCCACCCCACCCCTACCCCTGGTCTGGGAAGGGTCTCAGAGTCTCAGAATCCAGCCCTGCCCCCTTCCTCATTACCCAGGTATCCAGGATATTACCCCACATCTTCCAAGCAGGTCGACAGGGTCAGAATCATTCTGTGAGCCCCTGTCAGGGGCAAGGACAAGTAAATCTCCTTGCTGAATTAGGCAGAGCGACTGCCTCCCTGCTCTGCCTCAGGCCCCACCTGCTGCCTGTCCCTCTCCACTGGGAATGATGGTGCCCCAAGTAGGAAACCTGGCCCCAGACCTGCCCTTTATCTCCTAAGGCACTTCCTTCCTGGTCAGGGGCCTGACCCCCAATGCCACTCCTTCCCCGGCTTTTCTGCCCAGGCTGGCATCTGTCCTGCTGGAACCTCTGGCTGGATTCTCCCCTTACCAGTCAGGCTGTAAGTGTTGCCGCAAGATAGTTTTAAAAAAAAAGAGGAAAATCATGATTCTCATATAGATAAAAAATGAACACACGTTAAAGACTGTGTTTAGGGGCCGGCCCTGTGGCCAAGCGGTTAAGTTCACATGCTCCACTTTGGCAGCCCAGGGTTTCACCGGTTTGGATCCTGGGCATGGACATCATAGCACCACTCGTCAGACCACGCTGAGGTGGTGTCCCACATGCCACAACTAGAAGGACCCACTACTAAAAATATACAACTACATGCTGGGGGCATTTGGGGAGAAAAAGCAGAAAAAAAAAAAAAAAGACTGTGTTTAACTCACTATGAATGAGGGAACCAGGCAGATGTTACAACCAGTTCAAAGAGAAGCTGAAGAAGCATAAATTTATGTGGACTAAAGAAATGTTGAAATCAATGTACACATGTAAAATTGGCTTTGTCCATTGGCAGGGGGAGTCAATTGAATCTCCAGTGGGCAACTTATTCGCATGATTATAGACAAGTATTATTTTGCATTGCTGTCATCTACAACATACATAGTTGTAAAAAAGGGTTGCGGAAAAAAAATATACAGAGCACCAGAAAGGTGTGTTCTAATCAAAACAATGCGTAGTTTTCCAGTGGAAACATTCAATTACTTTTTTCTTATTCAAAATTTCCTTACAGTGGTCAGAGGAAGAGGGGCTTCGTAAGTACTGGGGTGTCAGGGAAGGCTTCCTGGAGGACAGTAGGACAGGATAGGAAAGGGGAGGGCATGAGCAGAGACCACCAGTTGTCCCGGAATACTCCTCCTCGCATTCTTCATTAGTAATACTATCCCGTATTTTCAGCTGGGCATAAGGTGGTCCAGAATAAAGACTATATTTGCCAGTCTCCCTTGTAGGTGGGTGTGACCATGTGACTTAGTTCTGGCCAACAGGATAAGAGTGTCATGAGGGATGTAGGGTAAGTGTCCCCAAAAGGGGTTTACCAGTTCAAATCCTGGACACATTGCTCATCAAGCCATGCTGTGGTGGCATCCCTCATAGAAGAACTAGAAGGACTTACAAGTAGGATGTACAACTATGTACTGGGCTTTGGGGAGAAAAAAAAACAGAGGAAGATTGACAACAGATGTTAGCTCAGGGCCAATCTTCCTCACCAAAAGAAAAAAGCAAGTGCTTACGGCAGTGCCTGACACATTACAGGTGTTCAATTAAAAAAAAGAGTTTTCCTTCATCAACTCTTATATTTGGTAACACTAAAGTATAGTTTGTGTAAGAAAGGCAGAAAAATACTTGATTCTTTTCCATTACTTAAGAGTTTTTAGACTAAAAGTTCATCCAATAGCATCCTCCAAAGGTGATCAACTTATTTTCTTCTAAATAAACAGAACAGCAGGCTTGACTTAGCCAACGGTCGACTCAGAGCACTCAGACTGCTAAAATATTTGATGTATTTCAATTCATTGCAGGGTTTTTTCTGATACTTGAAATATTCTATTTTTGGCCAGCAAAAGGCTCTTCAAAGCCAAAGACAAGATTTAAAGAAACTCTCTTCTCCTGCCCCTGGAGAGTAGAATGGGCACAAAATCAGACACAGAGCTGAGTCACAAGGACAGCAGAACTTCGGAGACTGAAGGGTCAATGGTAGAGGGTCTCCCATCCTGATGGGAAAGTCCTGGGATCCTGATCCCTGGGACGGGGGAGTTTGAGTGGATGCACCCGAGAACCTTGAGCCTCCAGTTTCCCCTGAGTGGTCTAGGCAAGGAGCAGCGCCGCCTCTTGCTAGAGGAGAGCAGCCTCCCCTGCCTGCAGACTAGGCAAAAACTTCCCTGAGCTGGATCCTTACAGAACCATGATGTGTGTTCTCCTCGTTGCCTCCCCACGTTGCCACCAGACCAATAACTAGAGTCAGTCCTCATCATGACCCAAGGTCGCAAGGACAATCCTGCTCTGAGTGAAATGATTTAGTCACCAAAAGAGTTGCAGGAGCTGTCCCGTATGTACTGGAGGAATCTGGGCGAGGTGGTGTAGGGGAAGACGAGGTTGTTGGACAAAGGGTAGAATAAAAGGTTGCATATATGAGAATTTATTGACCTGGGAAGACTCTCCTGTGACTAAGGATTTAATGTCCTGGCAAGGACACCTGGAGCTCTGACACACTGCTGGAATGGCTCCTTGAAGCATAGACAGGACGGTTACAGCAGTTAAAGTAGGTGGAGATTGTACAGCTGCTTTCCCAAAGTATCCCAAAAGGAGTCCGAAGGTTCAGGGAGATAGGAATGTTAGAATTGTCGGGTTTTTTCTTTTAAAGATTGGCACCTGAGCTAACATCTGTTGCCAATCTTTTTTTTCCTTCTTCTCCGCAAAGCCAACCCCTCCCCCGCCAACATAGTTGTATATCCTAGGTGTGAGTGCCTCTGGTTGTGCTATGTGGGATGCTGCCTCAGCGTGGCCTGATGAGTGGTGCCATGTCTGCACCCAGGATCCGAACCGGCAAAACCCTGGGCCGCCGAAGCAGAGCGCGTGAACTTAACCACTCAGCCACGGGGCCGGCCCCTAGAATGGTTTTATTACAGCATATGCAAGCAGAGAATCCATCGCTCAACTATGTCCCCTTGGAGGGCTCAGAAGAATGCCCCTAAGTTAACAATGATGGCACCAGTGAGGAGCACCTGAATCTTCGAGACTCAATGGCACTAGCTCTTTGTAGGCCAGGCTTGACAGTAGGAGATGCTGCTGTGAATCCAGCCGCCTTAGTGTCTGCAGGGATGGTGGGATGCCGGAATAACAGAAGCCAGGTGGTGAGAGTTAACCATTAATGAAAAGGTGGATGTATGAACTTAATTGGCAGCAAGGCTGGAGTAAGAACCAGAGTGCCTTGATCGTCAGGGACCTGTGGCAT
Source organism: Equus quagga (assembly GCF_021613505.1). Taxonomy (NCBI): domain Eukaryota; kingdom Metazoa; phylum Chordata; class Mammalia; order Perissodactyla; family Equidae; genus Equus; species Equus quagga. The sequence goes on along the minus strand of NW_025796915.1, from coordinate 1,889,192 downwards.
TGGCCAAAAACTGATGATATTCCAGAGGCATTTCTTGACTTGAAAAACAAAACCAAACCAAGATCTGGCAAGCAGAAGGCTGCAACAAAAAATTGCAATCCCTTGCCTAGTTTCCAGACCGAGACAATTGAGATCTAGAGGAAGCTGGGTATTCTTGAGAAAAGATCCTGCAACATTACCACAAGTATATTCAATAAATATTACCTCAATCCTTCCCCAAAGAGATCTGTGGTCATTTACCAAAGTAACTATATCTGGTGAAAAAGGGTACATCTGAACCTTTTGAGGGCTTTATTTTTATTTACTTTTTTTGAGGAAGATTAGCCCTGAGCTAACACCTACCGCCAATCCTCCTCTTTTTGCTGAGGAAGACTGGCCCTGAGCTCACATCCGTGCCCATCTTCCTCCACTTTATACGTGGGCCGCCTACCACAGCATGGCTTGCCAACGGTGCCATGTCTGCACCCGGGATCCGAACCAGTGAACCCCAAAGCGGAACGTGCGCGCTTAACCACTGTGCCACCAGGCCGGCCCCTTGAGGGCTTTAATATAAGATCAGAGCTGACACTGGCACCATGAGACTCACAATGCCATCGTGCCCCCCAGTAAGAGTAGACATGTGGAGGCTAGGTAATAAATGAAGCCCTGGATGAAGACAATCTGCTCATGCATCCACTAGGGCCGTAGCCCGCCCTGTTGTCACCTTTCTTCTCCCTAAACATGTAATTGAGATAAGTATGCTTAGCAGCTAACAGAGCTCTCACATTTATTCCCTAACCTGTGTATATGAGCCATTATAGCAGAAAGGGCCAAGTGGAAAGCTCGGAGACTGCCCCCTCCCATTGCCAGGAGCAGGAAGTATTCCCGGCAGAAATGCAGAGATTACGGCCACTCTCAACAGTGGACTTTCATTCCCCGCTCTTGTCCTTGTGCTATTCTTGTCATCATTTTTTTTAAGAATGGCATCTGCGCTAACATCGGTTGCCGATCTTTTTTTTTCTTTTTCTCCCCAAAGCCCCCGGTACATAGTTGTATATTCTAGTCATGAGTGCTTCTGGTTGTGCCATGTGGGACACCGCCTCAACATGGCCTGATGAGCCGTGCCACGTCCATGCCCAGGATCTGAGCCAGCAGAACCCTGGGCCACACCACTGAAGCGGAGTGCGCAAACTTAACCACTCTGCCACGGGGCCAGCCCCTCTTGCCATCATTTTACTTCTACATTTGTTATAAACCCCACAATATATTATTACTTTTGGTTTAAACTATCAATATTTTTTAAGGAGTTTTTATTTATTTATAGTTATTTATTTATTTTGGCAAGGAAGATTGGCCCTGAGGTAACATCTGTGCCAATCTTCCTCTGTTTTGTATGTGGGATGCTGCCACAGCCTGTCCTGATGAGTGGTGTGTAGGTCCATGCCTGGCATCTGAACCCACGAACTCCAGGCTGCCAAAGTGGAGCACACAAACTTAACCACTACACCACCAGGCTGGCCCCACTGACATTTTTAAAGAAATAGAAAATGAGAAAAAAACTCTTAAATTTATCATGTCAATGCTCTTCATTCCTTTGTGTAGATCCAAATTTCCATCTGGTATCATCTTTCTTCTGACTAAAGGACTTCTTTTAATGTTTCTTGTATGCAGATCTGCTGGTGATTAATTATCTCAGCTTCTGTTTGTGTGAAAACGTCTTTATTTTGCCTTAATTTTTTACAGATTTTCTTCCTGAATATAGAATTCTAGGGGGATTTTTTCTTTCAGCACCTTAGAGATAACATGCAGTTATCGATTGGTTTACATAGTTTCTGAGAAGTTTGGTGTCATCCTTGTTTCTCTGTGCATAATGGGCCTTTATTCTCTGCCTTCTTTGAAGAGATTTTCTTTATCCCTTTTTTTTAAGCAATTTTATTATGATATGCCTTGGTGTGGTTTTCTTCTCCTTGGGGTATATTGGATCTGCAGGATTTCAGTTTTCATCAAATTTGGAACATTTTTGGCCATGACTTCTTTTTTTTCTTTAGGATTTTTTTATTTTTCCTTTTTCTCCCCAAAGTCTCCTGGTACATAGTTGTATATTTTAGTTATGGGTCCTTCTAGTTGTGGCATGTGGGTCACTGCCTCAGCATGGCCTGATGAGTGGTGCCATGTCTGCGCCCAGGATCCATACCAGCAAAATCCTGGGCCACCGAGGCGGAGCACGTGAACTTAACCACTCAGCCACGTGGCCAGCCCCCATGGCCATGACTTCTTTGAATATTTTTCCGGACCCTCTCTCTTCCCTTTCTGGGATTCCAATTACGCGTATGTTAAACCACTTGATATTGACTCATAAATCACAGATGTTCTCTTCATCTTTTTCAGTCTTTTTTCTACCTTTCATTTTCAATAGCTTCTATTCAAGTTCATTGCCTTCAGATTCACTCCTCTTTTTTTCTGCAGTGACTAATCTCCTGTTAATCCCATGCATTGTTGACTTTTTTATTCATTTGGGTTTTTTTATATCTTCCATTTATCTTTTCTCATGTTCAAGTTTTTATCTACCCTCTTAAACATATGCAGCATATTTATAGCAGCTATTTTTATATGTTCCTATCTGATATTTACATCATCTTTGTTATTTCAGGGTCTATTTCCATTGATTGATTTTTCTGCTGGTTGTAATTCCTATTTTCCTCCCTCTTTGCATTCCTGGCAATTTTTGACTGGGTAATAGATGTGATTTTTATGTTGTAGATGCTGGATTTTGCTGTTTTCTTTTAAATAGTTTCAGACTTTGTTCCAGTGCAATTTAAGTTACTTGAAATAAACTGGATCCATTCAAGGCTTGCTTTCAAGCTTTGTTAGGACAGTTTCAGAGCAGCCTTTAGTCTAGTGCTATTTGAGCCCAACTGTTGAGGCAATGCTTTTCTAAAGATTCTATTCAATGTCCTGTGTTTTAGGAGGTGTTTCTTTTTTCTTTTCTTTTCTTTTTTTGAGGAAGATTAGCCCTGAGCTAACTACTGCCAATCCTTCTCGTTTTGCTGAGGAAGACTGGCCCTGGGCTAACATCTGTGCCCATCTTCCTCTACTTTATATGTGGCACACCTGCCACAGCATGGCTTTTGCCAAGCGGTGCCATGTCTGCACTCGGGATCCGAACTGGTGAACCCTGGGCTGCTGAGAAGCGGAACATGTGAACTTAACCGCTACACCACTGGGCCGGCCCCAGGAGGTGTTTCTATTCTGGCTAGTAAAAATAGGAATCGTTTCTAGTCTCCTGCAAGCTCTGGGAATTGTTTAGTCTTCTGCTTTCTGGTAGTTTTTTCCCCACACTTGTAGTTTCCTCTCACACATGTATATGTTAGTACTGAGCCAAAGACTTGAGGAAACTTCTGCAGTTCTCCAGATTGTGCTCACTCACGCTCTCTCGCTGAAGCTCCCTCCTCTTTGGTACTCTGCCTCACAAATTCTATCCACTTTCATCTTCCTAAACTCCCATCTCTATCTCTTCAACTCAGTAGGACAACTGGGCTTTGTTTGGATTCCCTTCCCTGTATTTCAGCCTGTAAACTGCTCCCAGAAGTAAACTGAGGAAACCGTAAGGTTCATCTTCTTTTAGTGATCACAGTTCTGGTCTAGCTATTGTCCAATGTCTGAAAATTGTTGTTTTATATATTCTGTCCAGTTTTGTTGTTCAAGGGGGGAGGTGAATCTGGTCCCTGTTACTCCGTAAGTAGGAGTTTCTCCGTGTAGTTTTAATTTGTATCTTTCTTATTACCACTGAGGTTGAACATCTTTTTGTATGTGTCAGAAGCATTTGCATTTCTTTTTATTTGAAATTTCATATATCTTTCCCATTTTCTTAGAATAGTTGGTCTTTGTTTTCTCTACTTTTAGAATAGAATAAATAATAATAGCACTTCTGATTGTGCCCATGGTGGAGTACCTGTATTGATTATCACCTCCCATCATAAAACTAAAAAACTAAACAGAATGAATGAAAAAATTGTCTTCAGTCATTGGGCAATAGACAGTGCAAGTTTACAACATCTGAGAGAAGGGAATCATATGAAGTGAGTTTCACGTCTTTCTGCCTGGGAGACATTTCCAAGCCTCTAATGATGGCACAAGGAAGTGGAGTTCAAGTAGAGAGCATCAATCTTGCTTGGTGGAGGAAATGAAGATTGGAGTTCAGGGCTAATAAAACTTGCATGGTAGAGTACCAGGAAGGATGGAGTTGACAGAGAAGGAGCCCCAGAAATCTCATAGAGGTTCTCCTCAGGTCCTTGGTCAAACCCTAAACTATGAATGTGCAGACTGAGACTCTGCAAGACCTAGCAGAGAACAGCTGCTGGGGAGCTGAGCTATTTCAGAGGTCACAGAATGCCAGCGAGACACTGGAGTCCTGACCCAGTCAGAATAGAGAGGCCTCAGTGAACATCCCAGACATTCACATGAGGGCCTAAAAGGCTATGCTTTGGGAGTAAGGAAGATTCCCTAGGAAGAGGGGCAAAATGAAAAAAGACATATGCTAAGAAAACCTAAAACCAAGACTTGACATACACAATCAAGTGAAGCCATCAGTAATTTAATTGCCTGCCAGAACAAAACTCAACACTATTTAGCATAAGATAACATAATCCAAATCATAACAATGCATGTTCACCATATCAAAAAATATTTGCTAGATGTGTAAAGAAGCAAAAAAAAAAAAAAAAAAAAAAAAAAAATCCTAAAATTAAGAGAAGAACCAGTCAACACAAGCAGACCCATAAATGGCTCAGATATTAGAAATAGCAGACAAGGGCTTAAAAAAATAACAACACTAAATATATTAAATAAGTTAGAGGAATAATTTTTTTAGTATGTCCCAAATAATGAATGGGACATGTTTATACTAAAAATATTCTTCCTTGCTTACCAGACATCTAAATTTCACTGGGCATCCTGTACTTTATGTGGCAACCCTACCCCTCTGTCAAGATGGAAGCAGAGTCCAAAGCCCCAGCCTCCTGCAAGTGGCCTGGCTTCGCGCAGGGCCTGGATTGGGGGAGTTGTGTGTTAGATGCATCAGAGATCCTTAGTTGTTTACTATATCAAAATTTTTGCCAGACCTGCATACTGTATATGCAGATCTCGATACTGTCAAGTATTATTTTTTAGTTAATATTTCCATTGAAACCAATTCTTCATTTTTTAATTTAACTTTTTATTTTGAAATCATTATAGATTCAGAGGAGATTTCAAAGATAGTGCAGAGAGGTTCCATGTACCCTTCACTCTGTTTCCTCTAATGATTACATTCGACATAGTATAGTACAATATCAAAACAATGCCAAACGTATAGTTCTATGTCATTTTATCACATATGTAAATTCATGTAACCACCTATAATCAAGATACAAAACTGTTCCCCCACCACAAAGAGCTCCCTCTGCTGCTCCTTCGTACTCACACCTGCTCCTCCCTCCCTATCCCCTGGCAACCACTGATCTGCTTTCCATCTCTACAATTTTGTGATTTCAAGACTGTTATATAGGGGCCAGCCCCATGGCTGGGTGGTTAAGTTCATGCACTCTGCCCAGGGTTTCACCGGTTCAGATCCTGGGTGCAGACCTAGCACCGCTCATCCAGCCATGCTGAGGTGGCATCCCACAGAGCACAACCAGAAGGACCCACAACTAGAATATACAACTATGTACCGGGGGACTCTGGGGAGAAGAAGAAGAAGAAGAAGAAGAAGAAAAAGATTGGCAACAGACGTTGGCTCAGGGCCAATCTTTAAAAAAAAAAACAAAATACAGTTATATAAATGGAAACACATACTAAGTGACCTTTTGAGATTGGCCTTTTTTTCCCACTCAGCATAATACCCTTGAGACCCATGCAAGTTGTTGCATGTATCAATAGCTTGTTCCTTTTTTATTGCTGAACAGTATTTCATAGTATGGATGTAGAACAGTTTGCTTAACTATTCACCATTTGAGCAATATTTGGTTGTTTTCAGTTTGGGGCTATTACAAATAAATCTTCCACGAACAGCCATTTACAGGTTTTGGTGCAGACATAAGTTTTCATTTTTCTAGAATAAATGCCCAGAAGTACAATTGCTGGGTTGTATAGAAGGTATATGTTTAGTTTTTAAAGAAACTGCTAAACTATTTTCCAGAGTGTCTGCACCATTCTCTATTCCCACTAGCAATGTATGACAGATCCAGTCTTATCTACATCCTCATCAGGATTGGATATTGTCACTACTTTTTAGTTCAGCTATTCTAATAGCTATGTAGTGATCTCTTACCAGGGTCTTAATTTGCATTTCCCTAATGGTTAGTGATGTTAAATATCTATTCAAGTGCTTTAAATCAACTCATTTTTAAAGCCTAAACAAATGTATTTGAAAAGGCAACTTGATTAGTGGTTCTCAAAGTATGGTCCATGAATCAGCAGCATCAGCATTACCTGGGAACTCGCTAGAAATGCAATTCTCAGGCTTCACCCCAGATCTACTGAATCAGAAACTCTGGGGAGTGAGGCTCAGCAATCTGTGGTTTAACAAGCCCTTCAGGGGATCCTGATATACCATAAGGGGAAAATCAGTCTCATTTACTATAAATAGAAGGTAACTGTAAAAATAAATGCGTCTGTATCCACTTCAATCATCTTGTGTACCAACAGGTTCACACACCACATTTTGGGCAGAGTGCACTTGTTGCCCAGCTCTGGGGGCTCCATTCACACAGATTATGATGAGAACACACCTCCCCTGGAGTTGTGCAGTTCACAGTCCACACAGCTTTGTGTGGCGGTTCTGACTTTCAGCCACTGATCTAGTCCTACCTGCACCCCTTCTTGCCCTTAATTTGACTAAGGAAAGTGAGGCTCTGAGGAGGGTAGAGACTTGTCCAAGGTCACCAGCAACATAGTTAGACTCCTCTTCCAGTGCTCTCACCCCTGCTGGGAGCCAGGGCAGGGCCCACACAATTCCTAACCTGTTCAGAGCCTGCCCCTAGTCACTGCTGAGTGACAAATTAGATTCCAATACAGAACGTAGGAGAGGATACCATTTTATGAAATTTATATTTGTAATCCCTAAAAGGAAAAATTCTATTCCTTTATTCACTGAATACTCTGACATCAAATGTATGGGGTTTTTTTTAAAGATTTTATTTTTCCTTTTGTTCCCCACACACCCCCCCCCCCAGTACATAGTTGTATACTTTTAGTTGTGGGTCCTTCTAGTTGTGGCATGTGGGACGTTGCCTCAGCATGGCTTGATGAGCAGTGCCATGTCCACGCCCAGGATCCGAACCAGTGAGGACCTGGGCTGCCGAAGCTGAGAGCAGGAACTTAACCATTCGGCCACAGGGCCGGTCCCCGTATGGGGTATTTTCCCGGCACACCAGCCAATCCTCTGACACCAGCTGAGTGTCCTACACTTCAATTCAATTCTGATACTACATACCTAGAGTTAGCACCAGACCCCGCAGGTTAAGGGCTCAGTCCCCCAAGACTGCTCCCACTTCATGGCAGTTGCAAGCAGTGGGTCTCCCAGTTACCCACACTTCTGTCCAACTTGGCTACAAATCAGGGTCCTCACAACCCACTCCTCAGGTTAGAGAATTTGCTATAACAGCTCACAGAAGTTAGAGAAACACTTATGCTCAGTAATAAAGGATACAGATGAGCAGCAGATGAAGAGATACATAGGGTGAGATCTGGTGGGGTCTTGAATGCAGGAGCTTCTCTCCCATGGAGTAGGGCGCAGCACCCTCCCAGTACACGGATGTAGTCGCTGACCCCGAAGCTCTCTGAGGATCAGGGATTTTTATGGAGGCTTCATCCTGTAGGCGTGATGGATTGCTAATTCAATCTGCAGCCCCTCCCAAGATCTAATCATGGCTTGGTCTTCCTGGTGACCGGCTCCCATCCAGGAGCCATGCAGGAGCCCACTCAGAGTCACCTCATTAGAACAAAAGACACTCCTATCACCCAGGGAACTCCAACAGATTTAGGAGCTCCATTTCAGGAACTGAGGGCAGAGACCAAATACATGTTTATTATGTCACAGCTGCATATGCATGGAAAAAAATCAGAAAGAGCTGTTGGAGAAGTTATTTGGGGACAGAAGGGGTTTACTGATATTTTTTAACTTCTCTGTATTTTGTGATTTTTAGTACAATAATCATGTTTAGTTATACAATTAAAATGTGTTAAATATCATTTAAAAAGTCAACATGAAGCCTTGACCTGTCCAGCCAGGGCCTACAGTGGCAGGGTCAGGAAGCCTTCCAGACAGAGCAGGCCATGCCCCCACCCCCGTTTCACAAGCTGGGACCTCTGCCTGGATACCCGCGCCCACCCCCTCCACATTCACACCCACCATCACTTCCTATGAGTGAGGCCTTCCCTTTCCCCCCAGCTCCGGGTGCCCACTCGACCAGAGGACATCATGGTCTGAGCGTCTGCCTGTCTGTCTGTGTCTAAACAGGGGAACTCCTTGGGACGAGCACTCTGCTTGACCTATCACCCCGCGGAGCGTGGCATAGAGATGTGGGCAGTGGGTATTTGGTGAGTAAAGGAATGAATGAAGGAGAAAATAATCCTGAAAAAGGTGATTTCTGAAGACCTTTCTCCAACAGGTGGAACCAGTCCCCCTTTGAGCAGCCTGCTAGGCCGGGAACCAAGTGTGAGGAGTGGGGTGGGTACAAAGCCCAGTGTTTCTGAAGCCTGGGGAGGCAGACTAGATGGACATGGGACTTGTGGGTAGGTCTAGGGGTGGCAGTGTTGCTGTGGGGGCTGCAAGGAGGTGGCCAGTCTCAGGGAGGGCTCGTCCTTAGAATCCCCCCACATCCATCCCCCAGGGCTGTGCAGTGCAGGAAGGCCCAGCTGATGGGGAAGGTGCACAGGGACTTGTTTGGGACCGGCCACCTGGTCCTGCCTGAGGAACTGACCCTGGGACCCAGCCCCTCAGACCCCCTCAGGAGATGCTCGACTGCGATGTGGGGCTGCCCGAGTGTGGCAGCCATCTGCAAGTGAGAAGAGGGACAGGTGAGGTGGGCCTTGGTGTCAGAGGCCAAAAAATCACATCCTGACCAGAGGATGGACTGGACTCCAGCCACGATCTGCAGGGCAAAATGATAGGGTCTTCAACTAGCCTAGGGTTCTTGGGTTGTCGTCTGGGCCCTCCCCTTACAGGCTCGGTGACTTGGGTTAACCCTTCCCCTCCCTGAGCCTCACTTCCATCAGTGAAACCAGGGCTGGGCCAGGGCTCTCAAGACCTCCCAGCTCTGACCTCTGGCTTTCTCTCAGGCTGGCAGGGGATCCAACAGACGTGGCCTGGCCTTCCCTGCTTGCCTCCACCTCCTTGTGAAGCCTCCCCGTCTCCCCCTGTGAGACGAGGACAAGCAGGTGCTCACCTGCGGGTCTCTGATACCTCTGCCCCAGGGGAACCTGGAGAGCCTGGTCTACGCGCAGTGCTCCACTCCACTCCAAAGTACAGTCCCCACTGGCCTCCTGGCATTCTGTGACTTCTAATTGTTCTTCAGGTGGTTCTCTTAGATTTTCTAGATAGACTGTCATCTACAAATACTAGTTTATTATTTTTCAACATTCATGCTAAAAGTTTTCCCATGTCTTATTTATCTAGAATAGAGTTTCTCAAAAGCAGCACTATTGACATTTTTGGCTATAATTCTTTGTCATGGAGGACTGTCCTGTGCATCACAGGATGCTTAGCAGCACCGCTGGCCTCTGCCCTCGAGGTGCTAGTAGCACTTCCTAGTCATGATGGCTAAAAACATCTCAGACACGGCCAAATATCCCCTCGGTGGCAGAATCCCCCTCAGTTGAGAACTGCTGGCCTTAACACAGAACAGTATTGGGTCACAGTAATGATAGCACATTACTCCTGCTCCTGACTTGACTGGGAATACGCCTAGTATGAAAGTATGCTAGGATCTGTGTGCTCCTGTCCTGGCTAGTACACTCGTATACTGTGTCCAAGTTTAATTCACAAAAAATGAAAAACATGATTTTCACATAAATAATGAAGGAATGTGTGTCAAATATTTTAATTAATGAGGGAATCAGTAAGATGATAAAGCTCGTTCAAGGAACATTTTGAGAAAGAGTATTTCTAGTGAAGCAGGAAAGACATTCTGAAGCACGTGCTGAGTTAGAGACGAACCTGTTCATGCCCTATACTGCAATAAAACTGCAATCTTTCGGGTGATCTTTTCTACTGGACAGAAGTCTATACGTTAACATACAACTTCTCAGGTACATTTTCTTACATTACTGGTTTTCAAAGTATAGTCCCCAAACTGAAAGCATCAGCTTCACCTGGAACTTGTTGAAAATGCCAATTTTCAGGTCCTATCCCAGGTCCATGTTATGAGAAGCCTCGGGGCCGGGGTGGGGGCAGCACTCTGCTTTAACAAGCCCTGCAGGCGACGCTGATGCTCTCTAAAGTTTGAGAACCACCACTCTAAATAACCTGTATTTATGGAACAAATCAGTGAGACAACGCTCCAGAATGACATTAAACAGACATGCCACCCACCTTTTTCCTTATTTCCAAATTTAAATAATGTGCCTGTCTGTTAAGTTTGTTGGTTACTATTTTGTTTTTCAAATACTCTACCAACTTAAGGCAGTTTTCATCTATTCCTAATTTTTCTTTTTTCTCCCTTTTAATAAAAAGTGGTTTTCCAAATCTATCAATTTTTTTCTTCTTTAACCTAGTGATATGATGAAATACAAGTTGAATCATTCTTATATTCTTTTTTTTTCTTTCTTTCTTAAAGATTGGCACCTGGGCTAACAACTGTTGCCAATCTTTTTTTTTTTTCTTCTGCCTTATCTCCCCAAACCCCGCCTGTACACAGTTGTATATCTTAGTTGCAGGTCCTGCTAGTTGGGGGACATGGGACGCTGCCTCAACGTGGTCTGACGAGCGGTGCCATGTCCGCTCCCAGGTCAGCGGAGCGCGCGAACTTAACCATTCTGCCACGGAGCCGGCCCTCTTATATTCCTAAAATAAAATTTTTCTTTGACACAGTGTAGTATTTTAACACACTATTGACTTCAACACGCTGACATTTACCATTTTTAAAAAGCTCTTTACACATGAGATCAATTTTAGCACGAATTGGGAAGTTTTCCAGCTCTATTTATGGAGGACTTTAATTGTCATAGGCTCTATCTGTCCTTCAAAGCTTGCAAGGCCACGACAACAAAACCAGCTGGGCCTGGTGTACGGGGAGGAGGGGAGAGAACCGAGGAACCATCTCAAACTGCTCAATGTCGTCTTCGTTTATTAGTCTCTTCTCTAGTGTATTTTTGTTGTTGCTGTTTTGTGTTTGTTTTTACCTCTTCACGTGAATAGTGGAAATTTCGTTTTTCTAGACCATCCACTTGCTCAACTTAGCAGTAAGCAAACTAATGCAATTTAAGACAACCTATTTTTCTCACATTAGACTGGGAAAAATTAAGATAAACATCTAACGTTGGCAAAGCCATAGGGAAACAGTTCTGAACGTGCACGTCAATTTTAATAGTCCTTTTTGCTGGGCAACTAAGGAGATTCATCAAAATGAAATCAAATACCCTTGAAGGAAACATCTGGGGTGCTGGTAACATTGTTTCCTTATATGGGTGCTGGTTACATAGGGTGTATGTACAGTTTATGAAAATTCATTCAGCTTCCTATTTACAATACGTACAGTTTTCTGTATGCGTATTATCTTTTAATAGAGTTTTAAAAATAGGTCTTTTGCCACAGCCCACAGCTATAAACAATGCCATCGCTTACTGGTGGAAAACACGGAAATGACCCCAACACCCTCTCACAAGGGAATTACTTTAAAGGCCAGTCAGGGCGCCAGAGCTCCTGCTCCCTTAAGTTGAACAAGTTAAATGGCTTCCACTCCTTCTTTCCTCCCGCTTTGGATGTGTGCTCCGTTACCTGGGGGTCGGCGCCGGTCGCGCCCGGGGAAGCGCTCTGAGGACGACGCACGACCCCCGCCTTCCGCCCCTGGCGGCTCGGGAGGCCGCCGCCGGCCACGCCCCCACGCCGAGGCGGCCCCGCCCGGCGTCACGTGCCCGCGGGGTCAGCTGACCAGGCGCGACCGGAAGGAGCGGCTCCCTGGTCCGGGCCTCCTGGCGCGATGGTGAGGGATGCTGGGAGATGCGAGGCGGGGGATGCTGGGCGGGCAGGGTAGGATCCCCCAAATCTCCCTGCTGCCGCTGCAGGAAGCGCGGGGCGCCGGGTGCGAGGAGGTGGAGAGCCTGCGCTGTCCCCTCAGCAAACGCCTTGGGTGCCGTCCCGAGGGCCGGGGGTCCGGTAGAGAAGAGCCCCCTCCCGGCCTCCCCTGCAGGCAGTGCAGGCCGGCCCGCCGGCTTGGAGTCCCGGTGCTTCCTTGGCAGGAAAGAAGGGCCCCCGTCCCCTGACGCAGGAAGCGGGGCTGGTCGGGAGCAGGAGCCCTGCCGGGCCTTCCCCTGCCCCAAGAGGACCTCCCGAGGGTGCCCACTTCCCAGCCCTCCTGCGGGACTGGGAGAAGAACTGGCTTAGAATTCGGTCCAGCCTTCCGCACTCTTAGGAAGCCCCTTCGCTCTTCTCAGAGCCGGAAAGGAGGAGTTTTTGGATTGGGACTTTCCAATTCACCCATCCGTTCATTCCTTCAGCAGATTTGAGTGTCTCTCTACATACTGGGCACTGTGCCACGCGCTGGGACTGCAGTGGCAGGAGGGAAGGGCAAAGCTGGAGGCTTGGACTGGCGGTCCTAGTCCAGACTTGAGGGGAAGGACCTGACTGCACCTTGTGCATAGCTTAGGAAGGCTTCCTGAGGACGGCATCAACCGGAGGGCCTGGGGGCGGGGAAGAAAGCTGGCTGGGTGCAGCGCAGTTTGTGTACCAGGGGTCGGGAGGCATGGGGGCCGGGTGAGGGATGCCGTATCTTCAGACAGGGAACAGCATATTCACAGACTTCAGATGAGAGAGAGCAGGGCTGCCTGGGAAGGAATGCGTTTCACCTAGCTGGAAGAGTATAGACTGGAGGTTAGTGAAAGATGAGGCTGAACAGGTAAGCAAAGAGCAAATCTTGCTGGGTGTTGAGAGGCACATAAAGGCGTTTGGACTTTAGGAAAAGGGCACTGGGAAGCTAGAAAGATCCTTCCGGCTGACTTGTAGAGGGAGCAAGAGGGGAGCCGAGAGCCCAGGCTGGGGCAGCAGACTCCCAGCAGATGGTGTGACCTGAGTTAGGGTAGAGAGAGTGGAGGTAGAAGTGAGGGAAATCCGCAAGGCTCAGGGGCTAAATGCGGGAGGGAAAAAGGCGAGGCAGGCGTCTGGGCTCGGTTCCCAGGTGGTGGTGCTCAGAGGGTGGGAAGCCCAGGACGGGGAGCAGGTTTCAGTGGGAAGAGCACCAGCTGCTGTGATACAGCCTGAGTGAGGTGTGTGGGAGCCGCCGGTGCAGCTGGCTGCAAGACAGTCGAGATTTAAGGGTCTGGAGCTCGGAAGAGACTCTACAGTGGCAGTTAAAAATTTGAGAGTCATCAGCACAAAGATGATCAGTGAACCCTAAAAATGTGTGACCTCTTCCGTGACAGTGTGAGTTGGGAAGAGAGGGCCTAGAACAGAGCCTAGAGAAAATGCTAGTGTTTTAAGAAATTACACAAGGAACACATTCTTGTGGTAAAATATGTAAATAATACAGATGGTAGAAGACTTCCATGGGGGAGAAGGGGCCCATAAACTTAGGAAACATCTGACATCTTAAATTTCTCTGACTTCTAACTGAAATTTAGAATTTCCTTCCATCATGGATATTGGCAACAAACCCCAGTATTATTAGCAGCACCTCCAACTGTGTCACTAATAGAAATCAGAGATATTTCATATCACATGACAGCTGTTGGCATTGTTTATGCTCATCATTTCTAAATTATGGTTATTAGACTTGAAACGTATACCATATCACCAATTTGTATTGAATATTTTGATAACTTTTAATTAGTTTCCTTTGCAATCCTATATATTTTATGCATTTAAGAACATTGTTTTAAGAAAGGCCTATATGCTTGACCAGATGTCAAATGAGTTCATGGCACAAAAAAGTTAAAACCTCCTGAAATAGAGAAAGAAGTGCAAGACTGTCCTTAACACCGCCGTCACCTCAGTCCCCTGGCCCAGAGTCGTGACAGCAGGTGGTCTGCAGAGATGACCGTTTGGGGATTGAAGAAAGGAGAGTGAGCCAGCAAATGAGACCAAGGCCAGGCCAGAGGGAGAAGTCAAGAAGAGTATGGTGCTTCAAGAAAAAGAATGGGTTTGTGTCAGATGCTGCTGAGGAGTTAAGGAAGAGGAAAACTGGATTTAGTGACAAGAGAGCCATTTGTGACCATGGCTAGAGGACTTCATTGGAGGCCCACGTAGAAGCCCCAGTGCAGTGGGGTCGGATGTGATCAGGGGGTGTGGGGAGTGGCAGGTGAAAAGGAGCATGAGGGTTGGTCCTGGGGCAGGTCTGAAGTGGCTGATACGGTGAATGTGGGGCCGAGTAGAGGGCTGGCATTGCCAGGCTGCAGTGAGGGCAGGATCGGGAGAACCTGGATGTGCCATGTCCTCGGTTTGTGGGGTTTTCTTCCCAGCATCTGTAAGCAGCCCAGATTGAGGTGTGGGAAAATGGACGTGTGTATTGCTGTGGGTTGGAGCTTTTCCAGGCAAACAGGACAAAGGACAGTTGATCAGGGGAATGGAGGATTTTGGTAAGACATTGTTGACGGGGGGTTTGCACTCAAACAGAGGAAACAGACCTTGAATAAATGATGAAACATGATGTATGCTGTGACCAGTGCTAAGGAGATCAAGAAGGAAGGCCCAGGGGCTAGAGCATGATGGTAAAGAGCTGCTTTATTTTTTTAAACACCTTTATTGAAGGGCCGGCCTCATGGCCAAGTGGTTAAGTTCACATGCTCCACTTCAGTGGCCCAGGGTTTTGCCAGTTCAGATCCTGGGCGCAGACCTAGCACCACTCATCAGGCCATGCTGAGGCAGCGTCCCATGTGCCACAACTAAAATATAGAGCTATTTACTGGGGGGCTTTGGGGAGAAGAAGGAAAAATAATAATAATAATAGTAAAAAACCAGCTTTATTGAAATATAATCAACATTCAATAAGTTTTGACATGTATATATTCATGAAAACATCACCATGATCAAGGTAGTGAATGTATCCACTGGTTCCCAAAATTTCCTTGTGCAAGGGGCTATTTTAGAAAGTGTGGTGGGGCCGGCCTGGTGGCATAGTAGTTAAGTTCATGCACTCTGCTTCGGCAGCCTGGGTTTGCAGGTTCGGATCCTGATTGCAGACATCAAGCCATGTTGTGGCGGTGTCCCACATATAAAATAGAGGAAGATTGGCACAGATGTTAGCACAGGGCTAATCTTCCTCAAGCAAAAAGAGGAGGATTGGCACAGGTGTTAGCTCAGGGCCAATCTTCCTCACCAAGAAAAAAAAGATGTAGTCAGGGAAGGCCCATTGGAAGAGTTGTCACTTGAGCAGAGACCTGAATGAAGTGAGAGAGAGCAATCCACAGAGGGGACAGCAAGGACACCAGTGAGAGTGTACTGATGTAACTGAGGAACAGCAAGGGGGCCAGTGTGGCTGGAGCCCATGAGAGAGGTGACATGTGTCATGAGACCAGGGACTTTGTTTAGTTCTGTGCTGTACCCACAGCACTTGGAATGGGATCTCCCACAGAGAAGGTGCCCAGGCGATGTTTGCTGAGCAGATGAATGCCTGCCATCAGAACGAGGGTGGTGGCAGGGTGGGTCAGGGAGAGGGATTTCTATCCTCTATCAGCCTGGTAATAGGGGAGAACAGGTGGCCAGAGGGCATCCTTCTTGCTCCCTGAGGAGCAATAGTAGGGAGACATAGACAGATCCTGGCCACACCTCCGTCCTCCAGCCTGACTGCCTGCCTCACTCCTGTGCAGAGGTTCCGGTTCTGTGGTGATCTGGACTGTCCCGACTGGGTCCTGGCAGAGATCAGCACGCTGGCCAAGATTGTTGAGTGCACAGGGTCTACTTGGGGGGAGGGGGAAGGGAGGGGCTGGGGAGGGGGGCTGTGGTGGTGGAGGATGGTGAGATTACTGGTGTTGGGGCCTCAGTGCTCTCAGCCTGTCCTAGCATGCTGTGTGACTTTGATCACATGGCCAGCCCTCTCTGAGCCAGCACCCCCCACCCCCTGGCGTGGGGGGTGGGCCAGTCTGGCTGATGTGAGGCCTCTCCCTCCAGTCTTCGGTGAAGCTGCGGCTGCTGTGTAGCCAGGTGCTGAAGGAGCTTCTGGGACAGGGGATTGATGTGAGTGCAGGGCACAGCTCCCCACTGTCCCACGAAACTGTGACCCCACTGCCCTGAAACTGCACCAGGCCCAGGGAGGTGGGGGATCTGCTTCCCACACTCCCTGGATCCCTCCCATCCTTACCACAGCATCCAGGCTGGGAGGCGGGGGGCTGGTGGGCAAGGGCCTGGCACCCCCTGAGGCCTCCTTTCCCCATAGTACGAAAAGATCCTGAAGCTCACTGCTGACGCCAGGTTTGGTGAGTACCTCACTGACCCACAGATCTTGGGATGACCCTGAGTACTCATCCTGAGGCCTGGCACAGAGGCCCTCCCTCGCAGCAGCCTGCCCTACTCTGCCTTCCTCAGTGGAGGAACATGAGGGGAAGAAAGACATCCACAGTCCCACCCCGTGTCCTCTGCCAGCAGCAGCAGTGCTCTTGGCTCAAGGAGGCCTGGGGCCCCTGAGCTGAAGATAGTGGGGCAACAAGGAGGTGGCTGGGGCCACACTGACGCCCCCCCTACCCCACCCATGGCTCCCTCCAGAGTCGGGCGATGTGAAGGCCACGGTGGCAGTGTTGAGCTTCATCCTCTCGAGCGCGGCCAAGCACAGTGTGGATGGCGAGTCCTTGTCCAGCGAACTGCAGCAGCTAGGGCTGCCCAAAGGTATGGGCATGTGGGTGGCCGCTGGGTAACCTGTGGGCCAAGCAGCTGCTGGACAGCAGGCCAGGCCACACACGTGTGACCCTAAGATGCGCCCTGCCCTTTCTGGGCCAGGAGTCTGAGACCCGCCTTCTGAGCAGCCCCAGCCCCAGTCCCAACCTGCTGCCTCAGGGCACCTCCATTCTGCCCCCAGAGCATGCAGCCAGCCTGTGTCGCTGTTATGAGGAGAAGCAAAGCCCCCTGCAGGAGCACCTGCGGGCCAGCAGCCTGCGTGGTGAGTGAGTGGCGGGCCAGGGTTGGGTCTGGGCTCCATCCTAGAAGGTACATGCAGCATGGGAGGTGCTTGTCCTCAGGAGACTTGGCCATGGTCACATGGCAAGCAGTCGCAGAGTGGGGGCTCCTGACTCCAGCCAGGTTTCTTTCCTCTGAGATCTGCTCTGGATAGCCTGACCACCCGATTATTGCCACCTGCCCTGGGTCAGAGAGATGAGAGCTTCTCAAAGGCCACGCAGCCTTGAAGGGCTGAGGGCTGAGCCAGGGTGGGGGCCAAGGCTGCCTGGCTCTCCTGCTGTGATTCTGAGAGGACCTCCCTGGCTTGTCTCGCAGTGAACAGGCTGGCAGGTGTGGGCTGGCGGGTGGACTACACCCTGAGCTCCAGCCTGCTGCAGTCCGTGGATGAGCCCATGGTCCACCTGCGGCTGGAGGTGGCAGCTGTCCCGGGTGCCCCGGCCCAGCCTGTTGCCATGTCTCTCTCAGCAGACAAGTTCCAAGTCCTGCTGGCAGGTGAGGCTGAGCTGTCCCTAGAGGTGTAAGGGGCCCTCCCAGATTATACTTGACTGCCTACCTCTCCCCCTGCAGAACTGAAGCAGGCCCAGACCCTGATGAGCTCCCTGGGCTGAGGAGGAGAGTGTTTGGGGCCCATGTGGAGCTGCCCTATCCCTGTCGCTGCCCTCCGAACTTCTCTTCAGGTGGTGGCCCCAGCTCCAGGACCCTAAGGGCCTGGCCTCAGACCTCTGGCTTCCTAGGTTCCCACTTAAGAACTCAGCATCGGGATCCTGACGACTTGCCCAGTATTGCCTTCCCTTCCCCATGAAGGGCACTTGTCAGTGATTTTAACAAGCAGGAAGAATAAACAGAAGTGTAGAGGAGTGTGTGCATGGGTTTCTTTTTGGGTTTAGATCAAAGGTTTTTGTGAGAGAGATGAAATGACACATGGACCTCCCTGCCCCATCTACTCATTTTCTCAGCTGCTGATTGAGGCAGGTCAGGGGTGAGGCAGACTGAGGACCAAAGTGAAACAGCTTGTCTGTAGACAGGAAAATCGGGGTTCTAGCTTCCTGTCCTCTGATGCTCTTGGCTCTGCCCTCTCTGTACTGGCCTTGTCCTTAGGCTGGCAGCAAGTGGGTGGCCTCAGTGCTAGATGCCCCAAGTAGAGAAAGGGGAGCGCCCTTGTCTTCCTGTCATCACCTTTAGGAAGAGAGAAGGGCCTATGCCTGAACCAGTCATTGGCAAGAGGAATAGGGTTATGGATGGAGTGTTTCTGTGCCCCCCAGAATTCATATGTTGGAAGCCCTAACCCCCCAGTGAGATGGTTTTAGGTGGTGGAACCTTTGGAAGTAATTAGGTTTAGATGAGGTCATGAGAGTGGTATTGTCATGACTGGATTAGTGCCCTTATAAGAAGAGAAAGATGGAGAGACTCTGCATAAGCATGTACCAAGAAAAGGCCACCTGAGAACATGGCAGGAAGACGACTGTCTACAAGGCAGGAGAGGGCCCTCACCAGAACTGAATCTGCCGGCTTCTTGACCTTGGACTTCCCAGCCTCTGGAACTATGAGAAATAAAGGTCTGTTGTTTAAGCCACCCAGTCTATGGTATTTTGTTATAGCAGCCCGGGCTGACTAAGACAAGTGGCCGCCTAGCACTGGCTTAGGTCAGCCAGGGCTCCTTGTAGAAGAGACGGATTCCAGGGCTGGGGCGGGGAGAGCACACAGTGAGCCTGGAACATCTTGGGGTGCAGGGAAGCTAGCAAAGAATAAGAGTCATGTCCAAAGGAGCCAGCTTGTCTCGCTGGCCAAAGATGGGACAATTTAAGCATCAAAAAGATAAGCTCTGCCTCCACCCCTGACTTCTGCTTCCGGAAAGATAGAGCACATGCGCTTCTCCCTATTCCTCCCACTGAGTACAGCCAAAACCTTGGACATTATATATAAAACAAACATAAGAAGACTCTGAAAGGTGGAGAGAAAAAGGCAGACTGGCTAGGATCCTCAGGACCTGGAGAACACCACTGCAGGGCATTCCTTAGACGTTCCTCCTGCGTCACATCTCCTGGGCTGGCTGCTGGAGAAGCCAGCAACCTGGAAATGCCAATACACAGACAAAGCCCCAAGAGAAGCCTGCTCTCTCTAGCCAAAGGTCTGGGAAAGGGGCAGTCCAGCGAGACAGAAGCTTACAGACTGTAACGGCTGTGCTCCAGCCACACACCACAGAGAAGCTGCCGCCCCTTCCACCCCTGCCAGCAAAGGCTAAGTGGGTGCCTAGACTTCCATGTGGCAGTAAGGAAGTGGCATCCCCCTTCCCCACAGGCACTGGGTCAGAGGAGGACTGCTAAAAGAGGAGATTTAAATAAGATCCAGGGTCTCATAATACCCCAAACGTCCAGGATAAAAAAAAATCTTCCATCATACCAAGAACCAAGAAAATTCCGAATGAAAAAAGATAGGTTCCAACACCAAGGTGAGTCAGATGTTAGAAATCTGTGCCAAGGATTTTAAAGCAGATCTGGCAAAAATGCCTCAAGTCTCAGCAAGGAAACAAGATATAAAGAACTGGATGAGAAATTTTAGAACTGAGAACCACAATAGCCAAAGTAAAAATCTCAATGGATGGACTTAACAGCAGAAGAAAGAATCAATGAATTTGAAGATAGATCAATAGAAATTACCCAATCTGAACAATAGCGAGAAAACAGCTTGGAAAACCAAAACAACAATAACAAAACAATGAAGCAGCCTCAGTGACCTGTAGGACTATACCGAAAGGTCTACCATTCAGAATAGTATCATCAAGAGTCCCAGAAGTTGAGGAGAAAGAGGGTGGGACAGAAAAAGTATTCAAAGAAATAATGGCGAAAAATGTCCCAAATATGGCAAAAGACATAAACTTACAGATTCAAGAAGCTGAATGAAGCCCCCACAAGATAAACCCAAAGAAATCAATGCCAAGGTAGATCATAATCAAACTTCCAAAAACTAAAGAAGAAAAAAGATCTTGAAAACAGCAGGAGAGAAACAGCCCCTTACCTATGGGGAAGCAATTCGAATGACAGCATGTTTCTCATCAAAACCCATCAAGGCCAGAAGGAAGAAGCACAACATTTTTGAGTCTCTGAAAGAAAAGAAGTGTCGGCCCAGAATTCTGTGTTCAGCAGAATTTACCTCAAGAATAGAGAAGTCAAGACATTATCAGATGAAGAATCACTAATGTAATTTGTCACCAGCAGACCTAACCTAAACGTAAAAAGGCTGAAGGAGGATGTCTTCACAGAGAGGAACAGAAGCAATCTTGGAACATCAGGAAGGAACAATGGAAAGAGTGAAAATATGGATGCAGGAGACTTCCCTCCTCTTGAGTATTTTAATTATGTTAGGTGAAGCAGAATTTCTAACACTGTTGAATGTGGTTCTCAATGTATGTAGAGGAAATGTTTAAGGTTATTATAAACAGGAGAGGGTAAAAGGAGGTGAGGTTTCTACACTTCATTCAAACTGACAAAACGTCAACACAAGTGAACTGTGACAAGTACAGTGTATAATGTAATACCTAGAGAACCACTTCAAAGGCTGTATGTACAATGTAATCCACTCAAAAACAATATAGACAGGTCAAACTGGAATTCTAAGAAATGTTTGAGTAACCCACAGAAGGGCAAGAAAGAAAACAAAAATGAAAAACAGAATAAAACAAAAATAAAATGGCAGACAAAAGTCACAAGGAAAGTTCTAAGTCTCATCAAATGTATAATTCAGCTTGATTTCCCAAGCAGTGCTCCCTCTTCTGTGTTGTCACAGAATCCCGCAGACACTTCTCATTGTTGGTGTAACATTGTGTTGTAATCGTGTATTTACTTATTTGCCTCTTGTACCAGCTTGAGTTTCTTTTTTTTTCAAATTTTTTTATTTTTTATTTTTCCTTCTTCTCCCCAAATCCCCCCAGTACATAGTTGTATATTCTAGTGTGGGTCCTTCTAGCTGTGGCATGTGGGACGCTGCTTCATCATGGCCTGATGAGTGGCGGCGCCATGTCCGTGCCCAGGATCCGAACAGGCGAAACCCTGGGCTGCTGAAGCGGAGCACATGAACTTAACCACTCGGGCAAGGGCCGGTCCCCAGCTTGAGTTTCTTAAAGATAGAATTGTGTTTCCATGTTTGCATAGCCCCAGTGCCTAATAAAGTACTCTTTCAATGAATTGGGGGGAAGATGAGGACTGCAATGAATTTAAAGATGTTGAATGTAAAAAAAAATCCGTAAGTCCATAGTAGAAAAGAGTTCTTAAAAGAAAAAGCCCCCTCCCAAAAACCCCAAATCAATCCTAATTTGTCACCATTGGATGTTGTTATTGCACTGAATTCTTAGTCTGAAGTTGATAATTAAGGGGAAAGAATTCAGAATTTATCCTGTTTTTTTAGTATTTCAAGATAACCAAATAGCCTTAGTCAATGAGGTAAAGCTCTTCTTTACAGAAAAATACCAGCTAATGTAGAAGGATTGACAGAATTAGAAACTAACTATTTTGTAACTCCCAATTAAATACTTGGTTGAGGCAAGGATCATCA
This sequence comes from Equus quagga, assembly GCF_021613505.1. Lineage (NCBI taxonomy): Eukaryota > Metazoa > Chordata > Mammalia > Perissodactyla > Equidae > Equus > Equus quagga. The sequence continues at coordinate 1,867,369 of NW_025796915.1, read as the reverse complement.
AGGATGCTAAAGTCATTAGCTGAAAGGTGGATGTGGTGTGAAACTGGGTATTTGCGTGGTGCTAAAGAATCACCTCCTGTAAAGAACCCAATGTCCCTCAACTGGTAAATGGATAAACACATTGGTACATCTACACAGTGGAATACTACTCAGCAATAAAACGTATTGAACAAAGGGGCTGCCCTGGTGACATAGTGGTTAAGTTTGCATGCTTGACTTCAGTGGCCTGGGGTTCACCGGTTTGGATGCTAGGCATGGACCTACACACCACTCATCAAGCTATGCTGTGAGGTGTGCCATACACAAAATAGAGGAAGATTGTCACAGATGTTAGCTCAGGGACAGTCTTCCTCACCAAAAAAAAAAGTATTGAACAGATAAGCATGACAATGTGGATGGATCACAAATGCATTATGCTAAGAGAAAGAAACCAGATTCAGAAGTCTACATACTAAAGATTCTATTTATATGATATTATGGAGAAGGCAAAAACTATAGGGACAGAAAGCAGATCAGTGGCTGCCAAGGGGTGGGGTGGAAGTGTTGACTACAAAGGCACATGGGCAAATTTTGGGGGGGGGTGACAGAAATGTTTTCTCTCTTGATTGTGGCAGTGGTTACATGAGTATATGTATTTGTCAAAACTCGCACTCTAAAAAGGCTAAATTTCACTATATGTAAATTATATCTTAATTTAAACAAACAACAGGAGACCAGCAAAACAAAGTCACCCCATAGATTACTTAGTGGTCACAAGGTGTGAAACATACCTTTACAACACAGAGGTCTGGCTGCCACAGCCCTATCCATGATCAATTTCAGCCTCACTAAAGTGGGACAACCAGATGCTAGGCGCCTCCTAATGTGATGCAATTTGGAGTGCAGAGCAGCACGTAGGAGGTATCCTTGAAGATACATAGCCAGGTATTCAGATCTGATTCCCAGTGTCCAGGAGAAACTACAGACAGAGGAACAAGTTAACACCACCTGAGGAAACATTCAGCTAATCCAGAATGTGATCGGGCATCTCAAAGGGCAGCTGGCTCGGACTCTTCAGAACGGTATGAAAACCAAAAAAAAGGGGGCGAAGTGGGTTGGGGTAATTCCATCTAGATTAAAAATTATTTGAGAGACATATAATCCTTGATTGGACTATACCTTGAACAAGCCAGCTATAAAAGACATTTTGGGGACAATGAGGGAAATTTAGCTTGATTTCCCAAGTAGCGCTCCCTCTTCTGTGTTCTGAATGTGGACTAGGTGTTAGATGACATTAAAAAATTATTAACTTTATTAGGTATGATAAAGGTATCATGGCTTTGTAGGAAATTGCTTTTCAGAGATGCATGGTAACAGATTAGGGATGAAATATCATAATTTGTCTAATTTACCTAAAAATACTCCTGCCAAAATAAATGAATAAATAGACAAAGCAGGGAGGAAGCAGAAGTAGTACGAAGGGGCAAATTATGGCTACGGGTCAGGCACCAGGCCTGCTACACTGACAATGACATGCAGACACCTTACAGAGGCCTGCCGAGCCTGCCCAGACCTGACCTTGGTTGTGTGTCTTTGATACTGGCTGAATACGAGGTTGACATAAGGGAAACCCTATTGTAGAAAAGAAACCATATTGTAACTTTGAAGGATCTCTGACTAACTAACCCAGCTGGATATGCACCGGCCAGGAGACCCACCTGCTCTGTAGATGTTATGACCTCTGCTTGTGCATATACCTCCCAGGGGCGATAAGATGATAACTTCGTTCTTTTGAGTTCCTTAGGAATGTGATGACCCCCGAACAGAGAGTCTACGCTGATAGCCATTATCAATGAAAAGTGAAAGATCCAGTGTGGCAACTCCTGGGTCAACATTTCTAACCCCTTCTCCTGTAACCCACTGGCCTATATAACTGCTTCAAGATTCTGTTCCCCCCTTGAGATGGTTCTTTTGGACATTAGTCAGCCATCGTCCCTCTTGCTAGCAAGCTGTAATAAAATGCCCTTTCTATGCCACCTTTGTGTGGTAACATCTTCAGGCCCCAGCACACCCCGAGGTACACTCCAGCCACACAGGCCTTCTTTCAGTGGGCCAATCGGTTACCTACCTCCAGGCCTTTGCACTGGCTGTCCCTTCCAGCTAGCATGTTGTCTTGTCCCCACTCTTTGCCAGCTGGCTCTTTCTGAAGTCTTAGCCTAAATGTCATTGCAGAGAGACCCTCCCCCACAGAAACACCTGAAGTGGGTTCTGCTTCCGAGCCTGTTTTTTGTTGCTTGGCTGCACTTCCCACCAGCAGGTGGTGGTGATGATTCTGTTTGTATGTTATGCCTGACTGTGCGTGGATACTTAGCACCACCACCGGGTCTCAAGTGCGCTCCCTGCGCACATCTGCAGGTGCCTCTGCATTGAGAGGTTGCCAGTGTTTCCTGCTGGCAGTGCCTACCCTGTCCCAGACTAGCCAAGTGACTTCTCCCAACCACGCAGACAGCTGCAACCCAGGACCTCAGACCTGACTCCACATCACACCAGCACCGGACAGCAGGAAGCCAGGTTCCTCCACCACTTCCCAGACAGGTCACTGCCCCAAAGCCTTTGCCATACCCCAGACCCCCTAGCTCGGGGGCCCACCCCGAACAGACCCTACCACCTGAGTGAAGAACTACACTTCCCAGTAGGCTCTGGAGGAGCGACCACAGTTCCCAGCATGCTCTTAGCGCACTCCCACCCTGGCATCATCCCTGAGTGGCTGCCGGCTGGCCCAGAGCAGCGCCGGGCGCAGGTACCCTGCGGCGGGGACGGGCAGTGGAGCAGTGTGCAGCAGAGCTGAGGAGAGGATGGGATTAGGGGGCCTTGGGGAGGAAGGGAGCCAGGATTAACCCGGGACGGGCGACGGGGCTGAGGGGCGGGGGCCAGGAAGCGAGCCACCAAGCGCCCGCCCTTCGAGAAATTAGAAATCTAGACTTTCACCTTTCCGGCAAAACAAACCCCTTGCGGGTGCCAGGCCCCAGGCGGCGCTGAGGTGGGGCAGGGGAGTAAAGGAGTTGGCCCAAGTTAAATGCCCCCCTCTGCCCGACACACACCTTCACCTTCGATCTCACAACGTCCTGGGGGAAGAGGAAAGTGACAAACTATCCGCCTCCGCCAGGTGAGGAGGCGAAGTATGCTAAACTCGGACGGAGGCGCCGACTTGGGCATTTCCTACCATTTCCCCCATCCCCCCCCCCCCCCCCCCCCCATAGCCTGGAGCTCAGGGAGCCCTTCTTGGCCCCTCTGTTCTCCTGCCTCAGAGCCGTGCGGACCTGGCTCCAGCACAGATGTACTTGGAGACCCCTGCATTCCCTCCTCCTTGTCCTGGCTCTGGTTGGACCAGTGGCTTGTGGCTGAGCCTCTGAGCATTAGTTTTCCCTGCTCCCAGCTCCCAGGCAGGGTCAGGTTCACTGTCGCACGTGGTGGCAACAAGCAGGCCTGGTTCTAAGCGCTCTGGTGGTGAACAAGCAGGGCGTCCACTCTGGGGTGGGAGTGGAGGTAAAGGCAGATAGATAACTTCAGGTCCTGGGAATACCACGAGGGAAAGAAAAGGTGTGTGTGGGGAGGGATGCTACCTTGGATAGGGTGGTCAGGGAGGGCCTCTCTCAAGTGTTCCCAGACTGAGGGGACAGCAGGGGCAAAGTCATGGGGATGGGAAGAAGAGCAGTGTGTTTGGAGCAAGTGAATGAGGGGGAGCCTGGGAAGATATGAGATGACAGTGTGGGCCCAGGAAGGATCTGGACTTTCTTCTAAAAGCAGCACGCATTCTTGGAAGCCCTTCGAAGGTATTAATGATCAAGGCAGAGTCACAGTTCCCCAGTGCCCTGAGCTTTCCCAGCATTTTCAGTTGGGGGTCAGGGGCTGTGGCCACGCCAGCTGACCTTCCTGCCAACTCTAGCTGGCCATGGCTCCTTCTGACCCTCAGGGTTCTCCTCTGTAAAATGGGGATGGTAATTCTTCTCTCACAAGGTACATACCTGGCCCAACCTGCTGTCATCCACCCCCAACAGGGCCTGGCCACCCCTCCCACAGAATGCCTGAGGGCCCTGAGCTGCATCTGGCCAGCCGCTTTGTGAATGAGGCATGTGGAGGGCTGGTGTTTGGTGGGTGTGTGGAGAAGTCACCCATCAGCCGCAACCCTGAGGTGCCCTTTGAGAGCAGTGCCTACCGCATCTCAGCCTCAGCCCGTGGCAAGGAGCTGCGCCTGACACTGAGCCCCCTGCCTGGGGCCCAGCCCCCACAGGAGCCCTTGGCCCTCGTCTTCCGCTTTGGCATGTCTGGCTCCTTCCAGCTGGTACCCAGGGATATGCTGCCACCGCATGCCCATCTGCGCTTTTACACAGCTCCACCTGGCCCCCGACTTGCCCTCTGCTTTGTGGACATCCGCCGCTTCGGCCACTGGGACCTCGGGGGCGAGTGGCAGCCAGGCCGCGGGCCATGTGTCTTGCTGGAGTACGAGCAGTTCAGGTAGGGCCAACACCAGGTGTGATGAATGCAATACTGGTCTCTGGGCCTGGCTCTGTTAGTGCCTCTGTTGGCCATTGAGGGGTGAGTCCCAGCCCCTCCTAGGCCTCCGTCCCTTCAGGGGGTGGGCAGAATGGGTCTCATGTGCCCCACGGCTATGTCCCTCCAGGGAGAATGTATTACAAAACCTAGCTGACAAGGCCTTTGACCGGCCCATCTGCGAGGCCCTGTTGGACCAGAGGTTCTTCAATGGCATTGGCAACTATCTGCGGGCAGAGATCCTGTACCGGTCAGCAGGCAGGCCATGGGCACGAGGGCTGGGGTGGGCTGGGTGTGCCCACATTCCCCACTGCTTAGCATGGCTCCCTCTGTCCACCCCATGGCAGGCTGAGGATACCCCCCTTTGAGAAGGCCCGCACGGTTCTGGAGGCGCTGCAGCAGCGCAGGCCGGTGAGGGTGCAGGGGGGGATGTGCACACACCTGTCAGTGCAGGCCAACAACAAGGGTACGGGCTGGGTCAGGTGTCTCCAGCTTAGCTCAAGCAAGTCCATTCTGGGCTTTGGGCCTCAGTTTCCCCTTCTTTACAATACTGGGGGGGGGGGGGGCGGGGGGGACGGGGGGTGGTGAATGAACCATCTCTGAGTCCTGCCAGGCTCAGAGGGGGTTGGGTCTGTACCCTAGAGGGTCAGCTGCCTTCTGGGTGACCCTGCCTCATGCTGAAAACCAGGTCCTACCCCTGCCCCTTCTCCAGAGCCCGGCGCTGACCCTGAGCCAGAAGATCAGGGCCAAGCTGCAGAACCCAGACCTGCTGGAGTTGTGCCACTCAGTGTCCAAGGAAGTGGTCCAGTTGGGTGAGGCCCGGGAGGCAAAGATGGCCAACCACCTCTGCCTCAGCATGTTGTGTAACCTGGGACAGTTCCTGCCCCTCTCTGGGCCTAGTTCCCGCCCCTCTCTGGGCCTAGTTCCCCTCCTGGTGAAGGGAAGTTTCTAGACATAGTTGTTGCTAAATGGACTAGACCTCCTCACTTGTCAGGTGTGTATGTCCTCTAAGCTGCCCATGAGGCAGGCAGGGCAGGGATTCTTAACCCCACTCCAGGATGGGAAAGCCATGGCCCAGAGTGGGGAAGACACCGGCCTGAGGTCACACAGCTGGAGAAGGGAGAGCCTTGGACCCCTGACTCAGTCCATCAGCTTGTATAGCTGAGGTCTGGGCCAGGTCTTACCAGGCTCCCCCTCCTCTCAACCTGAGTCAGCCCTCTGATCTCTGCCTGGTTCCTCTGTCCCACAGGGGGCAAAGGCTACGGGCCGGAGATCGGGGAGGAGGACTTTGCTGCCTTTCGAGCCTGGCTGCGGTGCTATGGCATGCCAGGCATGAGCTCCCTCCAGGACCGGCATGGCCGGACCATCTGGTTCCAGGTTTGGGCCCTCGTGCTCACACAGGGTGGAAAGGCCTGGGTCACAGCAGGGCAGGAGCTGGAGTCTCCCGGGGGTCACACTGTCCCTTCCCTATGCTGCCCTCCCTCCTGAGTCCCAGGGTTCCAGCTAGAGGAGCAGCCCATGGCAGGGGGGACTTGTTGATGTTGGCTCTGACCTGGCAGGGGGTGGGGGCAGTCAGAGTGGCTTCCTAAGGGAGGAGCTACACTGATCTGGATGGATAGGTTTGAGTGCTGCCTCTCCAAGGAAAACTATCCTACCCCAACCAGGTTGATTCCAGAATTCTCCTCATTCCATTTTAGGGGGATCCTGGACCTCTGGCACCCAAAGGTAAGCTACTTCTAATGTAATAAGCTAAGAGAGCAGAAAGGACTAGCTGCCTGCAAGGCTACAGCACCCTTCTCCCAGTCCCTACCCCAACCCTGGAGTCACCCAGAGTGGGAGGGGGGAGTCTGGAGAAATGGGGCCAAGGCCATAGGACCCTGCACTCCAGTGTCAGTGTCCTGCAGGGGGCAAGTCCCACAAGAAGAAATCCAAGGGACTGCAGCAGGGACCTGAGGACAGAACGGAGGTATGGCTCCCTGCTCCTCCCTCTTCCCTGCACTGTCCCCTGCCCTGGCTGCACCTCCCAGGCCAGGCGTTTGGGCAGCTGCCTTCCATTGACAGTGGGGGGCAATAGTGGGTCCTAACCAACCTCTGAACTGCTCTCTGAGCCCCTCATTGACCTGTCTCTCCTCCACCCAGGACCCTCCACCCCCAAGCAAGGCCCCTTCTAGGACACGAAGGGCACGGAGAGGCCTCCCTGAGCAGACTACAGCCCAGCAGCCCAAGGGGACTAGCCTCCAAAAGGACCCAGAAGCCCCTCCAGTCACTGAAAAGGGAAGAGGAGGGGGCAACCAGTACTCTCAGGTGGGCCTTCCTCAGCATCCTCCTCTGGAGAGGGAAAGGGCACCACTGAAATGGGCTCTCCAGGAGAAGAAGGGATGGCAGTGTAGGTGGAAGGAATGTGTGGACAAAGGTGGGATCCCGGAAGGCTGTCTGGGCAGTCCTTAGCCTGGGGTCTGAGCTGCCACCTCACCTGTCCCCCGCTAGACACCACAGACCCCAAAGATGAAGCCTGACACCCCACCCTTGGAGCCTGAAGGGACTTCTGCCTCTTAGCAGGAGGGTCTCTTTGCTTGCATCCACCCTTCCCACTGCCTTGCGCTGCATCTGGGAGCCTGTGTGGTTTCCTGGAAGCAGGTAGTGGTTGAAGGGGGCTGGATGACCCTGGCCCTATGGCTGTTCCCTGCACAACTAACTATGATGTTTTTAATTGTACCCCACCTTCCCCATTTTTAAAGCTGATGTGAAAAATGCTGTATTTTTTATAAACTGATAAACTTGAACTTCTTGGCACTTCTTGGGCTGGCTGCAGAAAAGGTCTGGGATGGCCAAGTTGGGAAGTCCATCTCCTCAGCAAGGCAAACTGAGCCCCATCCCAGTCCTCAAGGCCATTGCTCTCAGAGGACAGTCTGCCTCTGCAGGGACAGCCCCTCAGAGGTCGTGCATAGACCCTGGCCCAGGCAGTCCAGGCTCCATAGCTCCTGCAGTCTGGGATTCCTCAGGGCCTGTAGCTGCTCCCCCTGCCTGGCCCTGACTAATCAGTGCTCCTCTCCTAGTGGGGGCAAGCCAGAACCCACCCAGCCCCAGGCCCCCTGCCTGCTGACACAGGGGAGGAGCTTCTTAGCTCGTGGTCTTTTAGCCAGCTGTGGTCACCAGTATCCCCCATCTCTCTCATGGGGGCTGCAAACCAGACCCTGCACACACAGATAACCTTAGATTTTGGCCCTTACCTCAAATGCCTGGGAAAAAGCCTTCTGCCCTCAAAGCCTGAGGATGGGCGCTGAGGGGAGTGAGTAGGGGCTACCAGCAGGGTTCCTGAGCCAAGGATTTATTGTTCAAGAGGTGGCTCATCCTGCTTCAGGCTGGGGAGGCAGAAATGAGGAGCCCCCAAAGCCTTCCACAAACAAAACCCCGCCCTCAGGGACTCAATTCGGTGGGGGCTGCAGCACGAGCAACAGGGACCGCACTTGGAAGGGAGAAAAGGTGAGCTTTAGGCGGGCGTCCCGAAGGGGCAGGTGGCCAGCAGGGTCGCGCCGCTCCAGGAGGTCGCAGCTGAAGAAGAGGAGGGTACCATGAGGGCCCCGCGAGGGCAGGACTCCCACTCCCACCCCCATCCCGCCCCGTGCCCCACTCACAGGACGGCCTCCTGAACCGGCAGCGACGTGTGCAGCCAGCAGTCAACGTGGCTGCCGTGGGCCTCGTACAGCCTCAGGACCAGCGTGCGGCCCTGGGGGCTGGTCTCAGCCTGCAAAGGGAGGCGGGCGGTGGGCAGGGAAGTGGGCGGGCCCAGCCCGGGGTCCCGCCCCCGGCGTGCCCCGCCCCTTGCCTGCTTGACTGTCTCCAACACCACCGCGGGCGAGGACACGGAGAAGGCGCTCCAGGCGGCGGCGGGCGCAGGGCCGGGGGTGGGCAGCGCCAGCAGGGGGAAGTTGACGCTGTAGGCAGCGCGGATAACGCCAGCGTCCTGGAAGGAGCCTGGGCGCGGACCAGAGAGGGAGGCGTGGTGGAAAATGGGGGTGGGGAGCGGGACTGCGGCAGTTCTCCCCATTGACTGTTGGAAATCTAGGCTCAGAGAGGGCCGAGGCGTCGGGGCACGGTGCTCACCCTCGTGTGGCATCAGCGCGTAGGTGAACTCGTGGCGCCCCATGTCGGCAGTGGCATCAGGGGCTTTAGGCGCCCGCAAGCTGGGGTAGGGAGAGTGGTACAGGCCAGGCTGGAGCTGCTGTAGTTCTGGCCCGGGAAGACCCGCGCCCCACGCCACTCCCCAGCCCCGGTGGGCACCCCACTCACAGTGAGAGGCTGAGGACGCTGCCTCGCACCGACGCGCCGTACTTGGAGTCGTTGAGCAGGGCCAGCCCGAAGCCGTGCTCTGACAGATCCATCCAGCGGTGCGCCCACACCTGCAGGGCAGAGCCAGACCCCCTTGGGGGCCCTGCCTCCTTCCTGTGCTCCAGAGCTCCTATCACTAGAGTGAGGGCAAGCTCTGGGACGACAGAGCTGAACTCCAGCTTTCAGGATAGGAGGCCCTGGGCACCCCACCCACCAGTCTCAGCCTCAGTTCCTCATCTGTGAAATGGGGATCCAGTACTTACCCCACCAGCTGGGTCTGAGTATCAGACTAAACAAAGCATTTAGCACAATGCCTGGCATATGTTAGGAACAGCAAATATTGATCCTTCTCCTCCTCACCTCTTAACCACCAATTAGTCTCCTCCAGCCAGGGAGGATCCAAACCCCCTACCTAACTGGATGTCAAACCTCAAATCGAGCCCAGTCCCAAGAGGTGTTGTAGTGGGTGGGCCGCTGCAGATGTCCGAACTGGACCTCATAGGTGGCCTGGGGGCTCCGCACACGGGCAGGGAACTCCACCTTCAGGAACTTGTGGGCCTCATGCCAGTGCACCTGGGGTGGAGGTGGGGGGGGGGCGGCAAGGGGAGGCAAAGACACACACAGGCTTAGGGCTGGCCCCTCCTCACCAGCGACACCTGGGGAAGATACCTACCGCCCTGCTCCCTGCTACCTCAGTGTGGAAGCGGACATAGGGGCAACCAACATCTAGCACGACCTCCTGGCTGAGCCGACTGTTGGCACTGATCTGCAGCAGGAACCAGGCGCTGCCCCGCACGCCGCCCTCAGTGCCCACTGCCAAGGTTCCTGCCTGGCCCAGCACTGGCTTCCTGTGGGACAGGAGTGGGAGGTGCTGAGCCAGGGGAGGCTGATGGAGGAGCCCAATAGGCCTGTATTCCCACCCCACCATCAAGTCCTGTCCACCCGCACCGTGTCTCTAGGTGGTAGTCCATGACGTCCCATGCGTCCCAGTACAGGGGGACATCATCAAACAGCACAAACTGGTTCCCCACAGTGCCCTCAGCAATGGCCTCCCTGGAAGGACATGGGGATTGGTGCTTTATAACTGGATGATCTTGGTCTCTCCAGCTGCTTGAGGTGGGGTACAGCAGGGTGAGAGGCCCAAGGAACAGGGGGTACTCCTAGCCCAGCCTGCCCTGTTCCATGAGTTGGTCCCAGCCAAGAACCACTGTGGGCTCCTATGGGCAGTGCTGTAGTCAGGGAACAAGGGAATGGAGTCTGGGATTCACAGGAGAGGGCAGGCATGGGAGACAGCAGTGAGGGGTTGGCACCTGCCAGAGGCCACCAGCACCAGGGATGTCAGGCAGCCAGTCGGGTCCAGCCTCACCCGGATGATGCCGTTGTCCAGAGTCACAGAACCATCAGTCTTGGTGGGAGGGGGCCTTGAAGCTGAGTCTGCAGGGTCTTTCCACAACCAACAGCACCCCACCCCAGCCCCGGCCCTGCCTGGCCACTTGTTTCAGGCTAGGGAGCTCAGAACTCCCTTGTTGTTAAGGTCAGCCCAGGACATCCCCTGGCCCCCATGGGATGTGCCAGTACTTACCTCTTGCACCACGAACACAGGCTGCTGGGGCAGCAGGGGCTGCAGTGAGGTGGGGGCAGGAGCAGGAGCATAGCCCATGCTGGGTACTGTCACCAGGGCTGGGAATGAGGCCTGGGCATCAGTGCAGCCTCCCTGACCTTCCATGAGCCTCGCTTGGGGGGTGAGGGCATTGAGAGTGGATACTACTACTACTCTCCAGCCAGAGTGGATGCTACTCTCCAGCCTGGGGCACCCCAGGACAAAGATCCCCAGGGAAGTATCTCCACCTCTCAGTCTGGCCTTGCTCCCTCCTGCTGCAGGGCAGCCCTTCTCCCAGCTCATACCTAGGCTGTGGGCCCCGCCAGGCCTGGGCAGGGCCAACACTTCAGTGCGCTTCCAGGGCAGTGTGTTGACAATGAGGAGGCCCTTGGGACCTGGCTCTCCAGCACACAGGGCGGCGGCTGCAGCACTGAGCAGTGTGTTGCCATGGGAACGGATGTCTAAGGAAAGACTAGTCAGTCATGGGTGGGCAATGGGCCTGGGATGACCCCTGAGTCCCCCACAGGGGACACCCTGGGCTCGGCCCTGGGTGTTAGAGAGAGCAATGGGAATGTCATGAGCCTAACCTTCATAGTGGCACACGGCTTCCTCCGCCACCAGCTGGATGCAGCTTCCAGTCACCACGTCATGGAACTGGTTCAGGAGCAGGAGCCTGCAGGGGCGAAGGGCAGGGATGGGGAAGGCCAGGAGGGTGGGAGGAAGGAAGGCTGGGAGGGGCAGCCACAGAGGTGTCTGGGGTGAGGTCAGGTGGGTGGCAGGAGGCAGAAGCTGGGCTGACCTCCAGAGGTCCTGCAGCTGGGCTGCCGGGTATAGGAAGTGGGCACTTCGGGCCAGGGCCAGGCTGCTGAGCAGCTCCACGTCGTGCAGGATCCGCTCACATTCCCGGTTCCCCTTCTTGATCTGAGCCCAGGGTGGGGGTTATCAGTCTAGAGTCTGTTCAAGCATCCCAGGACACCTTCCAAAGCCCTCCCTGCCTCAGAACCCCTGAGGGTTCCTCAGGGCCTCCTGGTTAAAGCTTCTCGTGGGGGACCTGTCCCAAATGCCTTCCTCCTCTCCCCTCATTCCAAGCCCCTCCTCCTTCAGGGATCCTCAGTCCTGGCTCCTCCAGGCTCCTGACCCACCCAGCTCTTGCACTTCTCTCCTCTCAGCTCCTCCTTGGAACACAAGCCTCTTCCCCAGGTCTGGGCAGGCTCTGACCCCTGCTTCCTTCTCTGACCCTCTGCAGATCAAGGGCACACCCTCCCTGCTCAGCTGGGCGACCAGTTCCTGACCTGGGCATGTGTGGTATAGGTGCCATTGTGCAGCTCCAGGAAGAGCTCCCCGACCCATGTGCACAGCTGCCCCGAGTCGCTCTCCAGCGCTGAGAAGAGTTGACCCGGAGAAGACAGCTGCACTCTGAGGGATACCATCAGCCTGGGTCTCCCAGCCTTGAGGGGCCACATGGCTCACCCTTCCTCCACGCCAGAGTGGACAAGAGATTCAGCCGCGACAGAAAGGAGCCACCCCAGAAAGCTCCCTTTCCACACAAAGCCAGTTCTGGACACCCCAAGAGAGTTCTCTCTCTGGTAGGTTTAGGCCCCTTCCCACGCTCAGCTTTTTCCCCACCCCCACCCCCAGGTAGAAGTTGGGAGGAGCCCATGGTCCAGGATTGGAGCAGAAGAAGGCCCAGTGGAGGGATTGGGCCCAGTGGCTGAGCAGAAAGAAGGGCTCAAGGCAAGGGCTGGGGGCAGGACTGAGTGAGCACGGAGGGCTGCTGGCAGGCTAGCCTGACCTGGGCAGCCCATCTGTATTGCGCAGCCGCTTCAAGCGGTCCACCATGGTCTGGGTGGGGCCGCCACCTCCATCCCCAAAGCCAAAGAGAAAAGCACTGTGGTTGGTCCGCCCTTTGTCCTGATTTTTGGTCACGGTCTTCAGCACCTGGACAGGCAGGGACAGGTCAGCATGGGTCAGCCTAGGAAAGGATACCCAGCCTCTCCACCCTGACCCCCCTACCTCAGCTACTAGGTGCTCTCTCACCTCCTCCACACTGCCCTGCATTCCATATGAGTCACCAGGTGGGAAGTGGGCCAGCACACGAGAGCCATCCAGCCCCTCCCAGAAAAAGGTATGGTGCTGCAGTCAGGGAGACAGGGGCAGAGGAGAGAGGCCAGAGCCAGGGCTGAGGCAGAACTGAGCCCTCCAGACCTGCCCCTGCCTGGTGTGTGACCCTGGGGGAGGCATGTCCTCTCTGGGGGAGGTTGGGTGGTCTGTTCGGGACCCCACAATAAGCCTGGGGAAAGGTGAATGGGCCAGGTGGGGACCCAGGCCCACTCTGACCCTGACCCCCTGGGGCCTGCTTACCGGAAAGGAGTTCACCAAGTTCCAGCTCAGCTTTTGGGTCAGGAAGTGCCGGATGCCACAGCTGCGCATGATCTGGGGGAGCTGCGCTGAGTAGCCAAACGTATCTGGCAGCCAGAACTGTGGGGAAAAGGGCCTCTGGGGCATGGGAACCAGGACTCTTGGCAGAGCAGCCACAGCCTTAGCCCCTCATCACACACGTCAAGCTCCAGCCCCATCTGCCTACAGGTGCAGCAGCTCCCAGCCTACCTCGGAGCACATCTTCCCAAACTCCTGCAGGAAGAAGTTCTGGCCCTGCAGGAACTGCCTCACCATGGCCTCTCCACTGGGAAGGTTCCCATCCTGGCAACGAGGGAAGAGGGAAGTGCTTGGGGTCAGCATCAGCCGGCGAACAGGCAGGAACTCAGGCCCACCCCACCCCATCAGGAGAAGCCAGAAGCCTGACATGGGCTACCGCCAGTGCCAAGGCAGTATCCATCTCCTTATTTCAGGCAGGACGGTCTGTGTGCCAGAGGGGAAGTTCCCGGGACTGGGTCATGCAGATAGCCTGTCACATGCTTAAGACCCTCTTCCCCCTTGGCATCCCAGGCCTTAGGATTCCAGGGACTAATAAGGGCTGCCACAAAACGGAGGCAAAGGGCAAAACTGAGGAGGGAAGGCCATGACGCTATGGCCTGAGGCTGAGGGGGTGCAGACTGCACTTACCATCTCCACCCAGGTGCCCCCCACAGGCACAAACTGCCCACGGCAGGCGAACTCCTGGAGCTGGGCATGCAGCCCAGGGTAGTGGCTCTTCACCCACTCGAGCTGCTGTGCCTGTGGGGCAGGTGGGGTGGGAGCTGGGCCAGGAGTGATGAGGACCCCACCCAGGGCTGAGTATCTGGGGCCCAGTGGGCAGCTGAGGGTAGGGCAGAGCCATGACCCTCAGGCCTGAGAAGCCCTCGGAACCTCACCCTCAGACCTATTGGGCTTCAGGTGCCCCCACACAGCTGTCCCTCTGACCTGGGAGCAGACAAAGATGAACTCAGGGTTCTGCTCCATCAGCTGCACGGCTGTCACCCAGCTCCGGGCACATTTCCGCACAGTCTCTTTGAAGGGCCAAAGCCAGGCTAGACAGGGAAGAGGGTGGAGATAAAGGGTGGAGGGTGAGCAGCAAGGTCCCCAGCTCCTCACAGATCTCCAACCTCACCCCTGCTTCCCAGCACTCCAACCAGGCCAAGCCTGGGCCTCCAGAGGGTCATCCCAGCTTTCCTCCCATCCTAGGCCCTTTTCCCTGTACAGCCCCGTGGCATCCCTCCAGAGCTGTCACTTCAAGTCACTCCTGCAAGGTGGGAGGAGAGGGTGGGGAAAGGAGACCCACAGGGCTATCAGGTCAATTTTACAGCTCAGCAGATGGAGGCCCCAGGCCCTGGAATAGCCTCACCCTGAAGTTTAGATATCTCCAGAGAAGATCCTGTAAGAGGCAGCAGGGGTTAACTCTTCCCCTGCACACACGATGCATATCCCAGAACAGATGGGGCTGCCTGAGCCAGCCATCCTGAGTGAGACACAATAGCCTCTCCTGACCTCTAGGCCTTAGTTCCTTCCTTACCAGCCTGGAGTTCCCCCCAGACCTACCCACCCAGCCTTGGCACATCAGAGAAAGCCCTTGTTCTTGTGGCTCAAAAACTTTCGCTGCATCAGATTCAATACCTTGGGGAGCTTGTTAAAAATGTGCATTTCCCATAAGCCTCATAGGTACTGCAAACTCATCAGGTTCAAATCTGAACTCCTGATCCTCCCCAGGAAACCTCCACCTGCACTTTGAGCTCCCATCTCAGTAACTCCCATGTCACTCTTCTCTGAGGACTTGACACCCATGTCCAACTCTTACTCTATCCGCACTCAGTTCAAAGGTCACCTCCTCCATGAAGCCTCTCTTGAATCCCCCTGACCCAGCTGGGTTAAGCGCCTCTTCTGGGCTCTCCAGACCCCTATACTTCCCTCCATCGTGGCACCAACTGTGCCTGCCTATTTTGTGATCATCAGTCTCTATAATCCTACCCTCTATTATCTACCATGGGGCCACATGGGGCATCAGATTTTGTTGAAAGAATAAATGAAGCCACACCTAGCAAAGCCCACAGTCCAGTCCCCTTGCCCCATTTTACAGATGGGGAAAACTGAGGTCCAAGAGGAGCAAGAACTTGCTGAGGATCACGCAGTGCTTCCAGGGCACAACCAGGGCTTCAAGGGCACTCCTGCCTCCCCCAGCTAACCTGGCCAGCTGCTGACCTACCTGTATCAATGTGACAGTGCCCCATGGCGTGGATGGTATGTTGGCTTTCACCTCCACGTTGGCCAAAGAACTTGGAGGCCAGGGCCTGGGCCACTGGGAAGGTCTCAGGCTGGGCAGGGTCACACACGTTCACGATCTGGTTGGCTGTGTATAGGGCCTGGAAGCTGCGCTGGTTGTCTTCCCCGAGGCCCTGCAGGAGGGTTCTGCCCCTTAATCCCTGTCTCGAGCAAGCGGAGTCTACAAAACTAGGCCCTGGCTGATCTCCCAAGGGTTCTCAGCAGAGCTCCTCCCCACCTCCAACCTTTTGCTCCTGCTGGTCCCCCTGCTCAGTACTGTCTACCTCCTCCCTTTCACATAGGGAAATCCTCTCAACACTCAGGCAGGCAGAAACACTCACTATTCTGGATCCCCAGAGTCCAAACTATCTGACCCAAGAAACAATCTCTCTGCAGCAGGGCTCTGGAAAGTGACCGGGTGGGGTGGGGGTGTCCAGTACCTTGGCCATGCCCAGCAGCAGCTCCAGATCCACCAAGAGCTTGTGGACATCTTGGTGGAACACGGCCAGCTCAGCCCGGCTCACTTGGAACATCTTCTCTGGGTCAGGGGCTGCAATCATGGTTCCCTTACCGGCCCCCAGGAGGCCATTGCAGGCTACTTCCACATAGAGGGTCATGCTACAAATGTGGGGAGCAGCCTCAAGTCAAGGGACTGGCAGAGGACTCTGGGGGCTTAGAGTGAGAGGACCAAGGAGGCAACTAGCTGACCCCTCTCCATTCGCCTCCAGGATCCACCACCCAGAGTATCCCACTGCAGAGCCTCAGGTGCATGTGTGAGAAGATCACGGTAGAAACACCAGACTGAAGGCATGTTCTGTGGATGAGCATTCTACCTCGGTCAGGGAGAATAAGTAGCCAAGTTTGGAACCGTGTGAATTATGCTGCTATTTAGCCTTTTATTTGCAAAAGCTGTCTTTACAAAGCACTGACCTGGTCTCAGAACCCTGTTTGCATATTATAAACATGTTTGGATCTCCAAGGTCCAACCTTTCAGAGAAAGATCCATCAGCCAACACAGGGCAGGCCACTCCTTGGAGCAGCATGTGGGCTGTGTGCTCTTCTACTCAGTCGTCAGAGAGCAAACGTGACTTCCTTGGGGAAGCCTTCCCTGACCCTCCTCTTACCCCTCTCCCAAGTCTGGAACAGATTTCTCATATCGAGCTCCTAGTATTTTCTTTCAGAGCCCTCATCAGTTTTGTAATTTTTTTTTTTAAAGATTGGCACCTGAGCTAACATCTCTTGCCAATCTTCTTTTTTCTTTCCCCTTCTTCTTGCCAAAACCCCCCAGTACATAGTTGTATATTCTAGTGGTATGTCCTTCTGGTTGTGCTATGTGGGATGCCACCTCAGCATGGCCTGATGAGCAGTGCCACGTCCACGCCCAGGATCCAACCGGCAAAACCCTGGGCCGCCAAAGCAGAGCTCGTGCACTTAACCACTTGGCCACAGGGCCGGCCCCAGTTTTGTAATTATATAAGCATATATGAGTCTCCCTTGATGTCAAAGACCACATACTCACCATCATACTCCTGGTGTCTGGAAGCATTGGGCACACAGCGTTCAATAAATATTATAAAGTAAAATAATGTCTAAGAGGAGTTTTTAATGATGTCATAAAATGCGCATGTTATAATATAGAATCAAAAAAATTAGAATGCAAAATAGCAAAGAAATACAACCTCAACTAGTAAAAACTACACCTGAAAGAATTCCTGAGATGAATGATGAGATGTTAATAATAGTCATCTCTAGGTGGTGGGATAATGGGAGCTGTTTACTTCTTTGTGCTTTTCTGTATTCACCACAAGAAGGCAAATATTATTTTTATAGTCAGGAAAAAAAAATCCTGCTTTTAAAAAACAAACTATGAGATTTGAGGATGGTTGTGTTCAAGGTGGGTATGTTTCTGAGATCACTCTGGGCCTCAGCTCCTCTTCACCCACTGGTGCCCCCTCCCCCACAGCACTGGTCAACCAGGGCACAGGGACTCACTCACCTCCGGGGGTCTCCTTCCCCCAGCCTGTCAGTCAGGACATAGCTGGTCTTCTCCCCCTCTTTGGTCAAACCCTGGTGGGGAATGGAGTGAAAAACACAAGGCCTGAGGCTTTTGGACAGTTCAGGTGAAGTATAAGCTGAGGGAGGCTTATACTCTGGGTCCCCAGCTCTGGCTCCTCTCTCCCAGGCAAGGGCAAGATTGACAAATCAGGGAACCCTGGAAGCAGGGCCCCAACCCCCTGGCAGCCAGTGCCATGACCACCAAATGGCACCTGTTTACCAGCAGAAAAGCCTCTGGTCTTATGGGAAGGGTCTTGGGCAGGCATCAGGAGATCTGGGTGTGGCTTCTGGTGAACTCTGTACCCCTGAATAAGTATCTGAAGGGAAACTCTATGAAGTCAAGTCAGGGACAAGTTGGCCTCATTCTCTGCTTTGTCCTCAGTGCTTAGTACAGGGCCTGGCCCAGAGAGGGCACTCAGGAGACATTTGCTGAGCCAAGGGAGCGAGGGGGCTAATGAGGGAGGGAGGGGGTTGCCATCTGTCCATACAGGAGGAACAGTCCTAACCTGAGACTGTGAGTTAGTCCAATTGGAATGGAAGCTGTGTGAACCTGAGCAAGTGAACTAACCTCTACATAACTCAGTTTCTTAATCTGTAAATGGCGTAAAGACTCACCATATAGGATTAAAAAGATTAAACGTGATATAGTTGGATAGATAAACAAGACATTTAATAGTGGTTATATCTGGAGAATTGGGGTTGAGGCGGTAAGGAGAGATCCATTCCTTCAGGGGAAGAGGACCTAAATTTTTACTTTTTTTTTTTTGAGGAAGATTAGCCCTGAGCTAACATCTGCTGCCAATCCTCGTCTTTTTGCTGAGGAAAACTGGTCCTGAGCTAACATCCGTGCCCATCTGCCTTTACTTTATATGTGGGACGCCTGCCACAGCATGGCTTGCCAAGCGGTGCCATGTCTGCACCTGGGATCCAAACCAGCAAACCCCCAGCCACCGAAGCAGAAAGTGCGAACTTAACTGCTGCACCATCGGGCCAGCCCCAAATTTTTACTTTATATTATCCAGAACTGTTTGAAAGTTTCCCCCTATAAGCATATATTACATATAATAAAACTTAGTTTATTAAGAACTAAAAATAAAAAGTGATATGTCCTGCAAAGCCACTAGTCTGGCACCTGGCACCTAGTAGAGTTAATAAATGCATCTGTTGTACTCAATATTACTATATTTGATTAGTAACTATTTCCAGCCCAGAATGGTAATGTGGTCAGTCAGTAGCAGGGCTGGTCTAGCACAAATTACGTTGAGACTCATCAGCTATCCATTTGACGTCCCAGTATGAGAGGGACCAGTTATACAGGGGCCCAAGCGGCAACTTCCCCATTTCCTGAAATTCTGATACCACCCTGAGGCAGAACCACTCAGCTGTGGCTTCTCCAGAGACCAGGGCTGAAATGTGACCATACCTGTCCCTAGGACAGGGCTCCTCACCTGGACAGGTTCCCCATCGCGCCACACCAGGCCTTCTCCATCACTTTCCCAGCGAAGGTGAACTTCCTGACCCACCCATGCTTCCGGGATAGTCAGCTCCACTCGGAACCAACAGGTCCACCATCTGCAAGAGAGCCACTGAGATGGGCCTAGGGATTGAAGCTCTGTCCTTTTGACATATTTCCTTGGATTAAAGGTTAGCAGGGGCTTGAGACTTTCTCCAAGCATCTGCAGCATCACAAGACATTCGGCTTTGATCCACAAGATAGGAGTAACGGGATGTGCAGCAAGGTGAGGAAAAGAGGCACAGTTGTCAGGGGTCCGTGATCCGTCCTAGAGTGTCCTTCCTAAGGGGAGTCCAGGGACTGGGAGAGGGGGGGAATGAAAACTCCCATGAAGACTGAGGGACCAGGGAGCTGTTCCCAGCAGAGGGTGCTGCTCTGCCCCAAGAGGCTTAGGTCCAGGGCAGAGGGCCGACATTGGAGGTGTGGCCCTCGGGGATGTGAGCAAGCCGGTAGGGTGACCCTCCCTTTGGCCCGCTGGCTCCGCCCTCCCTCTGAGCGTTACCCACGTGGGTCCGAAGCTGTCGCCGACCTGCGCGGGGCGGAAGTCTTGCTGGACGGCCTCCTGGTAGGGAAGCCTCTCCGGCGTCAAGAAACTGGAGAGCGCGGCCACCGGGCAGCTGTCCCCGAAGAGCCTGGGTGGGAGGGGCCGGTGGGCACGCTCGAAGCCGCCCCCTTTCCGCCCGTAGGCCAGCCGGCGGGTGGGGACACACATGATTCACCGCCGAGAGGGCCGCCCCACACCACAGCACCCCCCCAACCGCTCCTCTCGGGCCCCTGGCCTGTCCGCCCCGGGCACTCTGTCCCTCAGCCCGGGTGGCCGCAGCTTGAGTTTCCCCCCGGAAAGCAAGGCTGAGACGCGCGAATGCGGCCTGCTGGCGCCCCAGGCGTGAGGGCCACACCTGCCGCGGAGGTTACAGTCGGTAAAGTAGAGCGGCGACACGAATTTCTCCACCCGCTCCAGCGTAGTGCGCCAGTGCTTCAGGGCCGGCGCCGCCGCCATTGCCATCGCCGGGCGCCCGCTCTTCTCCCCGGAAGGCCGCCGGCGCTGCCGGCGCGGTCCACGGCCTGGAACCAAAGGTTCCGGCGCCTTCCAGCCCCGGGCAGCTTTTCTTGGAACACCAGCGGCTCTCTGAAACTCCGCCGCTGTGAACTTTGAGCAGGGAGCTGAAAGCTAAAAGCCGCGCTGCGGAGGTCTTCCTCTATCTTGTCCGAGCTGGTGGCCACTGGGCAAATCCCTACATAAAATGGGAAGTTGGACGCTTAGATTCTCCGAAAGGCCCGGGCCAGAGACAGAGGAATATTAGACACGACGGGCAGAAGCCTCGGCTGCTGCAAACGCAGGTCACCCAGCCTCAGAAGCACGCAGCGGGTACCCCCTTGCCCTCCAGTCTCAGCCCGACCTCTGGATCTGACTACCTCCAAAAACCTCTCTGCTTAACATGGAAAGAGCGCCAGGGAGCGGTGCTTCCAAACTGATCGGCAGACACAGTGATAAATAGAGAGGGCTTTGCATCTAGTAACCTGCTTCCTCTACAATGTATTTTAAGTGTGTACCTAATTGTCGCACATCACCAGAAACTCTGGAAAGATTTTGTTTTGAGATGGCAGATCACAGCATAGCATTCAAGATCCTAAGAGAATAACATTTCACCACACAAGACTGAAGAGTTTGGAGACGCCATAATGCCAGAAACACCACCGATTTCAGTCTCACATTACCCTTATAGTCCATTGGCTGCTTTTCTTCCCTGCTAGGATTGCCAGGGAGTCCTTGTCTATAAAATCATCAGGAAGAAAAATATATACACAACATTAGCCCTGATATTTTAATGGAAATACTGACCAAGTCAAGTTTACAACATTTCATTGCAAATCACATGGAAAGGTGACTAAGTACAGAATACCAAATGTAAGTTAAAATAAAGGTAACTTGCTTCTATAATACAGGCTGGGTTTAGAGCTTGGAGCTCAGATGTCAGAAGGCAGGAGGGATAAAAATGCTGCTTGTGAAAATCCTGGCTGTAGGGGAAGCTCCCCCCGCTTTTTGGTTGCACTGGTGGGTTGGGTTTTCCTCCTGCCCTGCAAGCATAACTACTCTGGACATAACCCTGTGCAGATACAGCAACAGCTGGGGCTGCCCCTGGTCAGGCCCCATAAATCTCCCCCGTAATTCCAAGTCAACAAGATCTTTCTTGAACAAGCACGGAGGATTAGGTGAGTTATTGCTAGGAAAACCTGAGATCTTCCCCCCAAACAGTATGTAGCACTCTACCCCCAAAGTCAGGCACTGCCCACGCTTCATCCCAGGATCTCCTCCCACAAGGCTCTTTTGGACTCAGTCTCCTGGCCTGGATCGCCCTCATCTACCCACCCTCCAGCAACAAACAGTCTAAAATCAGAGAAGTCTGTGTGTGTTTCTAAAAGTCCAGAAGACAATTTGTGGTTTTTTGGTGGCAGTGGTGGCGACTTTTAATTAAAAAGCAAACAAAACCACACAAAATACTGCTGGTTACTTTACAACTATGACTAGGGTAATGGTTGCTGAAAAAAAAACCCACCAGAGTACTAGGAGGGGCTCAGGTGGTCTTTGTTCAGAAAGTCCAGGCTGACCACATATAAAAATCCTAATCACTCATGTTTAAATGCCTGCCAGTTTAAATTTATGTCATTAAAAAATATTTATATATATACACACACATTCCATTTGTGGTTGCTAATGAAATGCGTCAAATCTTCTCCCTCCCAACTCCATTTATACCACACACCTTACGTACACTTCTTTTAAATACTGATTTGGTATTTAAGTTGTTCACCCCCATTTACAAGAAGGGTAAGAAAAAATAGAGAGACATAAAAACTACATAGCTGAACAACTTACCCGAATATAAAATATTTCCAAACAGTTGAAATAAAGGCAAAAAAAGTACTAAAATAATGAAGTATTCTATTTTAAAAATTTGGACTTTTTGACTTGGGCAAGTGCAACTGATTGCTAACTGAAGCAAAGTCCTGTTTGTGCCGTGGATGAGGAAGTGAAGCCCAAACCCTGCTTCACCACAGGGCTCTGCCGAGGGCAGGGGACGTGGGCTCAGAGTTTATTCCTTAAGTAAGAACCAAGCTTTATTTATTTACAAAAAAAAAAGAAAAAGTTGGGGCAAGGGGGAAGACAAGTTTTTCACAAAAGTACTACAATGGTAACTCCCTTTGGTAAAAAGTGTAATAAATGTCTTGTACATCTGTTCA
The DNA here is from genome assembly GCF_021613505.1 of Equus quagga. Classification (NCBI taxonomy): domain Eukaryota; kingdom Metazoa; phylum Chordata; class Mammalia; order Perissodactyla; family Equidae; genus Equus; species Equus quagga. Next base: position 1,845,407 of record NW_025796915.1, on the reverse strand, counting down.
TAGGTACTAAATCTGAAGCCACAGAGAACTATGGTACACAAGAAGCTAGAGCAGTTATGCTAGCACATCAAAGCATATTTCTTTTAATAAAAAATTGACAGTATGTACATTATTTACAAAAAAAAGAAAAACCAAGTTAAAATTGTGTGTGTGTGTCAGAGAGTAAAGCTGGTGGATGGCACTAGGGTAGACTAGTAAAGAAGCAGGTACAAAACAGTTCCACGGGAGCTAAAAAGGACGACTCATTTGAACGTGTTGAGGTTGAGAACCAGAGGAGAGAGTAAAGGGTAGGCAGCAAGGACTCATCAGGAATCAAATCCACAAGATGTTAATCCCAAAGCCAAACTGCAGGTCCCAGAGAAAACCTAATGGGTGATCTAGATGTGCTCGCGTGACCAGGGGGAAAAAAAAAAATCAAATCCAGTTTTTTTCCTCTTGGGGGGACAGGAGAGGAGCAGTGACTGTCCGAGTTACAATCCATCTGAGCGTTGAGTCCTTCTCCAGTCTGTCAATGCACGCCCATCCAGTCAAAATGTGAACAGCATCCGCTTCCCTCATTGAAGGTCAGGCCCTAGGAGACTCCAGTCCTAGCTCTGCTGGTGTGTGCAAGCAAGCTACATGTCTCCGTGCTTGCATGCATTTCCTTCCCCCTCCAGGGCAGGCTAACACCCAAAACCCTTTGGGAAAAGTTCCAGCTCCAGCTTTGTAAGGTATCCACGTTCCTTATATATAGCCCACTTGGTGCCAGGTTGCACCAGCCACACACAGATCAGGTGGCCATGTCCCAGAGAGGCCCAGTGAGGCTTGAAAGGCATCTTCCTTGTTTCTTCAGTGTGTGTGAGTGCACATGCCCTCACACACACCACCCCCCTCAAGTTATCTGCTCTGGCTTTGCAGTTATGGGGCTTTAAATACTGTGCCGTATTTGACACGGTACTTGTTAATGCTCACGAAGTGCAGGGTCTCTGTGTCACAGGTGGTGGTACAGGGCACCAGGCCCTCCAGCCCCTCACCCATGAGCCACTTGCTGGTCTCCGCTGCCATTTCACGGGGCACATGCTCCTTGGTCCATTTATCTACCCAGGCCTGGAACCTCTGATGTAGCCGCTTGCTAACACGCTCATGGGACTGCAAAACAGAACAAGGGAAAAAACATGAATCCAGGCCCAAAAAACCCTTCAAATACAAAGCCCAATTCTGTCCTAAAGAAGCAGAGGAAAGATGTGGGCTCAAGTCGCTGATACCACTGGTTAGATAAAAAAAAAAAAATTAATAAGGCAATAGGAGTCTCTGTTTAAAGAAAAGAATTGAAGGAGGTTAAGAACATAGAGCAGGTAAGGAGTTGGGCCCCTTCAATGCCCACACAGGTCTGGGCAGAACGAGCTCAGTGCTTCTCAGTGTGAGCATGCATTAGTATCACCTGGGGGACTTGATACTACGAGATTTCCTCACTTCCAACAATCTGCATTTTTAAGCCAGCAACCCAGCTGATTCTAATGTACCCTGAGTGAGATACAATGAGTTGTGGTTGTCGGTCATTTCTGCCCACATGGCAATCCACTTCTAATACGACAGCGCAAAGCAAAGGGTTTAAAACCCACTCTCCCTTCATGGTAGCACCCTACCCTGCCCAGTAGAGTGCCAGGCACGACAGATCTTCAGTGGAGGTTTACGTTCCTACCTGGATACCATATGTATCCAGCATATGTTTATCAGTGCCCGTGTGCAAGGCAGAGAAGGGGATACAAAGATGAACTGGGTGTTGCCCAGCTCCCCAAATAATTTGAATCAGAGACATACAACATACAGCACCACGAGAGAAGTACGTTAACCCACCCACCCAAACAACTGCCACTTGAATGTTCTGTAGTTCTTTCAAACGTAACCAGTTCAAAACAGAGTGCTTGATTTGCCCTTCAACCTGACAATCCTTTCGTATTAATAGACCCCTAAACTTCCCGTTTACTCAAGAAAAACAAACAAAACCAAAAACCAAAAACCACCAGGCACCATCCCTGATGTTCTCCTTTCTCTTGTCTCCCCACATCTCATCATTACCATATCCTGACAATTCTATCTCCAACCTGTATAATTCTTACAAGTCCACTGCCACCCTGTTAGTCCAGGTCACCAGCACATCTCATCTGGAGCAGAGGAGTCTTCTGAGTGGTCTCTGTCCTTCCAACTTTATGCCCACACTCCCATTCTCCTCACAGCAGTCCAAGCCATCTTTGGCCTCTGAGACTGAGTAATGTGGTCCCTGCCCGCCCTTCCAACTTCGGGCATCCCACTTTCTTTATGGCTCAAGCCACACTGATGTTTTCAGTTTCTGGAACATGCCAAGTCCTTTCCTCCCTTCTCAGCCTTGTACTTGCTTGTTTCCTTTGCTGAGAAAGTACCAACTCCTAACTCTTCAACAGGCTCGGTCCTTATCGTTATTCAGGCCTCAAGCATCACCTCCTTAGAGAAGTCTCCCTCAACAAAAGCAGGGCCTGCATGCCAGTTACCCTTGATCACTTCACCTAGTTTCTTTTGTTGATCATGCGTATCACACTGCCTTGTATGTTGTACTTCATGGTTGTGGTCCCATGGCCTGCATACCTGTACCAGGAAGCTTTCACAATTGAGATAGCATGCAAAAAGAGAATTCATACAAGCAATACCACTTGAAACATAAATGTTGGGAGTAGCTTTAGTGGAAGGTGCCATCAGGTTTTACGGTTTGAATTGTATCCCCCCAAATTCGTATGTTAAAGTCCTAACCCCCAGTACCTGAGAAGGTAGCCTTATTTGGAAATGAGGCCATTGCAGATCTAATTAGTTAAGATAAGGTCATAATGTAGTAGGGTAGGCTCATAATCCAGTATGACTGGCATCCTTCAAAAGGGGGAAATTTGGACACAGACATGTACATAGGGAGAACACCATGTGAAGGAGGAGGCAGAGATCCGCAAGCCAAGGAATGCCAAAAATTGCCACCAGAGGTTAGGAGAGGCATGGAATAGGTGATTCGCCCTCTCAGCTCTCAAAAAATTCGAACCAATTCTGCCAACACTTAGTCTCAGAATCCTAGCCTCCAGAACTGTAAGACAATAAATTTCTGTTGTTTAAGCCATGCAGTCTGTGGTACTTTGTTACAGCCTCCTTAACAAACTAATATACTCGCTTACTCAACAATTCTCAAATCCAAGAGGAGGTTTTCATAAAGGAAGAAAAACAATCAGAAGCCTCTGGGGTAGGCCTGGTCCTGGCTGGGGAGGGAGATGTATAGAGAAATTCCAGTTAGTGGTTCTTACCTGATGAGCCCGGAGCAAGGCAGTCCTCCGATACATGTAGTCCTCTGACTTGATCACATACACCATCTTGTAGGAATTTAGCTTGAATCTACACTCCAGCTTATCCAGGCTATCCACATTCTCCATGGTCTTCTTGCTGTTTCCTTCCTTCCCTTCTTTTTCCTGCTGTTCTCGACCACGCTGACACTTCCGGATCCGCCGCAGATTCCTACAAAGGAAAGCCCTGCAGGATGAGAGCTTGTCCAGACCCCAATTCCAATGATTCCCCCCTAAAAGGAGTTTTCCTTATTATACACTTTCACAGCACTTTTCACCATTTTATTTATATACATATAAAAAATGTTCAATGGTTTCATTGTTAAAGAAAACCAAAATCTTAAGTGCAGAGATACATGGAATACAAAGTAGAAGTCTTCAAGCATCCCCTAACTCCTGATTCTCCAAATCCCACTTGCCTTGGCAGAGGTAGCCAGTTAGTAGTTTTGACTTAAAATCTTCTAGCCCTTTCTAATTAACATATATAATCACTTGCTACAGTTCTGCTTTGGGATTGTTCTTTAAGACACTATAAGATCATACTATAAATATTTATATTCTATTATTCTCAACTTTTCACTTAATGCCATGAAGATTTTTTCACTTCACTACACACAAATTTGTCTCATTCTCTAACTGCTGCAGAGGAACGTGCCTTAATTTAATCATTCCTTAAAAGGAATCAATCAGGGCTCCTCATCTGAACCACATAGCACAGAAAATTATCTGAATGCTTATTTTTCCAATTCTCCTAAAGATGGTACACAACTACTGCTATCCTACATACATAGGAAAGAAAGGCGGTCACCTAGACAATTACATTGTTTCCAATACTTTGCTATTAAAAACACTGCTTCAGTGACTATCTTTATATACATGTTTCCTTTAGAACAGCAGTTCTTTGGTCCAAGGATCCTTTGGGGTGCCCAAGACCCTTTTCAGGAGGTCTGTGAGATCAAAACTATTTTCATAATAATACTAAAACATTATTTGCCTCTTTTTCACTGCATTAACATTTGCGCTGGCAGTGCTAAAGTAACAGTGAAGAAAAATGCTGCTGGTGATACTAAACTATCCTTAGAAATCTTTGTATGCTTCTCTGGCCATGCACTGGCAATTAAAAAAAGAAAGCTGGTTTCACTTAAGAATGTCCTTGATGAAGAAATAACATGTTTTACTAAATGCCAGCCCCTCAGTTCACATCTCCTTAATGTGCTGTGTGATAAATGGGAACTACACACACATACAGCACCTCTGTGTACTGAAATACAATGCAATTCTTGAAGAAAAGCCCTTGAGCACTCGAGTCGTAAGTGGATCACCATTTTTACCTGAAAGAACGACTGACTAGGTGGACTAGTCACCCTGGGGTGTTTGCCAGATATTTTCTCAAAAATGAACAAAGGATGCTGGCAATTCAAGGAAAACAACTGAACATATATTGCCAATGGTAAGATTTAAAGTTTCAAGTAAAACTTTTGAATTTTGGTAAATTGGTATTGGTCACCATGAACTGACAGCTTCCTACTAGTTAAAGATGTGTTTGATGAGATCAATGAAAATATTAATAAATGTGATTTTTTTGGATATTGCAAAATGAAAATGTGTCAACATTTGGTAGGTCTGCATAACTTAGTTAACTAACATTTTTAACCAATCACAAGAAGTTATAAAACGATGCATGAAAAAAATTCATTCAAAGTACAAAATAAACCAATGGATTTTCACATAACTATGTGAAAAGTTCATTGATATTTTCATTGATACTGCAACTAACCTTTAAGAAACTATCACTTTAGAGAGTTTTGTTGTCATACCAAAGAATATCCACAATTATCTGAAAGGATATGGAAATACTTCTTTTTCCAGCTACATATTGGAGTAAGGCTAGATTTTCTTCACATATTTCAACCAAACAACATAGTGCAAACAGACTGAATTCAGAAGCAGATATGAGAACCAGCCGTTCTATTAAAGCCAGACACAAAACAGATTTGCAAAAATGTAAAGCAATGCTGCTTTTTCCACTAATTTTTTCTTTAGAAATAGCTTTTCACTAAAATATTATTTATAACATACAATGGGTTTCAAATTGTTATTGTGAAAATGAATTCATAAACATTTTAAACACTTCTCAGTTTTAATTTCTAATACAGTGAACATTACTAGATACAATCTACAGAAATAAAAGCTTTTTGGAATACTCAATCTCTAAGAGTGTAAGGGGTCTCAAGGCCAAAAAGACTGAGAACCTTAGCTATAATAGCTATAAGGCAAATTACTAGAAACTAAAGTTCTAGGGTAAAGGTCCCTTACGTTTTAACTGCCCTCACCCCGGAATGATTGTATCAATTTATATTTTCCTCCACAGTATTTGGAAGCGTCTCCCTTTCCCACACCCTCTATAACACTGACTAAAAAACTTTTAAAAACTTTGCCAACCTGGTAAGAAAGAAACACGATACTATGTTTATTGTACTGTTTCATAAGCAGAGACTAAGTGTTTGTAGAGAGAGGGGCCTGGCACAGAGCAGCTGCTTGAAGCCCACTACATCAATCGGTGAATGGAAGAACCTGGCAGGGCCCTTCTGCTGCCACGCCTTTCCACACTCTGATTAGGACTAAGTCTAATGATACTGGGATAATACCTTTCTGGAAACATAAGACATGAGATTTCAATTTTAAACTTTTGGGAAGGAAGAAAGGCACTCGACTAGAGCAAAATCTATTATCTACTTCTGAAACTCTGTTTTCATCCTCAGATAGAGGACCAGCATTACAACTTGCCCATATACTAAAAAACTCTGTGAAGAGAGTTAACATAGCAGGCCTAAGACTGCTATCCTTTGAAAGGCCTGCTTACAAGGTTGTCCCTTGGCTTGAGTTCTGGGATCTTGGATTTTGGGAGAGTCTTCAACATTTCCTAAATGATTAAGAGTGGCTCACTGTACCTAAACTATTTGTACAAAATATACAGTTTATGCTGAAAACCTGCTTTCCTTCGGGGAGTCTGGAATTTTGGTACATGCTAGGCAGAGGGTGCCCACATGACCAGGATCCAATAAAAGACCCTGGCACTGAGTCTCTAAGGATTCAGTGAGCATCCCTAATGAGCTTCCCTGGTAGACAGTATTTCAAACATACTGTCAGAATCCAGTGCTAGAGGAAATAAGAGTGTCCTGTGTGACTCCACTGGAAGAAGACTCTTGGAAGCTTGTGCCTGGTTTCCTCCGACTTTGCCACAGGCACCTTTTCTCTTTGCTGACTTATCTGTGTATCCTCTTGCTGTAATAAATCATCACTGTGAGTATGACTATATGCTGAGTCCTGTGAGTCTTCCCAACAAATCATCAAACCTTAAATCACATTCCTATCCAACAAAGGAAAGTTATTGCTGATTCTCTAAAACTTTCATCTTCCTGATGCTTAGCACACGCACCAAGTTCATGGTATAAGAGCTATATAAACCTTGATTTAGTGTCCTCAGAAAACAGAACAATGAATAGAAAAAGTGAAAACCAAGTCATTTAAGCCTCCATTCCTCAACTGTGCACAAGTGTGTACTGCTGAGACATAACTTGGTTCACTCACCTTGGGAGAAATACTGGTTTCCGTGCCAGATGCTCACGAAGCTCAGGAGAGGTAGTATCAGAATTCATGTATCGCTCCACATAGTCTGACCAGCGCTAGGATTACAAATACAAAATACGGGTAGGGAAAGAGCACAAAAACTGAACTCCATCCTCATTAGCAAATTCCATGAATGTCTGAAATCCTTAAATTTCAACATCAAAAAAATCTTTCCATAATGACAAGTTTATTACTTGGTACTGAAACACAGCTTAAAAATTCTGTTAGATAGCAAAACCCAAAGTTTCTCTAAGATACTTAAAAGTTATCAGAAATCATAAATTGGTAGAAGCTGGCTCACTGACAAGTTTTATCTCCCCATAGAGGGTTTTGTTAAAGAATGAAATGTATGGTGGCAAATGTTTGGAAATCAGTATCTTTCAAATTAAAATCTGGATTTCTGGCATCTCTTAAAAAAACTGGCAACCATAAGCCAATATTCCCACAAACCAGGCCTCCCCTCGATATCCCAACATCATCCATGTGGCTTGCAGCTCTCATTCACATTACCTGCTAGACCAGGCCACGACAGTCAACTCACTCTGTCTACTCTGTGGGGTTGAGAACTCCTGGCTTCATTTATCCCAATAAAAAGTAAACATGACACAGGGTCAAGATGATACTGGGCACATGGCACCTCATTTGTTTCGTATACTTTAGGAGAAAAACAGGAAAGCTGCCAACTATGAGATTTCCTCTGAGGAGACTGCTTTACTCAAGAGCTGGATGAGGCTGCCACCAACCCTAAATATCTACCATCAGGCTGCCCTTCTCTTCAGCTAAAGACAGGGCTGGAATGACCTGTACTTTAAGCATCCAGTCCTGACCCTTAAACAAGCCTAAGGACTACCTTGGCCTTCTATAAGACAGTCACTGGGCAGATTCTCAGAAGAGGACAGTTCTCTCAGCATGCAGTTTCTGCAATATATTTTGTCCATACCTCTGCTTCCACAGGGTCATCCGAGTTCTCCTCTTCTGTGTCCAGAAGCTCTATGGTCAGCTGAACCTGGCCTTGGCTCTGAATGAACATAAGCTGCAAATAAGAAATCTGAGTATAAACAAAAGACCAGCTCCACAGCTATAACCTAGCTGCTCAAGGGTTGGGAGGTGGGGAGGCAATAAGGTCCTAAAGCTTTGCTCCAATCAAAGAGATGAGGAAGATACTCAAAAAGGTTAGGAAGCAGGCAATAAAAAAGGCAAAAGTCCAGGTGACATCAGCATCAAGGCAGAGAGTTCTCCCCATAAACTCCCCCTCAAAGATACAACAAAAAGGACATTCATATTCCAACAGAGGACATCCACACAACACAAAAGATGTCTGAGAGACCCACACAGCCATAGTCGGAAGGTGGATGTGTTGGAGGCCCCCCCGAGGAAGTAGAAGGAGGTAAGAGAACGTCTCTTTTCCTCCCTGAAGGATAGCAACCCAGGGACTGCATGAAGCCTCCAAGAGGAAAGAGAGGAGGGAGTGGCGGCCCTCTGCGGGAGCACCATAGATCTCTCCAAGGTCCCTCACAGCCCATGAGAAAGTGGCCCCACCCCACCAAGAGATGACTAGCTATCGTGGGGGTGTCTTCATCAAGCCAAGACCCCAGGAAAGCAGATAGTAAGGGCAGACCAAGAAGCCCCCAAGATCCTGCAGGAGAAAGAGCCCCTCCCCACCGGCCGGCACCTGGGAGCTGTCCCTTGGATTGAGGGGGGCTCAGAATACACAGCTCTTGACCCCCACCCAGTGGCAACAAGTGGAAGTGGCAATCAAACACTACCACAATGCAGAAGCATAAATCTATGCTGTCTAGCAGTATGAAAACATATCTTCAATCTCAGACCAGAAGGAAAATGACAAGTATGCAGAAATCAATCCTGAAGACACAGAAATCTATAACCTAAATGACAGAGAATTCATAATAGCTATCATTAAAAAACTCAAAGAGTTAAAAGAGAATGCAGATAGACAATTCAACAAGTTCAGGAGCTACTTCACAAAAGAGATTAAACTACAAAGAAAAACAAATCAGAAATATTGGAGTTTAAAAACACAATGGATAGGACCAAAGCAGAACATGGATTCCTGAATGGTAGAGCTGATATCATGGAGGAATGAATCAGCAACACTGAAGACAGAAATATAGAAATGCTTCAGATGGAGGAGAGAGAACTAAGACTAAAAAGAAATGAAGAAACTCTGAGAAATATCCGACTCAAATAGGAAACACAACATAAGGATTATAGGTATTCAGGACAGAGGAGAGATGGAGAATGGAGCAGAAAGCTTGTTCAAAGAAATAATAGCAGAGAATTTCCCAAACCTGGGGAAGGAGATGGAAATCCAGGTGAAAGAAGCCACCAGATCTCCTAACTATGTCAATGTAAAAACACCTACTGCAAGGCATATAGTTGTGAAGCTGGCAAAAGTCAACGACAAGGAAAAAACACTAAGGGCAGCAAGGCAGAAGAAAATAACCTACAAAGGAAACCCTATCAGGCTTTCAGCAGATTTCTCAGCAGAAACCTTACAGGCTAGCAGAGAGTGGAATGAAATATTCAAATCTTTGAAAGACAAAAACTTTCAGCCAAGAATACTCTATCCAGTGAAAATATCCTTCAGTATCATGGAGAAATAAAAACTTTCCCAGATAAATAAAAGCTAAGGGAGGGCCCGGCCCCGTGGCTGGGTGGTTAAGTTCAGGTGCTCTGCTTCGGCTGCCCAGGGTTTTGCCAGTTCGGATCCTGGGCGCGGACATGGCACCGCTCATCAAAGCCATGCTGAGGCGGCATCCCACATGCCACAACTAGAAGGACCCACAAGTAAAAATATACAACTATGTACCGGTGGAGGCTTTGGGGAGAAAAAGGAAAAACAAAATCTTTAAAAAAAGAAAAAAAAAAAAAAGCTAAGGGAGTTCATTGCGACAAGACTCCCCCTACAAGAAATCTTCAAGAAGGCCCTAATACCTGGAAAACAAGGAAGAAAGGGGTTACAAAGCCATGAGTAAGGAGATAAATAGGTAGACAAAATCAGAAAATTATACCTATTCATCAGAACAGGCTAGCAAAGGCTCAAGCAAAACACTAATGATAAAGGGAAAGAAAACACCAAAAACAAAGATAATCTTGTCATTTTAACCACAAATTCATAAGATGGAATAAGATGTGAGAAAAACAACACAGGAGAGGGAGAGGAAAGGGATTCACAAAGCTTAGTCTAAGGAAATAAGAGGTCATCAGAAAATGGACTATCTCATCTATGAGATTTTGCATAGAAACCTCATGGTAACCACTAAACAAAAAAGTAGAATAGAGACAGAAATAATAAATAAGTAGAAAACTAAGAAATCCAGCATAAAAAACTACCTAGTCAAATTGGTAGTCTGAAGTACACAGGACGAAAAAAAAATGAAATGCAGAAGAACTGGAAAACAAGCAGTAAGATGGCAGCATTAAGCCCCGATATATCAATAATCACTCTAAATGTAAATGGATTGAATTCTCCAATTCAACAGAGAGTGGCAGGATGGATTAAAAAAACAAGACCCAACAATATGCTGCCTCTAGAAAACACATCTCAGCTCCAACAACAAACACAGGCTCAGAGTGAAGGGATGGAAGCCGATACTCCAATCACAATGTGGCAAACAAAAGAAAGCAGATGTTGCAATACTTATATCAGACAAAGCAGACTGCAAGATAAGACAGGCAAAGAGAGACAAAGAGGGGCAGTATATAATGATCAAAGGGACATTCCACCAAGAAGACATAACACTTATCAATATCTATGCACCCAACACAGGAGCACCAAAGTACGTAAAGCAACTATTAACAAACCTAAAAGAGACATTAATAACAACACAATAGTAGGGGACCTCAACACTCCACTCGTATCAATGGACACATCACCCAGACAGAAAGTCAACAAGGAAACAGTGGAATTAAATGAGAAACTAGACCAGATGGACTTAATAGATATATATATAGAACACTCCATACAAAAACAGCAGAATACACATTCTTCTCAGGTGCACATGGAACATTCTCAAGGATAGACCGTATGTTGGGAAACAAGGCAAGCCTCAATAAATTTAAGAAGATTAAATAACAACAAGTATCTTTTCTGACCATAATGTTATGAAACTAGAAATTAACTATAAGAAAAAAGCTGAGAAAGGGACAAACATGTGGAAACTAAACAACACACTTCTGAACAACCAATGGATCATTGAAGGAATTAAAGGAGAAGTAAAAAAATATCTGGAGACAAGTGAAAATGAAAACATACCATACCAACTCATATGGGATACAACAAAAGCGGTATTAAGATGGAAATTCATCACAATACAGGCACACCTTAACAAACAAGAAAAATCCCAAATAAGCAATCTCAAACTACACCTAACTGAATTAGAAAAAGAAGAACAAACAAAGCCCAAAGTTAGCAGGAGGGAAATAATAAAAATCAGAGCAGAAATAAATGAATTAAAACAAAAAAGACAAAAGAAAGGATCAATGAAACAAAGAGCTGGTTCTTTGAGAAGATAAACAACACTGACAAACCCCTAGAGCCAGACTTACAAAGAAAAAAGAGAGAAAGCTCAGATAAATAAAATTAGAAATGAAAGAGGAGAAATTACAAGAGATACCACAGAAATACAAATGATTATAAGAGAATACTATGAAAAGCTTTATGCCAACAAATTGGACAATCTAGAAGAAATGGAGAAATTCTCAGATGCTTACAACCTCCCAAATCAATAAGAAACAGATAATCTGACTAGACAAATCACAAGTAAAGAGATGGAAACAGTAATCAAAAGGATCCCCCAAAATAAAAGTCCAGAACCAGACGGCTTCCCTGGTAAATTCGACCAAACGTTTAAAGAGGATTTAATACCTATCCTTCTTAAACTATTCCAAAAAATTAGGGAAGACTGAATACTTCCTAACACATTCTATGAAGCCAATATCACCCTGATACTAAAACCTGACAAGGACAACACAAAAAAGGAAAACTATAGGCCAATATCACTGATGAACATAGATGCAAAATATTGGCAACCCGAAAACAGCAATACATCAAAAGAATCATACAACCATCATCAAGTGGGATTCATACCAGGGACACAGGGATGGTTCAACAGCCACAAATCAATTAATGTGATACAACACATTAAAACCACAATGATCATCTCAAGAGACACAGAGAAAGCATCTGACAAGATTCAACAGCCATTTATGATAAAAACCCTTAAGAAAATGGGAACAGAAGGAAACTACCTCAACATAATAAAGGCCATATATGACAAACCGACAGCCAACATCATACTCAATGAGGAAAAACTGAAAGCCATCCCTCTGAGAACAGAAACAAGACAAGGGTGCCCACTCTCAGCACTCTTATTCAACATCGTACCAGAGGTTTCAGCCAGAGCAATTAGGCAAGAAAAAGAAATAAATGGAATCCAAACAGGAAATGAAGAAGTGAAACTCTCACTGTTTGCAGATGGCATGATTTTATATACAGAAAATTCTCAAGAATCCACTGGAAAACTATTAGAAATAATCAACAACTACAGCAAAGTTGCTGCTACAAAATCAACTTACAAAAATCAGTTGTATTTCTATACTCTAACAATAAGCTAACAGAAAGAGAATTCAAGAACACAATCCCATTTACAATCACAATAAAAAAAAGAAAATATCTAGGAATAAATTTAACCAAGGAGGTGAAAGACCTATATACACTGAAAACTGTAAGACATTATTGAAAGAAATAATGATGACATAAAGAAATGGAAAGATATTCCATGCACATGGATTGGAAGAATAAACATAGCTGAAATGTCCATACTACATGAAGCAATCTACAGATTCAATGCAATCCCAATCAGGATCCCAATGACATTCTTCACAGAAATGGAACAGAGTCCTAAAATTCGTATGGGGCTACAAACGACCCCAAAATAGCTAAAGCAGTCCTGAGAAAAAAAAACAAAGCTGGGGGCATCACAATCCCTGACTTCAAAAGGTACTAGTAATCATAGTAATCAAAACAGCATGGTACTGGTACAAAAACAGGCACACAGATCAATGGAACAGAACTGAAAGCCCAGAAATAAAACCACACATTCACAGACAGTTAATCTTTGACAAAGGTGCTAAGAACATACAATGGAGAAAAGATAGTCTCTTCAATAAATAGCATTGGGAAAACTGGACAGACATATGCAAAAGAACGAAAGTAGACCATTATCTTATGCCATACACAAAAATAAACTCAAAATCAATCAACGACTTGAAGGTAAGACCTGAAACCATAAAACTTCTGGAAGAAAATATGGATTGTACACTCTTTGACATTGATCTTAAAGGATATTTTCAAATACCATGTCTTCTCAGACAAGAGGAACAAAAGAAAAAATAAACAAGTGGGACTTCATCACACTAAAGAGCTTCTACAAGGCAAAGGAAACGAGGATCAAAACAAAAAGACAACCCACCAATTGGGAGAAAGTATTTGCAAATCATACATCCGACAATGGGTTAATCTCCATAATATATGCAGAACTCATAACTCAACAACAAAAAAACAAACAACCCAATCAAAAAATGGGCAGGGGATATGAACAGACATTTTTCCAAAGAAGATATACAGATGGCCGATAGGCACATGAGAAGATGTTCAACATCACTAATCATCAGGGAAATGCAAATCAAAACTACACTAAGATAGCACCTTACACCTGTTAAAATGGCTATAATCACTAAGACAAAAAATAACAAATGTTGGAGAGGCTGTAGAGAAAAGGGAACCCTGATACACTGCTGCTGGGAATGCAAATTGGTGCAGCCACTAAGGAAAGCAGTATGGAGCTTTCTCAAAAAACTAAACATAGAAATACCATATGACCCAGCTATCCCACTACTGGGTAATTATCCAAAGAACTTGAAACCAACAATTCAAAGAGACTTATGCACCCCTATGTTCACTGCATTATTATTCACAATAGCTAAGACATGGAAGCAATGCAAGTGCCCAGTGACTGATGAATGGATAAAGAAGATATGGTATATATATACAATGGAATACTACTCAGGCAGAAAAAAGGAGAGAATTGTCCCATTCACAACAACATGGATGGACCTGGAGGATATTATGTTAAGCGAAATAAGCAAGACAGAGAAGGACAAACACCGTATGATTTCACTCATATGTGGAAGATAAACAAACACACCGACAAAGAGAACAGTTCAGTGGTTACCAGGGGAAGGGGGATGAGGGGTTGGGCACAAAGGGTGAAGGGCAGCATTTATATGGTGACTGACAAGAAATAATGTACAACTCACATTTCACAATGTTGTAACCTATTATGAACTCAATAAAAAAAAGCAAAAGTCCAATCTTGCTACCAGCAAAATGAAATGTTACAGCAAAAAAGCACCATCTCATGTTTCATATATCTTGAATTAGCTAAAACTATAATCAGTGTTAGTAAGAGTGCTTTAGAAGTATTTTGTTCATTAGAAAGAAATATGGCATAAAGCCAGAACCATAAAATGTCAATGTCATTTCCCACTTGACAATACCATTTCCGGGACTTAATATACAAAGATGTAAACTAAGTCTACAGCTTTAAAGAATAAAAAAGGGAAATTTCTCATATCAAAAGTGAAGAGGAAAACATCAAACACAACAGAGAGTAGCAATCGCATTTCCACCCCAATAAAGACCACCCAAGATACCACACACGCCATGGGGTAAGAAACACACAACAGCAACATACTTAGAAGTGATGTGTTGCACCGGTATCAATCATATTTGAAGCTCTTGAAATTGTGAGTTCTGCTTATTTGTGCCATTTTTTAAAAATTCATATTTAAAAGAAATACACTGATAGAGGCAAAATCAAGTCATATTTTGCACAAAACAAATGTGTGATGTTGCACAACATCAAATGGTGATGGCACATGGAACTCCCCTTTAAGAACCCAGATATTTTCAATGCCCTGATCCTAACTAAGGGCTTGCTGCAGAAAAGACCACTATCCAAATCATGGGGAGAAGATCAGAGCTTAGAAGGAAGCTTGAGAATCATTTATTTCAACCTTATTCATTTTTCACAGAGAAAAACCTAAAATTCAGAGTTCTGGTTTCTCAAGACCACATAGCTAGTCAGTAAGCAAACAGCACCAGAAGCTCATTCGGTTCCCAGTATCTTGTGGGGAAACTTTAAAAAATTCCTATCTGCTAGTAAAATGTAAAACATGACAAAAAGTTAATACACACACACAAATAAAAACATAGTTACTTCCAAAACAGATTTGAAAAAAACTGCCCCTAGGAGTCTGCTAAAGTCCCTCGATCTAGGACAACCTAGAGTATCAAGATTTGTCCTCTTGCTGTAAGGAAATCTCCCTTCAAAGCAATATTGAGGAGACACTCTCCTCTCTACATGCTTAAAACTGAACTCAATTTCATCCCAACAGGCTCCTCCACCTGTCACCTGTCTTGTGAGGCCCTTTAGCACGTGTTCACCCCAGCTCTCTCTTCTGCAAACACTCTCCAAGTCTTGACTAGCTTCATTATAAGACAGCCTACATCTATCACCCACTTTTGGTAACTGCCTCCAGTTGTAAACAGGCTTCTGGTTCCTCTACTCCTCCTTATTCAGTGCTACCAAACTGATCTTCCTGAAAGCTGAAATCCAGTGGGATATTTAGTCCTTAAAAATGCTTCACTGCTCACCAACCACAAGAAAATTCAAACCTTTCTCTTACACGGCTATGAAGATCCTCTACCATTTGGATCCCCTTTCTACACATCTCCTTTGCCAATATCCTATATTTCATTCACTCAACACACAGTCACTGAATGTCTCCTATTTATCAGGCAGGGGCACACTCACAAGAGAAGATGATTTCTTGCTTGAAAGAGCTCAATTTAGTAAAGGAAACAGGAACGCAAACAGCTATATTTACATTACAACTAAGTAATCACAAATGTACTATTCTAGAGACATGGTTAATATGCTGTGGGAATAAAAAATCCCTCCCCAGTGAGCTGAGAAAGATTTCACCTCACTAAAGTGACATGCAGCTGGGCAGTGAAGGACATAGGAGAAGACCAATCAATTTCAGAGAAATTACGGCAGAGAAAACCGTATTTAAAAAGTACGTAAGAGCCAGCCCTGATGGCCTAGTGGTTAAAGTTTGGCACTCTCTGCTTCAGGGGCCTGGGTTCAGTTTCTGGGCATGGAATCACACCGCTCACCTGTCAGCAGCCATGCTGTGGTGGTGGCTCACACAGAAGAACTAGAAGAACTTACAACTATACACAACTATCTACTGGGGCTTTAGTAGGGGAGAAAAAAAGGAGGAAGATTGGCACAGATGTTAGCATAAAAAAAAGTACATAAAAAGAACTACACCCTCCTCACCAAAAGAGGGTGAAGGACATGAATAAGAAATACAAAGAAGAGGAAAAAGCAATGGGCAACAGTAGGAAACAGGGAAATGTGAATTAATGTAATTTTCTAAGCATCTAATTGGCAAAAATAAAGAAGTTTGATAATACCAAGTGTTGACTAAGGATGGCAAAAAAATGCTCTTATGAAAGCATACAGTGGTACAGCCTGTCACTTCAAAGACTGAAATGGCAATATCCATTAAAATTTAAATTTTAAAAATATGCATATCCTTTGACCCAGGAATTTCACTTCTTTCTCTCCACCCTGGACAGCTACTAACACATGCACACAAGGATACAAGTACAACAAAACGCTATTCAACGCAGCACTATTTGAGAAGGTAAAAAATGGTAGTTGTTTCAATGTTCACCTACAAGGGAATGACTTTTTTTAAAAACCACAGCACGTTCATACTATTAAGTATGACACAGCAGTTGAAAAAATGAGCTGGATCTATATAAACCAAAATAGAGCAAATTCTTAAGATGTATTCAGTGAAAAAGGCAAGATGTAGAATACACACAGTCTAATATCATTTATTTCTAAATATATATGTACGTAAATGCACAGAAAAGGGTCTTAAAGGGTATACAGAGAGCTAAACATGCTTGATTTTTAAAAAGCAGTGCAGAATTTGCATAGAAAAAACACAGGGAGAGGAGGCTAGAGGCGGGGGTGGGTAGGGGATTTGAAGGGCTGCTTAAGTTTAGCTTAATACTAGCACGATTGAATTTATTCTATATGTAAATATTTTAAAGAAAAGGATCCCTGTGGTGACACAATATCCTGGTTATTAAGCCTTTCTTCCTGCTATTCCCTCTGTCACTCTGATAACTCTTCTTATCTATGGGGTGAGTCTACCCATTCCTTCACAGGCCCTCACCACACAATTTAATACGTTGTTAACTCATTGTGTGTGGAGGGGATGGTAATCCTGTTCGCCATGAAACTAAACACACAGTAAACTCATACTAAACATTTATAGTTTTAAAACCCCGAAAAACTCAGGAAATCTCTCCTGTAGTAACAAAGTCCTCAGGCAGTAGAACGTCAAGATCCTGAGAGAGAACTAGAAAACTCACTTTCAGTTCTTTGATTCTAAATTAAGCAAATAGTATAGCTGATGGATTAGAAACTTGAGAAAAAGCTGAAAAAAGAAGCACATAACTAAGTGAACAATTTGGGGTCAGATCATTAAAGTACATGGAACATACCCAACGAAGTCAAACTTTTATTTAGCTTAGTTCTTTCTGCTCAGCCAACTACAAACCTTATTCCAGGCTACCTGAACCTGCCCTTCTTATATAAATACATAACAGGTTTTGTTCAACTATACACATTTATTACAGAGCTGCAATCAGTTCACATCTTTATCATTTTTTTTGCTTCAGTATTTTTATAATTTATAATTAACTTTTAAGGGCTGCAAAATACACCATCCAGTATTCACACAATAGGCTGCCATTAACCATTCCCATAATGGGTTGGACCTCTAGGTTGTTTCCAATTATTTGCTTTTCTAATTAGCTATTATAATGGTGGAAAACTGGAAACAACCTAAATGTCCAACAAGACCCACATAATCCTCTATAAGATGAAACATCAAATTGTCTTAAGAATATGCTGAAGACCCAGAGGTATTGCTAATTGAATGAAAGAAGTTATGGAACACTTGGCTCAGTATAATTTTTCAAAATATATAAAAGCATAGAAAAATCTAGAAATGTCAGCAGTGATTATTTCTGGGAAGAATTATAGGTGACTATTTTTTCTTTTCTCTGAAGTTCCTACCTTTTCTACAACGATCACAGATTACATGTATAAACATTTTTGAACAATAATATTTACAAAGCACTATAATATGAAAAAATGTTCAGAGGAAAAAACCAATACAAAATTGTAAAAATCATGTATAACAATTTTTTTAAAGGTAAGAAAGTTTACTGTCCACGAAAGACTTTACTTCCACTTTTCCATGTTTTTTTGTATTTCCTCTAAGTGACCTCACAGGAAGTATAAGGAGTTCCAGGAATGGAATCACTGGGTCGAACAAAGTACCTTGATACGTCTTTGACTTCTGGTAGAGACAGTCCCAACAACTTACACTGTCACCAACATGGTCCTTGACTAAATGAGTAACTCTCACCTTAAAGCAATTCTCATCTGACATGAGTTGCTCAGCCTTCCGCTGATATGTTGACTCCAGGAGACTCCTTGAAGTCTGTGTGTTCAGCTGGCCTCCAGTGGCCCCATTATTGTTTTCTGCCAAGTAAAGGTCAGTCACCTGTACACAGATCTCATCACTCACAATGTGCTGCAGCTGGAATCAAGCAAAGGCAAGTCATCAGTGAACTAAGAAACTATTTCTCCCTGTCATACAGTCAACCCTCCTTTGGTAGTTCCAGTCACTCAGCTCAAAAAGTTTTTTCGGTTGTTAATTTTAGAAAATTAACCACATAAAACCACTATTTTATTTTCTTAGAGAAAAACCAAGCTGAAATCTTCACCCATATCACTAGTCCACGAGTAACATTTTCAAATCTGTTTAAAAGCAAAACCATAGGCAACTCAGGTTAATATGCTGCTTTATATTTAAAGTCCTAGGGAACTTAAAAAAATTTTTTTACATGAAAGAAAATTTCCACAGCTTCCTGTTTTTATGGTGCTGCTTCATCATTTACAATTTGCTTTCACACATTCTCATTTGATCCATACAGCTACCCTAGGAAGCAGGCTGGAGGGGGTGCCCTGTTATATATGAGAAAAATTTACCTGTTAGATGAGAAAAATCACTGTGTGCCAAGGCGAGGAGAGGGGCCTTGGAGAACCATGAAAGCAAGATCCATGTCTATCTTCCCAGCCCTAGTACAAAGTCTGAAACTCATCAGGTATTTAAGAAACTGTGGCTGAATTAATTGTCCAGGGGCACTCAGCTGAAGGAGCAGAGTTGGGACTAATATTCAAGTTTCCTCACCCTAGACCAATATTCCTTCTAATACAGCACCTATTTTTTCACATCTAATAGGAAGTATAATACTTAAACTGTATATAATGTTGATTAACTTATTTTTAACATAGGTCAATCAAGATTGACTATTGGTAACTTTCATGACTATCTTATTAAGCTATCTGATGACTACAAAGTTGAACCTTTCAGAGTTTCCATTCTCATCAAGCCATGACAATATTAGTATTGGGAAATAAAAATTCCCTCAAATGAAACTTTACCCATCAAAATGCCCGAGAATGTGAAAAATAGATACAAGATAAAAGCAAAACATTAATGGCAATATTAGTTTGTCTATTTTACTTTAAAATTCTCATAACCACTAAGTCATTCTATTTTTAGGAAGATACATTCTTTTTGAAGTGCTAGTAACTATGACAACTACTTATTCTTAACATTTTAAAAAGTCTTAAATGACAACTATGTGTATTTGTAGATAAATGGACACAGTGCAAGGTTAGAAGGGTGAGTAATTTGACAACAGTAGAAAAGCCAGCAACAGGAGATGGTTAAATAAATTTCAGTTAGTCCAGACAACGGATTCTAATGTCACCATTAAAATAATGCTTACAATAACTTGATAACATAGGGAAAAGCTTAAGATACAGTGTTTGAGAGAAAAAAAGTACTGTTTAAAAAATGTATATCCAAAGCATAGTCTCTACCAGGAAGACACTTCTGCTCTCTACCTTCTTATGGAAGTAGACCATGTCACTGAGTCCCCCACCCACACCCTCTTCTTGGATATCTGGCCCTTCCTAGAGTCTCTGGAAAAGGCAGCACCACAAATCCAGGGACCACTAGGCAACTCCCACCTCCAAGCTAGGCTGGTCAGATTCTCTCTCCTGCTAATTTGAAATGACACAAAGAGCATTTGGTAGAGTTTTTTACAGAGGAGCATCTGGATGGAAAGATCAGGTAATACCGTGGGGCCAGATGCACTGCTGTGGCAAGCCAAAGCCTCAGGGGGTTGGACAAGCCCTGAGTATGTGCCAAATGTCCATCAGCACAGGGAAGCATGAGAATGGTGCAGGTGTCCAGAAAGGCATGAAGGAAACCAAAAAAACCTTCCTAGTCCAATCCTTACATGATCTGGCCTTATTTTGAGTTCTGTACTAGATGTCTGTGAGATACTCTATTGTATTCTTAAGACAAATCCCTCAAACTAGTCTGGAAAAGGTAAGATAAATATATGGCTTCACCTTGAAATATATGTTCTACTTCCAGTTAGCAATGAACTCCGGGAGAATACCAAACGAGATGCGGAGAAGGAGAGAAGATATGCCCCCAATTGAAAAATTAAGATGAAAAGAATGAACATGTTTTAAAAACACTGGATTTAGGTTTCTGGATGAAATCTGTTTCCATAAAAAAAGACTGGACATTACATATTATTGACTCAAAATCAGTCATAACCAGGTAATTCCAGTAAATGGACTAATCATATGTATTGTTTCAAAAACTTGGGCTTACAAAAAGCTAGTTTCATTGGATTTTTAAGGTGGTTGTGCCAGCAGTATGAAAGACTTTACATCTAGCTATAGCAGCAGCAAACTTGTAAGTGAAACATTAGCACATGGTAACCAGTCTTTACTTTATATAAATTTAGGGAACATTAACAGGGGTTAGTCTCTCAAAAATTATGACTACAGCAGATTGTATCCATATAATGATTTCTGTCAGTCACCATACAGATCCCTTAAGGAAAGGCCTAATAACTTCTTTGACTTTCAGGGAAAAAATGGTCTGCCTGACAGCTTTCCTGAAGATGCCAAGATTCAGTTAGGTTAAATGTTTTTTCTTGACTCTAGTAGATACTGTGGGAGGGGTGCAGAGCCATGCATCCTTCCAAATTCAAGGCAAAAGCGTGGATACTTTGCAGAGGATTTCATATTTTAGCCCAAGAAAGCACTGAGCAACAAGCTTTTCTTTCCACAGCAGCACTGTGGACTCCAGAATTAGAATTTTCTTTTTACAAGTTTTCACTTTAAAGGAAGTAGTACACCACCACCAACAGACTCTGATCCCTTCAGGAGTTCAGAACTCAAGGCACATGAGTAGAAACCTATCTATAACATGCTATTTGCTACAAAATTATCATTGTTGCAAAGAATAACAAATTTACAAACTGCCAGGGTGCCACAGGAACAAATCACAAACAACCACAAATCTAACTCAGAGGGAACCTCAGACAATGAAGTGGGCAGAGTATTATAAAAGATGTAAACACTTCCTATAAAAAGAACTTCAAATATTAAATGAGAAAAGTTCATAGAATTACCAACACCTATGGAAGAGGAAACACTACCCACTGAGAGCTCACTCCTGGCCGATGAGGTAAGAGCTGGGCCAACAGGGCAGGCAGCTACAGTCAGGACCAATGTCTGCTCCATAGGCAGTCAGCAAGAAAAGGGCAAAACAGCAGGTCTGAGGTAGGCTCATATGACTGTGAGGGCAAACCCAGCAAAGCAAAGGAATCAAGTATGCGGCTGAAGTACTCCTACCTCGTTAACAGGAGAAACCCGACATCACATTAGCCTCCCACTCCCCTCTATAAATCATATGTTCATAAACCGTTAGAGAAAACTGCCTTTCCTCTTCCAACAGACATCTGCCCTGTTCTCTTTGTCTGATCCATCTTTAGGTAAGGACTTCTTCCCTCACCACCCTAGCCTCCACTGTGCCCTCACCTGTCTGACAATGCTCTGGATTAGTTTGTCCATGGTGAAGGCAATGTAGGCATGAATGGTGAACATCTCTCTCAGCGAATCTTCATACTGTGACGAGTCTATATTACCATCCAGCAGGCTCCGCACCATGTCCAGGAAAGCTGGGTAATAATCTTCTACATCAACATCCACTGTGGGAGAGATGGGACAGGTGAGGCCTTACCCTGCTAAGAAAAGATTAGGAGAGAAGGCAGGGCAAATCCCACTGATGGCCTAAAGAGCATTTGAAAGAACAAACCCGAGGTATTCAGAACATACCCACTCAATCTGCTGCAGACAGAGATGAAATCCAACAGGTGGCTACAATCACCAGCGCTGTCTATCAGAGGAGAGTGACTCTGCAACTTTAACAGCGGCTTCTGACACTCTGACTGACCATGCCCAACTTATTTACAGTACAGCTGGCCTCTGCATGATAGGACAGCAAAATATCCCAGGGAAGAAGTTTCTTCAAAAAGTTGTTGGCTCCCCTGCTGAGAGAGGATCCTGCTCTCCCAGCCTGCAAAGAGCATTCCTCACATGGGTCACTTGTTCATAAAGCTATTCTAATGAAGCGTAAAGTGCAGACGAAAAAAAGGCAGACAGAGCCATACTCTAGCACTGGGAAACCTCTTGGGAACAGAAAAATAGGAGCGCAAATTAACCCTCTATGAATAATGAAGTGATCTGCATTTGTCAAAGTCCTTTTATTTAAAAATGGATTCCCAATGTTGTACTTAGCAAACTGCATTAAATGATCTCTACTTGTTGCAACATGAATCACTTCAACCACCAGCTAGAATCTTATCCATTGTCAAACAGACGTTTGGCAACTAGGAGAGAGCACGAGGAGCAGTGAAAGGACCCTTGCCTAGAGCTTACTAAAGACAGACATTTACATAAGGCTCAAAAACAGGTAGCTCTGATCTCCAGTGTCGGCAATCAAGACAGTGGCACGAGGGGGCTGTGGGGGTAGTGGTTATGCTGTTTCTTGAGCAGGTGCTGGTTACACAGGTGTGTTCACTTTGTAAAAAGTCACTGAGCTACACAATTCGGATTTGTATACTTTTCTAGATATATATATTGCATTTCAATAAAATGTTCATTGAAATGAAAAAAGACTACAAAAAGAACTCTTTGTCATCATTTGGTTACCTGTTTGTAAAGTTTACACAAGGGAAAAAAGGCTGAGAGCAAAAGCTGTTTGTCTTCATTCATCTGCAGTGTGATGGACTCATTAAAGACAAGCAAAACAGGACAGTTACTATTTAAAAGAAGCAACTGGCTGGGGGCTGGCCCGTGGGCATACTGGTTAAGTTCGCAGGTTTGGACCCGGGCACAGACCTAGCACCACTCATGGCGGCATCTCACATAAAGTAGAGGAAGACTGGCAGAGTTAGCTTGGCGACACTTTTCCTCAACCAAAAAGAGGAGCATTGGCAACAGATGTTAGCTCAGGGCCAATTTTCCTCACAAAAAGAAAAGAAGATGCAATTGGCTTGAGTTTCATCACAGAATTTCACCTTGTTCAGACCCACAGCATAGGCATGGGCTGTGCTACTGCCGTGAACAATGCCTTTATGCCAAAATAAAGCTGCGAGTGCAAACCACGGATTTGTGCACACAAGCTATGATCAGTGTGAGGCTTGGCATTATCACTTAAGACCAAACTAATAAGCCTCAAACCAGGTTAAGTCAGTGGTCAAGCCAGGATTAGGCCATTTTCTCTCTCATTTCTATCAAGCAGATGGAATCACCACACTGAAGTCCAAAAGCTGTCTTTCTCAAGCTAGGATTAATCGAGATAAAGGCTTTTAGAATTAATTCGCAGTGTCATTAGCTCTTCAAGAGAGAAGGTTAGGGCCACACATGGGCTTCTTACATCTACAACAGTTTGAAAATAAAAAAAAAGGAAAATTCACTCCACAGATTGGCTATTTCCTCAAAAGCACAGAAGAAAGGCTTCACGAAAAGGCTTTTGGCTCACAGTTCAAGTACCTAATTTATGAACTCAACAGTTATCTAGAAGCAGCTGGCACAGAATTACTTAAAGCACGTGGTGGCTTCCTTAACCCTCACTGATCTTTCTTTTCCTGAGTTCTCTATCTTCATTCCTATTCTGCCTATTCTACTGTCTCACACCGTCTCTTGAGTTTCAATCTCCCTTCCATAAAGTATTTCTATTTATTAGGAATGAGCCATGGACCCTATTGGTTAAAGAAACGTCCTGCCCAAACATATCTGAGAAAATATGCACCTGTCTTAGGCATGAACAATTAGGAATTTCTAATTTATCATAGAGTGAAACCGACTGTGATGTTTTAGTCCCTCTCTGTCCTCTGAAACATTTGTGATACCCAGAGATCTGCCATTTAGGAAACTGATGGCAACTAACACCCCTTCCCTGGTGTCCACAGTACCAGCAATTGTGTCTCCATGATCCAAGCACTGCACAGGGTGCTGTGCATATTTTCTCCAATTCTCCCAATAACCCCACATGGTAACAAGGAGCACCTCCATTTTACAGGTAAACAAGCTCAAAGAGTTTAAGTAATGTCACACAACCAGTAAACTGCAGAGCTAGATCTGAACCCCGGTCAGGCTCTAAGGCCTGCCTATGTTCTATGTATAAAAGAAAGCAGTCCCAAGTCCAATTAGGCCCTGAGGTCCCCAACCCCTCACATCTTCTGTGAACCAACAGCCTGAGCACTCACTAGGTTCTTTGAGACGTAGCTGGATGGCAGGGCTGTCACTTTTGTCTCGCTTTATGCCCAGCACTTCCCGTTCCCACTCCCTCTCTCGATTTTCTTCTTCAATTTGCCGTTCAGCCTGGGAACAGATCCGCAGCAGCCTCAGGCAAAGAATCTGGTGTAGTCGCATAAAGATATACCAGTTGTTATTAACATAGAAGAGGTTGTATACTTCATCCATTCCTCTTAACTTTTGAGCTGCTGTGTTACTAAACAGTAGCTTGGACTTAGGGGGACTGCCCCCAACACCATTGTGCTTCTTAGTCGCCCCTGTGGCTTCATCTACATCCATCTCTTCTTCTTCCTCTTCCTCCACATCTGAGAGATCCCCTCTCTGAGCAAAGAGCAGATCTGGAATAAAATGATGCATGATTTGCTTGATTTTGTACTTGTCCTCTTTCTGAATGCCTGTCTGCCTCTTCACATGGTGGATAATCAGAGCAGCGGCATCTTCCAGGATCTGTTTGTCTTCATAGGCAAGCGAAAGGTGTGGGCCAATAGGTACACCAGCATTGTCTTCTGTAGCCTGCTCTTGCCTCTAACAGGAGAGAGACACATAATAACGTGACATATCTACAGCAACAACAAACCGTCCTATGAGACTACACCAGCAGTACATTCCATTATTAACCATAATGGCTATTATTTTCCAATCCAAAACTTCTGGAAACAAAAAGGTAATGTGGGAGATATGGTTTGATCCTGAAATATTGGTACCTTCTGGACTCTGAAGATTTATAGGGGACAATGGGACAGAACCGGGATCATCTTTCAAAATTCTGGATTAGTATTTATGGAGTTTACGATATGAATTTACAATATTTTAAAATACTTCAGTGGGAGTGTGGAAAGTGACAGATGTAACAAAATCAGTAAAACACGGATGATTATTTAAGTTTATGGAAGAGCTCATTTTACTATTTTCTCCCCTCTTGTGTATTTTTGACGTTTTCATAATAAAAAGTTTTTTAAAATTCAAGATCACACCACTTTGAGGAGTTCTCAATCACTCTATTTATGTTTCTAGCCTATCTAAGACTGTAAGCTCAAAGAAAGCAGGATTAATTTCTTATTCATCTCTATATCCTAGGTCCAGTACTATATACAATCCTGGTTAAGTATGCTAAATAAACAAGGATTAGGAAAAGTTTGGGGATCAATGATAAGTGTCTAAGTTGTGGGAAGTTAAGATGAGCTATATGGGGGCCGGCCCTGTGGCTGAGTGGTTAAGTTTGCATGTTTCAGCTTTGGCAGTCAAGGGTTTCACCGGTTCGGATCCTGGGCATGGACCTGGCACCATTCATCAAGCCATGCTGAGGCAGCGTCCCATACAGCTCAACTAGAAGGACCTACGGCTAGCATATACAACTATGTACTGGGAGGTTTTGGCGAGAAGGAAAAAAAAAAAAGACTCGCAACAGATGTTAGCTCAGGTGCCAATAAAAAAAAAAAAAAGATGAGCTGTATGAATGAAACAAGGTACCACCTGAGAGAAATAAATGAGGAGAAAAGTGGAAGAGAGAGGTGGTGGGTGTAAACTGAAACCAGGATGGTAAATTGGGAAACCGGTAAAACACCTTAGTGTAAAGGGGAGGCTTAGATTTACAATGAAGAATAGGGGAATACAAGTCTATGACGGTTAGAAAGCAAGAAGCAACAAGTCTTGGAGGGTCTCACTTTCATATAACAAAGGTAATTTCCAGGAATCAAAGCTATGCTGAACATAAAGACTAGAATCCTCTCACAGATGTAGAAACCTCCAGCTTACCTCATCATAGATACTCTCAATCTCATTGAGTAAGCTCTTAGACCTCAGGACCTTGGTGTCATTCTGTTTAAAGTTGATGCCCTGGTGGTCCAGAGACTTCAAGTAGTATTTCTCATTTTGTTCTCTCCACACCTTGTTAAAGCCTCTCTGAGCTTCTCGCCATTCTTCCTCTTTCATCTTCAACCTAGTGGGATGTGATGGGGAGGTGGAAACAAGACGGGAATTCAGATGTAGGAATTATAATGTAGGGAGTCAAATTCCTTGGCTAGGAATCCTGGCTCTGCCACACTAGCCATTTATTGTTTCCTTATCAGTAAAACAGGGATAACACCACCCACTCTCACAAAGGTTTAGAAATGAGAAATACGTCAGGCTTACTTTATTTCAAAAGCCAAAACATATAATAGGTCTGTCAAAATTACTGGCAACTTGGGATAAATGTTATTCAAACCAGTCTTGAACTCTGTTACATGAGGAAATTACTCTCAGGACTTACTCTGGGGAAGTAATTTGTCCCAAACCCAGAAATCTTACCTAGAACAGTTATTTCTCAAACAGCATTCCACAGAATACCCTTAAAAAAGGGGTTCTTTTCCTTGGCCAACTAAAACAAAGTTAAACACCTTTCTTTGCTGCAAGACTTCTAAGAACATTTACTAAGCTAACATAAATGCAAAAGTCCAAGAGCAGAGAACTCGCACAGTATGATTCCTCTGGACAGTTTGGGGAGTTCTGATGAGAATAACTGATCCTAAGTCTCCAAAAGAGGAGAGGAGAGTAAAACCAAAACCAGCACTCAAACTGGAAAATATCCTACATCTTAAAGCCAAAAGTTAAATGCTACTGGCAAGAAGGAACATAAGCTGTGCCAGCTCTTGAGGTCAAGACTAGGGAGGAAAAATAACATCTGGGCATTATGAACTGTGCAGCAGAAAAGAATTCCTTTTCACCAGGTGATAGTGAGAGGAGCCAGCCCTTAGTTGGGATGCAGTGTGGTCCAGAGTGCCATGGACTTGGAGGAGCCTGGGGCCCAGCCCTGGCTCTGGCCTCCTCCTCCTTAACACTTGGCCTTAGGTGGGTACAACAGCCCCTCTACACCTCAGGCTGCAGGCTTAGGAGAAAGAAGACATTCTTGTTACAAATGGCACGCTGTCTTTTTAAATAATACATATCAATTTTACAAAGACAAAGAGTGATTTTTCTTATTAAAAAACAAAGATGTCAACAACACAATACTGAGGGGCAGGAACACGGGTAGTTTTCTTCTTTGTTCTTTTCTATATTTAAAATATCCCATCAAACACACTAAGCATTCCACTATGGACTTTCAAGGTTTGTCTCTACTGCTGGTGACCAAGAACGCCATGAAGAAGCTCCACTATCCCATGATATACCTGATTTCCAACAACCAGGGTCAGGGAGAAATGGAAGTCTCATGGGATAACCAGGTTGAAATGAGAACCTTATTTAATGGGCCACTGAATCTGTCATGAAGCACACTAAAAAATGAAGGGCACATTCGCTCAGGTACCTTTTAAGGACAATTGGGACAGCAATGGAGGGGTTCTTCCTCAGCCCATCAATGATATCAGCCGCTTTGTCAGCATATATCCTCTGGAGGGCTTTTCGATGAATGACTTCTGATGTGCCCCCAAGTGTGTTGTCCAGGCGAAATTTGGCTTGTTCCTCAGCAGACAAGCGGGAAAGCTTCTTCTGTATTGCTTCCAGAACCCGGATTGTTGCCAGATTGGTCTCTAAAACTACATCAAGCTAAAGAAAAAGATGAAGTGTGCTCAGGACCCAAACCAGAATAGAATAGTGGTCAAGAATATAAGGTCGGGGGCCGGCCCCATGACCAAGTGGTTAAGTTCGCGCGCTCCGCTTTGGCCACCCAGGGTTCGGATCCTGGGTGCGGACATGGCACCACTCATTAGGCCATGTTGAGGCGGCGTCCCACATCCCACAACTAGAAGGATCCACAACTAGAATAGACAACTATGTACTGGGGGGATTTGGGGAGGAAAAAAAAGAATATAAGGTGGGGAGTCAAACTACCTGGACTGGAATCCTAGCTCTGCCATACTGGCCATAGTAAGACTGCTTCCTTGTCAGTAAAACAGGGATAACTCCACCTACTCTAATAAATTGTTTTCTAGATTAAACAATACAATCCACATAAAGCGTTTAGCAGAATGCCCGGCACATAACAAACATCCAATAAATGATGGGTAAGTAGTAGGTATTACTTCTACCACCATCACCATGCTTTGCTTAGGACCACTAACCCCAGACCAGAGGGACCTAACAGGAGGGAACCTTACTGACACTTTCTCCTAAACTTTGCTGAATTGCTAAGATCTGTTATAAACAGAAACAATAATTTTTTAAAAAATCCCCCAAAGACTATTCAAGATGATAAACATGAGTAAGGTTTTTCAGAGTTAACTTGAAATATTTAAATATGTAATAGCTTTGTTCTACATCCAGTAGTAATAAGAGCAGTGGCTATCATTCCTTAAGGACTTGAATGTTTTATCTCTGGGTAACCATATAAATTCTTTCTGAACTCTGGCACCTATTTTCTGGCAAGGACCTAGGCTGACCTGGTTAAGGATATGACTTTAACTTTTTCCCTAGGCTTAACACAAGATTCTCTAAACGAGAAACAGAAAATGAAATAAATGAGCAGTCTCAAGGGCATACGACCAAATGTCTGTAGAAGTGTTCCTTAAGTTTTCTAGTTTGGGGACAGTGGTAGCCATTTTGTCAAATACTTCTTGTCCCCCCTTCTCCCCAATTATGGACAAACGATGGATCAATATTCCAGGCTCCCAGTGATTGGACAGGGCCATGTAACTAGTTCTCGCAAATGAGTTATGAACAGGTAAGTTAAGTAATGTTTATTAGTTCTAGGCTAGAGCATTTAAGGGTGCAAAATCCTTCTGAGCTCTCTTTTCCCTCTAGTTTCTGGCAATGGGCAAGATGGTAGCAGTCTATTAGCCTGGGTCCCCAAGTAATTCTGATGAGAATCCCCTGCTAAACATCAATGCACATGTAGCATGATCAAGAAATAAACCTGCTTTTCAAGCCATCGAGATTTGGGGGTTGTGTGTATTGCAGGATTACTAATGTATCCTGATACATAAAAGAATACACCTTCAAACTAGCCCATCCCACTCAATCCTAAGCATATATACACACACCACCCCACACTTCTTTGTCACCCCTATAATCAGAAATGGGAGATAAGGGTGTTGCCTCTCTTTTGCAGGCAGACTAGTTGAGAATGGAAACATCCTGTCAAAAAAAGATGCTCATCTCTGCTTTCTAATTCATCATCTAACCTTACTAAACCTAAGTAACAAAGAAGCACTTTCTTTAGCCTGACAAAACTTTCCAATGAAGTTAACATCTGTCATAATTTAGTTTTCTGCAAATGGTTGAAACTCCTCATCAACACTGGGGCAGAGATGGCCAATCACCTGCCAGTGGCCAAGCAACATGTGGCTCTTCATTCAAAACATGCCAGAGACAGCTGAAACAAGTGTGAACAGGGATAAGTGGCAGAGAGCTAAATTAGTATGAATTAAAAAAAGAGCCAAGATATCTCCCACCCATATGAATAAGCAGAGCCAGTCAGTTTTATATAATAAACACATTAAATAGGATACATGTAATTTTACCTCTTTGGACACATCTAACATTCCCTTTTTGTTGATGTTCTTTTTTTTTTTTTTTGAGGAAGATTAGCCCTGAACTAACTGCTGCCAATCCTCCTCTTTTTGCTGAGCAAGACTGGCCCTGAGCTAACATCCATGCCCATCTTCCTTTACTTTACACTTGGGACACCTGCCACAGCATGGTTTGCCAAGCGGTGCCATGTCCGCACCCAGGATCCAAACCGACGAACCCTGGGCCACCGAGAAGTGGAACTTAACCGCTGCGCCACCGGGCCGGCCCCTTTGTTGATGTTCTCAGTGAACTAGATAATTAAACACATTAGGGATTCTGAGCCCACTTTCAGTACGCCCACTCCTGATATGGGGGCTCTCTGACAGCTCATTTATTCACTCCAGCTCTTCCTTTCCCTACTTGTTGTTGTTATGTGCCATCAAGTTGGCTCCAACCCCTGGCCACCTTATGAATGAGTGATATCCACAATGTCCTGTCCTCCTCTCCTCAGCTCCTGTAGACTCATGCCTGGGGCTTCCTTTATGGAGTCAATCTATCTCATGTTTGGTCTTCCTTCCCTACTACTTTACTTCAACTTTTACTATTTTTACTTTTTTTTTTCTTTTCCACTCTACTACTTCCCTTCTCTACTACTTTAAAATAAAGTCCCTGGGGCTGGCCCCGTGGTGGCATAGTGGTTAAGTTTGGTGCGCTCTGCTTCAGCAGCCCAGGTTTGTGGGTTCGGATCTCCAGCGTGGACCTACATCACTTGTCAGCCATGCTGTGGCGATGACCCATTTATAAAGTGGAGGAAGACTGGCACGGATGTTAGCTCAGGGCTAATCTTCCTCAGCAAAAATAAATAAAAAAATAAAAACAAAAAAAATTAAGTCTCTAAGTCAACTTCCTTTTAAAAGGAGCCAAATCAATATCAGAAACATGAGAGAACTCCAGTTCTCAAAGGACAGCTGGTTTGCTAACCATGTCAAGATACCTGCTAAGAATAGCAATATACACTTGGAAACAAATAATTTAAAACAGCTTCAAGAAAACCAGTAGGCCCTAAGATACTGATTTTATATACCATGTAAAACACAATAACCTTTAAAATGCCGTTAAAAATTCAAACTATTATTATTCAGCCATCAATGGATAATTTCAGTTAAAACGGTTAAAGTGGCCTAGATAAGTCCTATTTGTCATAAAAATATTACTTATATATGTGACAAACTAGTCAGGCATGGTAAGTATGACAAGCATTTAGTACAGAAGAATGTAAGCCTCTGGCTCTTCAGTCTTAAAAATTAACCCTCACAGATAGGTATTTAAGATATCTTATCATTTAGCATCTCCCATTTCCCTAAACTTCAAATGATAAAGGAGCTTGTACCTCAAAGCGTTCATCTTCACAACGATAGATATGTTCTTCATACTGAGTTTTCTTAGAACTAACAAAGGTGGAGTCCTCAGACCAAGAAGGGAAGGAAACCCAGGTATCATTTAAAACCTTTGGGTAAAAGAAGAGAAAGTGAAACAAAAGTATAACAAAACTTGCTGGTGATTAAGCATTCTCAAAAAGACAGATAAAACTCTAGGGAGGGAAGAAACAGTTAACATTACAAGTTTCACTTTAAGCAAGTTTACAAAAGATATTAGTAAGGAAAAGGTTCTGAATATAAATGTAAAACATTTTCTTTTAAAAAAAGAGAAGGGTTTTGATTTCCTCATTCACATAAATTCTTGATTCCTGGAACCATTCCCTTCTGGAGGAAGCTGAGGATTCAGGGCTGATCCTTTCTAGGGAAGGCCTTACCTCTTTACAGAGAGGAGTCCGTCCTGTACACTTGGGCTGCTGGTAACTCTTTGGTAGGGCTCGATAGCTGGAGCCCAACCGTTTACAAGAGGCATAATCTATCTCCATGGCAATGCCCTCTGTGGCTCGTTCCTTTGGAAAGGTTTCCAGATGTACAGATTCCTTATAGCCCAGAAAGTTTTTAAACCAATTAAACAGTTCAGGGAATTTCCTGAAGAACCAAACCAAAAACTGGTGAGCAATCAGAAACAGGATGCAGTTATCCTGAGGTCTGACTACACCACTATGGGGTGTTGGATCAGAACTCTGCTACAAGGGACAAATTCCAATGACAATTTTTATTTCCTCCTTAAGAAGCACTGCTTCTGAGTATTTGGCTTCCCTTTTTCTTGTAGAGTGCTCCAAGATCATATAAGGTGGTGATGGAAGAGTTGCACTGAAACTAGGCAATAACCAACCACTCTTCTCATAAAGAATATTGCTTCAATGTTCAGATCATTCTTAGGTTGTCAAAAACAGTCAAGATTCTAGAACCCTTGAAGAGACTGGTCTCTAAAAACATCCAACACTAGTCAGGGGACCAGGAGACCACTGGTCTTGGCCAATGCCCTCTGCCTATTTCATCATCTCTAGATAGCTGAACTAGAAGACTTCCCAGAGCACTTATTTGACACTGACATTTTATGAGTCAACTGACCCATCACAATCAAATTAATTTTGCCTATCATATACTCTCACAAACTAAGCTTTATTTCACCTCCATATCATACATCAGGGCTAAGCCCTACACTCCACTTACCCCAGGAAAGGAGAGACTAACTGCACAAGCTCAGCCCGAGAGATCACCTCCTGGTTAAAGATAACAAGACAGCGCAGGAAATTCTCGTAGGCCTCTGCACTCCGCAGAGCCTTTCGGACCTTATGGAGACAACCAGAAGAGAAACAGTTAAGCCAGGAATCACAAGATCCTAAATCGCTTTTAAAAGATTGGAGAAACTTGAACTGTTATTTGACGATACTAAGGAATCAATGTTAGTTTTTTTTTAGATGTGATAATTATTATGTTTGAAAAAAGACATCATTTCAAAAGGAAACTTAGTAAAATATTTATGGATGAAATAATACAATTTCTGGGATTTGTCTCCAAATAATCTGGGGTGGGTGAGAGTACATATGAAACAAGCACACTGGCTGGGAGTTGGGAACTGCTGAAGCTGGATGATGGGGTACATGAGGAGTCATTTTACTATTCTCTCTAATTTCACATATTTTTAAAATTTTCCATAATAAAAATTTTTTTAAAATGAGATCCTAGAGTAAATAAGACATCTATTTTTTTTTTTTAAGATTTTATTTTTTTCCTTTTTCGCCCCAAAACCCCCCTGTACGTAGTTGTATATTCTTCGTTGTGGGTCCTTCTAGTTGTGGCACGTGGGACACTGCCTCAGCGTGGTTTGATGAGCAGTGCCATGTCTGTGCCCAGGATTCGAACCAACGAAACACTGGGCCACCTGCAGCGGAGCGCGCGAACTTAACCACTCGGCCACGGGGCCAGCCCCTGACATTTACTTTCTCACATGCTTGATTCTCTGGACCGTATCAGAGTTACCCAAGCTTTTGATGCCTCTCCTAACAGAGGTTTACAGCAAGAATCTCTGTCAATACTGTTTTCAAACTCTGTTAATCTTGAATAATGATCTTTTTAAGTAAGATATTTTGTCCTCTAACCTGATCCTTGTCCTTCCACCATTCATAATATTGACCATTTTAACATCCAAAAACCTAAAAATGTTCAATGGCAAAGTTAAACTAGCCTGGCTAGATGAGCAATCTGGAGTTTCCATTTCCAAAGTAAACATTTAGCATTGTGGGCCTTTAGTGAGGATTGTAGACCCTCACCAGACCAAGTGGCTTATCAACAACCTTCTCCAGGCTCCTATATGCTTTTCCTAACTATCAATCAACAGATACTATATGGAATATGTACTTTCAAAGCCAAAGATGAAAAAGCACTGTGCTTTTTGTACTATACACCATATTTATTTACTTTTAATTTTTATTAACTTTTAAACATAAACAAAAGTAGACAGAATAGTCTAATGAATCCCATGTACTCACCCAGCCTCAATGATTAATACAGTAAATTTTGCTTCATCTATACCCATTTCCCCTACCACTGAATTTTAAGGTAAATTCCAGACATTTCATCTATATATACCAGTATATATCTCTAAGAAATAAGTACTTCAAAAATAAAAAAAAAAAACATCACTCTGAAAAAAATTAACTTATTCAGTCCCTCCTCCCTGACCCTTTCCTTGTCATCTGTTGGTTGTGACTCGGACTTTGACATCTGCCTTAGAAGCATCAAGTGCCCAGGCAACCCTCAAAAACGGTTCAAGTCAGAGCGAGAGACCCTTAACTGTTCCACAGGACAACTCACACAGGCACAACAAGCTAGAGAGAGATCAGGAGGCACCAATCATGGAGATGTTACTGCCTGTTTACAAAAACCCACAGGCGCAAGACAAGGTAAATCACCACCAGATCAACCCAGGTTGGTTCCTGCCAGTGAGAAGTCACACACTTCCCAGCTATCCTGATGAAAGTAGCCTGCTCATCATCGGTTTGACTCCAAAGAGGAGAGTCAAACTATCACACCACACAATTCTGTTTAAACCAATAATCTCAACTCTGGCTGCTCATTAGAATCACCTGGGGTGCTTTGAGAGCATACAATTAAATCAGAATTCCCATGAACCCTATATGCCATACCACAAATAGTTTATCTTTCAAGACTAATACCATGCTTTTTTAAAAAGCTGTCTTCCACCATGGAAAATGCTATATTTTGCTGCAAACTACTTCACAAAACCAAAGCAGACAATGCTCCCACTTCTCTAGCTGTGCTAATAGTTCTAGTAGACTGAAAGGACCTACCACTTGGAAACTATGTTAAAAAGTAGAAAGTCCTGGGACCGGCCCCATGGCCGAGTGGTTAAGTTCGCGCGCTCCGCTGCAGGCGGCCCAGTGTTTCGTTGGTTCGAATCCTGGGCGCGGACATGGCACTGCTCATCAAACCACGCTGAGGCAGCGTCCCACACGCCACAACTAGAAGAACCCACAACGAAGAATATACAACTATGTACCGGGGGGCTTTGGGGAGAAAAAGGAAAAAAATTAAATCTTAAAAAAAAAAAGTAGAAAGTCCTAATCAGCTTGAAGCCTCTAAAACAATCTTCTTGGGGACAGGGTGATTTTCTCTTGGCATTAATAGCCAATATTAAATCTAATTCATCCATTACTCACCTTATCAAAAAATAATGATTCAGTTCCTACACCATGCTTGCTGGCATCTGCCATAGAAGAATCCTTTAGGCTGAGCAGTTTGGGTTTCTTCTGCAAAACCGGAAAAATACAGACACGTAAGATTCAAACAGTAGATTTCTCTCAGTTTTATTTTCATCTGTGGTCAAAGGTTCCATCACTGACTGCCGCTGATTAATAAATTGCAACAAATGAGAAAATTTAAGTCACTAACCCACTTTACAGCCTAAAAGATTTCTACTTGTCTTTTCTATTTCAGTTTGCCTGTTGATTTTTTCCCCGACATTCATAGATCATTTGACTCCCCAAATATTCTCTCTACAATGGTCACAGCATCACTGTGCTATTAGAATTAATATTCTTACTTTTTCCATAGGCCAAAAGTAACTAGCAGAAATCTAATGTCATTGCCTTGTCTTGCTAGCCGTGGAGGCAGAAGAGTGTGTTTGTAAATAGAGAGAGTACATGGCCTGGAGTGGACAGACATCAATCTTTAACCTTTAATTACAGTTCAATTAAAAAAATCATGAAAAAAGCATAGTTTATCTTCCTGACAAGAAATAACTGTCTTCTCAGCAATATCCACTCAGACCAATTTAAGACTGCTCTTTCAAAGGGAATGAATAGGCCATGACACAACTGTCAGGCAAGAATTTACTTTTAAAAAGTCACCTTTCAACTATCTGAGAAGAAAAGCAGACTTTGAGAGAAGCAGCATATCTACCTTTGCCACCTCAGAGTACTCTCTCTTAGGAGCCATACCCTCTGCTTACACCGCCTAAGAAGAAAGCAGGGAGGGAAGTCTAATGACCCAATAGTGTGTTCACCTGTGGGTAATTAAGTGTGGGAGGAGACCAATTCAAGAGTAGAGCCTATCTGCTAACCTGATTCTTGCTACCCATTTAACTAACACTCTTTACTGAAGAGAAGAAATATAAACTATTACTATGTTCAACTTGCTTTCAAAAGGAGAGACCATTAAAAATACTAAAAAATAGTCCTTCAAAAGTGTCAGCAACACTTAACATGTCAGTCAGTCTTTGCAGTTATTTGCTTGTTCACCCCGCCACCTCTTACTATTAGAAATCCCACTAGCTTCTGTTATTATTTAATTAAAATCCTGCAGACATGCCTATCTTTTCCTTGTTATACACTGCTTTAGAATTCACTGAAGCAACATTCAATACATACACCTAGCCCTCTCCCTGGACTACACAAAGAAAAAGGAAACAGGCTTAACTTTCTGCAGGCAGACCATCAGTGCTTACTATAACAAGAAGCATCATGTGACAGGTCACTAACAAGAGTTAAGACCTCCCTCTGCTATAGCCCAAAGGACCTGCCTTGGAAATTAGGATGATACAGAGAAGATCTGGCAACCTAACAAAGAACCTTGGGCAGGATAAGCCTCTAAACCAAAGAGATCTCACAAAGCATATGCAACTTACTCACTTTAGGACCTCAGAGACCACTAACTTATTTCTGAAACAACTACCAAGCTTAAAAATCTTCTTTCTTAGCACAAGGCAGGTTTAAGGAATCAAATCAGAAGAAGAGAAAAATTAATGTCTTAGAAACTCTTGGCAGCAAACAAAAAAAGAGATGTCAGCTAACAGAAAGAAGAGAGAAAATACAGAGAAAACCAAGAACTCAAAAAAGCACAGTAATCTGAGCAATTAGTGGTATTCTAACCTTCTTTTGCAAAGCCAGATAAAAAGCTTTGCACTGAGATTCTGTGACATACACCAACTCACTCTGAATTCAGACTCCAACAGTCAACATGCTTAGGAGAACACATGACCAACCCCAGAGTATCTATCCCCTAGAATTGCTCCTGGAAGTCAAAATGAGCAGCTATGGCCCATTCTCACCTTCACTGGAGGGGTGGCTCCTGTTCCAGAGTGCCTGCGGATCTGGCAGCCATTCTGGCTTGGCCTCTGTGGCTTATTGTTCAGTTGGGGCTTCTTCACAGTGCCTCCATGGTCATTTCTGACAGAATCAACCTTCTCAGCAGTTGTTTTGCTTAAAAGCTGATTAAGACACATGAAAGAAATTACTGTTCTTATCAAAACAAATAAATATACATTTAGAAAAAGTCCCCTTCTGATTCCAGCTTCCTGACTTATCTAAGATAATTCTAAATAGTGTAGTTCTTGTTAATAAAACTTACCACAGAGCTGTTGGCATCTGGTAGGAACTGTCCAAACTCTGACAACAGATCTTCCTGATTTTTAAAAAGACGAGCCACCTGGGCATAGACCTCCTGCTCAGTCAATGCTGGAGTGTAGTTTCCTCCAGCTTCCTTGGCATTTCGCTGCTCTTTCTAATAGGAAATTGCAAATGGGAAGAGATCATATTAGAGGGCCACTATTTTTGAATGACTCATTTTTGCAGATGCTCTAGGACATCTGATAGGAATTCTGTATGTTATCTACTTGGGCTGCACTTAAAGTCTATGTTCTTAGCACCTGTTTTGACTGGAAGCTTTCAAGCTGAGAAAGGAGTGGAAGTTGTGGCCGACAATTAATGCTTTTTAAAACTAGGACAGTGTATGTGAATGCTCAGGGGACCACTACCAACTCTTAAAACACACAACATTAGAGAAATTTCTCCTCCTTCTACTGTGGATTAACTATACTACAGAAATCATCCTCTAAACTTCCAGGATAAACAAGCATTCAATTCACAGGGCGGTAACTTTAAAAATCCTAACTGGCTGCTACAAGGCAATTAAAGTCAGGCAAATCAAACTGGTTTTATGAACACACAGTTTCCAACTGGTTAATTTCCAGTAAGAGTTAGTGGACACAGTAATGGGTATTCAAGTTCTTAGACTAGATGCCCTCAGAAGGTAACCTGGTTAAGACAGGTTGAAAGGGCAACTCTCTTACCTGATATGTGTGCAAAATCTCTAGGAACGCTTTGTAGATATCTGGTTGGCCCTGGAACCTGTTCTTGATCTTATTAACATAGTTGATGGCATGATTAAACTCCACAGGTTGATTGTTCTGCAAGGATGGGGCCGTTCCCAAGGAGATTGTCACTGGTGTGTGAGGCTGGACAGGTGGAGAACGTGGGGATGCATATGGTGGGAGCGGGGGAGTCTGCTGACTGGCTGGATTATGTGCTTGTAGTTGGGAAGGCTAAAAAGAAAAAAAGTCTTTACTCTCCTCAGAAACACAGATAGTTTGACACAAGAAAGAAAGTTCAAACTAAAAAGAAACAAGGTGTCTGATCAACTTATATCCTTTATTCACTCTGGCCACGCCACTTTAGCCCCACTCAAATCACGCTGGGCAGGGGTGAGAAGTATAGAGGTTTCACACATTCTAATACAAATATTTCAGTCTCGAATTTTCTAAATACAACCTTAAAAGTGGCTACATTTTCAATAACAAGGAAGAATTTTTCATTTGCAATTTTTAAGCTCACTAGCTCAACAGGTGGAAATAAAATAGAAAAAACTCATTCTACATAGATCTTTAAGGTCAAAAAAGACAATTATTGCAGTAGCTCCACATAAAAAGGCTTCTAAACCAACTCTGTCCAATAGAGCTAACGGAAATGTTCTTTATTTGTACTGTCCTATACGATTGCCACCAGCCACATGAGGCTACTGAGCACCTTAAATGTAGCTATTGCAACTGAAAAACTGAATTTAACTAATTTAAATTTAAATATGTGGCTAGTGGCTATGTATTAGACCATGCAGTTCTACACCAAGAATACCCCATCATCATCATCAAGGGGATCTGCTTAGCTTGATATGACTTAATCAGGTAAATGGAGTAACTTTTGTAAAATGATGACCCTGTGGGCAGTAGCATAATCTGATCATAAGATGACCACTGCTGCTTGTGCTGTCAAAGCACTGCTACACAAAGTTGTCATCTGTTGGGATGTTCATGGCTTCAATAAGCAGAAGCTCGGGGAAAAAGAATCCTTGTAGGTTGCTGGTCTGTTGATTTAAACACATATCTAAATATGTAGTATGCAAATATGAACCATTTTATAGGGGTGTGACTACTGCATCTTCTCCAATGAAATCACTGTAACTTGTGTATCTAAGTCTTATATAAAGAGAAAACATCAAAGGAAAAGTCTTTATAGAGGATACATTTCACACGATGTAGTTTTCCAAGTGCTCACCTTGCTGACTTTGGCAGGTGGGGGCTGAGGAGCCGGCTGGGCAGGAGCTGGGGCTGACTGGGCTGAAGGCTGGGAAGGATGCTGGGGTGGTGGTTGAGGCTGGGGCTGGATGCCATGGGTGGGGATCTGATGAACCTGGCCAGGAGTTGTCACATTCACCATGTCATTGGTTTGCACCTCAATCTTGTAGCCAGGGGGCAAGAAGGTATTGAAGCCCATTATCAGGTCAGGGTGGCCTTTGAACAGCTGGGACACACGACTAATCACTCCTGGAGTGTCGATGCTGATAAAAAAAATAAAAATTAAACTGACAAGCTTATAAACACCCTAATAAGAAAAAAAATTCACATTCCAGTAGATTCTCCAAACAAGAAAACAGATTAAAATCAACCTGCATATTACCAAATTAACAACACACAAAAAACTCTGAAATTCCAAAGCCATTTAGCTTTATATTCAAAGAAGCTTGGTCAGAATTTTAAACAGAATATTCATTCATGATAATAGTCCCATCAAGTAAATCTAAAGCTGCAATTCCCATGCAAGACCCAACCTTTGATCTATCAGTATAAATCATTATGTACCTACATTGCTCAGATGAGTTACTCTCTTAAAACAGTAAACCACGCCAGAATATTAGTATATCTTAAACCAATTCAAAGAGCAAGTAGCCTAATCATCACCAGTCTACTTCCCTGATTGAGACGAAGTATTAAGAAAAATTTTAGTCAAGAAAAACTTACCAATAGGGAGAAAACAAAGCTCTAGGGACTGTAATTTTCACCAATAAAGCAATACACCAAATAGAAAAGCATGACCCTAAAAACAAACCCCCAAAACAGGGCATCCTTTATCTTTCAGCAGACGAGAATAAGCTATATCCTCCCTCCAAAATCAACAATCCAAGCACACAGCTTGAGTACAACCAGATATATCTTTTACCTCTGGGATTTAAATTCCTTCATGATGTCAAGGAAATCATTGTAGACCTGAGGCTGACTACCAAATTGCAGCTTCACCTGGTCAAGATAGGACAGCGCATCCTCCACCTGAAGCAGGGATAAAGCTCGACGTTATAAAAAGAATAAGCCAAGAGTTACAAAAAAACCACAAATGATTTATGCCTAAATAAAATTAACATAGTAAATAAAACAGAAATATATTGTAAAGATACATGAAAGTATTAAAAATTAGTATAGCAATTCCTTCTTTTTGAAGGATAATTTTAGGGAAGAAAACCTTTCCTGTTTTGGGGCATATATGTTAAGACAGCTGCAGCCACTGTATACGTTGTGTGTTAAGAGTTGACTGTGTCATTAAGTTTGATGCCAATAATAAGACTCAAGCTTAAAATAAAAATCAACTCATAAAATCTGTAGCCTTGTCTTAGATAATTTTGGAGAGACTGATTAGTGAAGAAGGATCACATTAATCTATCATTCATTTATTGGTTCATTGATTCATTTCAGAAATACCTAGTAAGCTACAACATGCTATGCCAGGCCCAATGTGAGGAAGGAGTCAATAACAAATAAGCCACAGTCCACACTCTATAGCAGTTCATTCACATCTAGTTGGGCATCCTAACATAGTGGACTAAGTGGGTGATCACTATGCCCAGAGAGCACATGGGAAGGGCACTCCCCGCAAAAAACCCATTGGGACATAAGGGAAGGCTTACTCAAGAAGTGATGTCTAAACTGAGTCCTAAGGATGAGTACAAGTTAGCAAGAGTAAAGGCCCATGAGGAAAGTCAGAGGAAGCAGCATGGGCAAAATTCCAGACAGGGCACCATACGGGACATTTGGAAAACTGAAGAGAGTCTGGTTTGGCTGGAGCATTTGTGATGAAGAGAAGGAATGGTGGCAGGAAGGGTGACGAGATCAGACAGGAGAGGAAGCAGGACCCAGATCCTGAAAGGCGTTGTAAATCTTGTTAAAAAGCAACTTAGATTTTTATTATCTGCATTTTAGTGTACTCAGTTTGGCTAGGGTGTTGAGAATAAATAGGTGCAAGGGCAGGACAGATTGAAAGCAGGTGGGAAAACCACTTATGCTATAAAGCCAACTCATGTGCCAACTACTATGGCTTGAATTATAGTACTGACCAAAGGAAGAGAGAGAACAGGATAGATTCAAAAGCTTTTTAGGGGATATAAGTGACAGGGTTTGGGGACTGACTAGATATGGGAGATAAGGGGGAGGGAGCATTCACTAAATTGTAAATTATTTGGGCATTCACAAAGAGGAACAGATTTGAAGGGTTAGAAAGTTATGAGTTTGATTTAGGAAAACTTAATTTTTAGTGACTCAGGAGACATCCAAGGGAATTATCCACTAGGTGTTTCCTATATACTCTGGAATTATTTCAAATTATACAAATATCAACTTTAGACAGTTTCAGAAATATCTGATTTGATAAGCTCTATTCTTGTGATACATTGTGAAATAGGACATTTATGTTCAAATAAACCATTAAATGGTATTTCAAGAGTTGCCCAAACTTCCTATGGCCACAGTTAATCAGAGCATTTCAGTGTTGCTAGAGCACAGATTATACTGTATACTTGGTCAAAAGCCCACTCATTTGATGGTTGGTTTTTCTGTACTTTACAAATAACACAACAATTTCTGCTGAAATTAAATGGACTATTTAATTCATGTTATGAACGCTCCATACTGAAATGTTTCATTAATGACCAAGTTAATGGAACATAAAACTCATTAAGTTTACAGAAGGAACAAAGACTTTGGAAGATATTTAAGAATAGCATTCACAATCATATGACAAAGGAGAAGTAAATAAACAAACATCCAAAAAAGAAAGAAAGAAGAAATGACTACAGAAAAAGTGCAGAAACCCAAAGGAAAGAAATGGCATGTGATGTGTGTATGTTTGGAAGAAAAAGGTATTTGAAGGTCATAGTTAGCCACTGTTAAAAATTAATTATAAAATAACATTATGCTTTAAAAGTCCAGCATGACATCCACATCATAAAGGAGATGATACTTGCACATAATAGTGAGGAAATTCTTTCATTACCTAAAGTACAGTTCAACTTTTTATAAAAGCATGTCTACAGTTCTAGGAACCAGAGCTTAGAAGAAAACAACTTAGAACTAGTCATTTAGAAGCTACAGATTTAAGGAGGCACTTGGAGAGACCTTTAGATTCTGGTGATGCACTCTCTTGGCTCACTTCCACAGGCATGTTATTAAGGTCCCTAACCTCCTGAAATTCAAAATCTTGTTTGGGAGACAAACACAAACTACTATAAAGAGAACTTGCTGAAGTATGTGCCAAATATCTATGCTGCTGGCATTCAACAAATAACTAAACCACACTAAATATGCCTCAAATTATTCAAATCCTCCTTGTTATCAATCTGCCAAAGACAAAAAAGAAAGTTTAGACAACGTTGATGCTTGAAACAACCTAAGTGTTCTCACTGAACACTTCCTTATTATAGAATATA
Organism: Equus quagga; assembly: GCF_021613505.1. Classification (NCBI taxonomy): domain Eukaryota; kingdom Metazoa; phylum Chordata; class Mammalia; order Perissodactyla; family Equidae; genus Equus; species Equus quagga. The sequence continues at coordinate 1,802,315 of NW_025796915.1, read as the reverse complement.
AACAGCTTATTGAAGTCGATTCAAATGCTTGTAATGCATTTTAAGACGATCCAAAAATGGAAGGCAATGCGGGAATACTAAATTAAATTACATGGAGGCACAAGAAAGCATTTTACCTCTCCTCATTAGAAAGGAAATTCCACAAGTTACTATGCTCAGGAATTATACTCAAGAGCTTGTAATAAAAGAACAGAGCAAGTCCTAAGGCTACCTGTGACTCACTCTATAACCCCAACTCCAAAGCCCTTTCTTGCTTCCTTGACAGTTTCTATAAAACAAAGCACAATTTATATACTCATACCCAAGTGGGGAAGGTGAGTAAAACAGGTGCTGAGATTTGATAGGGTTGGCTGAAAAAGGCTATAGAAACAAATATACTTTTGTTGGTTTAATAGCAAGTTTATAAGCTCTTTTGCAACATTAAGGTATTAACTGCTGAATATGATATTAATATGGAATTAAATCACATCAAACCAATTAAAAAAAATATTTTCAGGACTTGGTGAAGGGCTAAGTCCATGGCAATAACACATTTTGGTACACAGCCATCATTCTACAAGATGTTTAAGGAAAACAACAATATCGCTTACACAAATTTTCCCAAAGCCAGAGTGAAGTTTCAGGTCCAAATTATTCATACTCTCTTTAAAGGCTATGCTTAACTATAGTCAACTCTTAATTACTTAAGCTAATATAGACAAAGTAAATTTTACAAAATCTCTCTTTCTATATAGGTCAGCTTTGGTATGTTTTATATTTATGTAGCACTTAATTTCCTTTTAGGCCAATATTAAACTAGTTGCTGAGAACCCAAACCAATAAGGGCAAGGGTCAAGGAGAGCTAGTTTAAGTATCGAGGAAAACAGAAGGCTGAAGTATTTACTATACATGGATGTGTCCTGCAGTGGTATATTGTTCATTCCTATCCGTCAAGCTATTTGATATAATTAGGCTGAAATGACCAAATAAAGATTCGACATCTTATCTCTTTATAGTTCTTTAATTTTATATTTCTCACACTCGATTTTAAATTTTACATAAATGTAAAATTAGAAAAATTGAAATCACACATTTTGAAAAGTAACACTCAAGTAAGCAGAGAGGTTAGCTGAGAACACAAGCTTCCCTTCTCCACAGATGCCTCATGAATTTCAAAGCACTTAAAACCTAGAGCACATATTCAGCAGAACAGATAAAAACACTGACACTTCATTCACAGTTATAGTCTTCCCTCAACTTTATAAAGCTTCTCCAAAAAGGAACATGTGTTTTATTAAGGATGGACCTGAAGATGCCAGCTAATTCAGCTGTTTATAAACAGGAATAAAAAGATGAAACCATAACATAATACCGGGCCCAGTTACTGTTCAGGACTGTAGCCAACCATGTGTGTGCTCAATAAAATCTTACACCTTGCTAAAAACTAAGAGTTCAAAAGGAGGCATCTAAAATATGAACTTTGTTTATTGCATATGCAAATAGCCCCTCAATCCTGTTTGAGTACCATGCATTCCTACATTCCAAAAACATTTCTTGAATATATTCTCTGGATCAGGCACTGGTGCTAAGATGGGAAATCTAAGTAGGTTTCAAAACAAAAACAAAGTAAAACTTCTTGTGATTCAGCTTCTAGTCTAGCATGTTCAAAGTTTCAACACCACTACTAATAGGCTGAAGCCAATATTGCCAGTTAAGAGAGAACCTTTTTGACAGGAGAAAAGGAGCTGAATACCACCTTGAGCCTCTGAAATTGCTGCTGTCCCTGCACTGGTGCGACCGGTGGGGCTGGATGAGCATGACTCTGGACCACCTGGCCTCCGTGGGGCTGCACAGCTGTTGGGTGATGATGGCTGCTATGAACCGCTGCTATGGTAGGCCCATGACTGCCAGAGCTCTGCGGCACAGCAGAAACCTGGGGTGGACAAAACATAGACAAGAAACTTGAAGGCTTGTGCACTCTTCCCCAAATGTGTCTAAAACACATGTATGCATATCTTTGCATACACAAAGATAACTAATTAGAAACCCAAATTTCCCACAAAAGGGAACTGGTAGAATAAATTATAGCCCAGGGCTGGCCCGGTAGCACAGTGGTTAAGTTCACATGTTCTGCTTCTCGGGGGCCCAGGGTTGGCCGATTTAGATCCTGGTGCGGACATGGCACCGCTTGGCATAAGCCATACTGTGGTAGGAGTCTCATATATAAAGTAGAGGAAGATGTGCATGGATGTTAGCTCAGGGCCAGTCTACCTTGCAAAAAGAGGAGGATTGGCAGTAGTTAGCTCAGGGCTATTCTTCAAAAAAAAAAGCTTCCTTAAAAAAATAAATAAATTATAGCCCCCCCATATTATAACAGAATTCTTGACAGCTATTAAAAATTATATAGCTTGGTACTTCTCAAACTATCTGTGGTGAAGCACCAGTTTTTCTTTTTTCATAAATTCTAATCCATCACAGGCCACTATTTTTATAAAATACAATAAAAATGAATTACTGGAAAAGTGAAATAAAAAATCCATACGCCATCATTTTCATTATTAGATTTTAGAGATATATAATTACAATGTCCAATCACCATGAAAGTTTCTAAACACTCAATTTCTGTACTTCTCTCATTACAGACTAGTAAGAAAGTATACACATCAGCCATCTGTGGACCACATTTTGAATAGCACTGATATAGATGCACATATTGTAACACCAAAAAATGTTCACAATCCATAAATTGAATGTATTCACGTGCTGCTTACGGATTTAAACTTGTAAATAATTTTTTAAAAAGCACATTACAAAGCAGTATATATAACCAATAAAAAGATTTTAAACCCTGGACAACAAATATATAGCAACATGTCAGCATTTTATCTGGTGGTGGTGGGATTAGAGAAGATTTTTACTTTGTTTTGTTTATTTTACTTATCTTTACTCACTACTTCTGAAGTAAAACAAAAATTTCTCCCCTATTGTTAGTGGTTTGGCCTCAAAGATATTTCTTCTCTATTCTCTCTCGCTCTTTCTCATCTTCTTTTAAGTTTAGGAGTGAAATAAAAGCAAAAGCCCCTTTCCTTTTTTATTGCAAGAAATGCTACATAAAATTCCCAAAGCTTTTAAAAATTTTCCTATTTCAGAACTGTTAATCGCTACAGAAGACAACTACAGACAACAGACCTGATGTACCACTTCTCCAAAATAAGGAGACTAAATAACATAAAACCTTCTCTAAACGATGTAAGTTGTGTAGCGTAACTTAAGAAAAAAGACTTTTTTCAAGTCCCCAACAAATTTATAATGACTACTGTGGGCAAAGCAGAAGGTGGGAAACAGAGCAACTCCTTACAGATCCACAGAAACAATACAAGACACATTAGCAGTAAAAAGAAACTAGACAATTCTAAAAGCTCTACTCTCTCTCTCCCAAGAAGTGCTACTATTCTGAGATTCTATACTCCCAACATGCATGTGTTGAACAGGTTTTTACAAAACTTAATTGGAGTTTATAAATATTTGAGATGGCTGGTTTTATGAGCACATTACAGTTTCCAATATAGGAACAAATGTAACTATCCCAAGTGTAGGAAAAGTGTCATGAACCTGTTCAGATAAAAGTTAACTACCCAAGGAAAACAGGCAGTCTTTCTTCCAAGTCCTAACTTACAGATTCATTACATAGCAGTCCTCTGACCATGGCCTCCTGCCCCATATGAAGGCATTATACTGCTACAAGGGGGACTCCTGAAGAAGAGTGACACCTAAGGAATCAACATTTCCTACTTCACCTGGGTTTCCCTCTTCTTTGATTGTTTCTTATAATACATTCCTAGAAATGGAATTGGTAGGTCAAAATAACTAAAGAATATGACACAAACTGTCAAACTGCTCTCAAGAAAGATTATGCCAATTTATGTTCCCAGTACCAGCCATACCTTTTTAAAAGTCACTAACAAGTTAGGTTGAACAAGGCCTCTCCAGACCAGTTAAATAAATTATGGTTCAGACTGACCTGGAATGGAATATTATAAATAGAGTGATTTTTAAAAAATAACTTGGATCAAACATATATATTCAAGTGGGAAGTGGTCCACTATATAAAAAGTAAAAAGAGTAAACAGAAAAATAGTATAGACTGTATGATCCAAATTGTGCAAAAAGAAATGTGCATCTAGATAGCTAGGCAGGTAGATAGAGATATGTATATGCATACAAAATTTTGGATACCCAACAAATGTACCAGTGGGATAAAGTCTGACGGGTCAGAGAAAGAAGTCATCTTACACCATTTTTTTTTAAACCATGGTGATATTTACTTTCATAATTAAAAAGGGCAAACAACAATTAAACGTCTTCCATTTTTAAAAAACAGAGTGAACAGATGAGAAATGATCAGTGTTGGTCGGTACGTGGAGCAACAGGAACATACAATGCTGGTGGAAATATAAATTGGTACAACTCCAAAAAGCAATTTGACATTACCTGCTACAGGTGAAAATATTCACACCCTATGACCTGGCAATCTGTCGTCTAGATATACTCAAGAAACTCTTCCTCATATGCCCTCAAACCTGCTAAGTGCTCTGCAAGAAGATAAGGACTCTGCACCAGAATGTAAACCAACTACTTCGATAATAAGGACACTGTTTAATTCAGCTGCTTTTTTTTTTTTCCATAGCAAGACTCTTTTGGCAAAAAAAAAAAAAAAAGTGGTGTGTCGATTTAAATGCTAGTACAAACTTATCTTGTCATGGATTGACACTATGAGTATCACCGCATGAGGAGAAACACCAAGAACATTCACAGCAGCACCTTTACAATAGCAAAAATCTGGAAACAACCTGACTGTCCATCAACAGAAGAATGGATAAATTGGATATGTTCATATAATTCATGACAGAGTAAAAATGACTCAATTACAGTTACACGCACAAGTATGGATAAGTCTTGGGAACCACACTGAGTCAGAATATACACGTTTTTATCTATACAAAAGTTCATAAATACCCAAACTAATTTTATTGTCTAGAGATATAAATAAAATGACTTTAAAAAACTAAAGAAAGTCAAGGGAATGAGAAACACAAAGTTCAGATTAGTGGCGACCTCTGAAGGGAGGGAAAAGGAAAACGGATCAGGGAAGGATACACAGTGAACTTCAAAGGTCATGATAACATTTTTGGGGGTGGGGTGGGGTGAGGAAGATTGGCCCTGAGCTAACATCTTTGCCAATCTTCCATTTTATATGTGGGATGCTGCCACAGCATGGCTTACATGGTTTGTAGGCCCGTGCCTGGGATCCAAACTTGTGAACCCCAGGCCACCAAAGCAGAGTGCGCAAACTTAATCACTGTGTCACCAGGCTGGCCCCAACTTTTTAAAACTTGTGTGGTGAGTACATAGTGTACATTGCTTTTGCTATTTTTTATATTTTATACATATCCCATATGTATTTTTTTATATCTGACTAAATGCTTAACAAAATTTTTTTTTAATTGGATGAAATCACTAATGCTCCTCCATGACCCCAAGTCCCTTGGTGGGCTCCAGCTTACCTGATAGCTGGGTGTTACAGAGTACTGAATTCCTGTGGCTGACTGCATGGTCTCGGACACAGCTTCATACACAGGAGGGGCAGGGGCGAGCACCCGGTGCTGGTGAGGAAAAGCCTCTGTGCTACCAGGGAGCCGACGTTGCTGGGCCGCATATACCGGTGATTCCTGGTCATCCAAACGGCGCTTCATTCTGCACTCATGCTCAGGGATGCACTACAAAACCTGCAGAAACCAAAAGCAACGACATGCAAACCAATTCGTACTCCAATCCAGCATGATGAGTACAACTTAGGACCCGTTTAGTATAAGTTTGGTATATTAAACTTACCCAAATTTAGTATAAGCTCAACTCCCATAAGCGATTATCTACTTCATCCTAGAGATGACCACTGTGGTTTCTCTACAGTGCACACTAGGGTGGTTTAAGTGCACGCTTGTACACACCCCCCCCCCACAGTGAACAGGTTATCATAACTTGAAGCCAAAAATTTAAATAATAACAGAGTTTAAATTAACTTGGTACTGCAGAGTTGAAAACCTCCAATTTAAAAACACACAAATACACCTTTTCTCTATTCTCTAGTCTTCTCAAATGCCATCATTCCTAATATTTACATATTCATATGCTACAAAAACATTCAAGTGCTTCTTCTGAACTCTTCTCAAAACTTAGTACTATAATTGTGATCTAATTTTAAAAATATCAATTGTTTCAACAATTAAATGGTATCATGGAAAGAGCATTGGGCCAGGAATAAGAAGACAATGGTTCTAGATTTGCCAGTTTAAGAAGCTATGTACATTTCAACAAGTTCCTCATTCCATGTGAGTTTATTTCTCCAACTATAAAATAAGAAGGTTGAAACAGGTCATTTCCAAGGTTTCTTCTGGTTCTAACATTCTTTAACACTAAAGAGATTCCAGACTCCCTTAGCTTAGTAATCCCTCTGTGGGGGATACTTTCTTTCCTGCAGGACACAAAAGTCTAGTTATACTATGGTCAGGAATCCAGTCAGGTCTTTTCAGAGCTTCTCCAACATCAGTATCACTAACACAAGCACATCAATAAGAAAGAATGCTCCAGTCATCCCAAGACAAAATGGGGCCAAGTCCTACCACTCTTTCATTCACAGAAAAAAAAAAACTTACAAAGGATACCACTCCTATGGTAAGAAGATAAAAAATACAGTAATAGTAGGACATCTCACGAGCCACAGACCCTCCATCTGAAGCAAGGCTCTTTTTGTAAATGAATAAAAACAAGTCTACCTAATTTCTAAGCCCACCCATCCCTCTTTTTTTTATTCCCTTGGATCATGCAAGCCCTGAAGGGGAAGCAGTCTCATAAGGACTCTCCCAAGTTGCTTCACCTCTTCTCTGTCCTCACCATCATCCTCAACAGGCCTGTTGCTCTATTCCTAGCCTTGAAATAGTGTCTCAGGCTTATCTCACATCTTACAAACCTAAGTTAGACCACATACAGCAGCATAATTGTTTCATTTGCAAGTCGGCCTTTTTTTTTATTTTTTTTTTGGCTAAAGAAGATTGGCCCTGAGCTAATATCTATTGCCAATCTTCCTCTTTTTGCTTGAGGAATATTGGCCCTGAGCTAACATCTGTGCCAATCTTCCACTATTTTATATGTGGTTCGCCACTAGAGCATGGCTGCCAATGAGTGGCATAGGTCCGCACCCAGGAACTGAACCTGAGCCACCAAAGTGGAAGGCACCCAACTTAACCACCAGGCCACAGGGCTGACAAGCCAGCCATTTTTAATATAATCTTTTTGTAATCTCAAGCCACAAATATTCTCTTTCTGTTGACTATAACTTTAGATCAAAGGACTAAGTCTCCCAAATTTATGAGTGATAATATGTTGAACTCAGTTAAGTGGAGTTGAAAATATGCTGCTGACAGCTGCTGAAGGGAAATAATTTAAAATTTCTTAACTGGTTATGTTTCCCTAGGCTTTTCTAGCATGAAGTAGCATGTTTAGCTCAATATTTGGAAACTTTTCAAACATATTAAGAGGTTGGAAATATAGATTGATACATGGTATTTGATACTTAAGAGCCACCCGCCAACTGACTATGAACACTCAATCCTGACCTATTTTGGGATGAGGAAATGGGTCTAAGAAGTGGACAGAGTGAAAAGTCTTAAAGACTTTTTGGCTGCTACTTCTATGTACACCCATGGTCAGGGTTTGGTCTTGGGTTCTGCTTGTTTGAAACCTAGATGCTTAAACTCATCTGAGACTAATTTCTGTAGCCAAAAGCCAAGTCAATACCTCATAAATGGAAAATCAAATTTAGATCAGAAGAGCACAGCATACAACTAGAGTGCCTGTCAAGACCTAGATGCTAGTCCAAACTCTTGATTCGAAGCTATATAACTTTGGTCCTGTTCCCTTATCTGCAAAAGGAGGTGATTAGACTAAATTAGTGATTTGCAAATACTGGTCTATGGACTAGTCTACAGGAAAATGAAAGAGAAAGGGAAAAAAAGGGATTATAATGCATTTTTCATAGGTTAAGCATTAAAGTATTATGCTTTATCCTGAGATCATATCCTGTCGTTTTGCTATTAAAATATCATTTTTTTAAAATAAAATGATTGTGATTTTATAAAGCATTTAACTTTATTAGCCTCTACAGAGTTTGCCTTCCAGACCATCTCCATGACACCAAAGAGGCTGCCTAGAGTCTGTACTTTCTCTCAACCATACTTCAATGTCTTTAACGATCATTACACTTAGTTCTATTTCCTAAATAGTTCTCAAATCAAGTGCTTCTTCTCCAGTCATACAGTCAATCCCTCATTTCAGAATCCCAGTATCCCTCACCCCAATTGTTGTCAACACTCTCCAGCCTTTCTCCTGTCTAGTCTACCCTCTATACTGCTTTCAAAGTCGTCTGCCTCAAATGCAAATCCAGTCCAGTTGCAAATCCATCACTGGCTTCCCACCACTTAACACAGCAATCCAAATTCCTTAGTTTAGCCTACAAAATTCTTCCTTACTGATTGGGGGACAATTTAACTTACCAATTATCTCCTTCCAGCCCCACCCTATCACCCAGGCCTGTCGAATGTCTTCCCACTCCTCTAAATAAGTCTCAAGTCTATAAGCTTCTTCAAGGTAGGATCCTTTTCAACTTTGTTTGCATTTCCCACAATCCTAACACTTCAGAGACAGAAGGCAGAAGGGAAAGAATAACAGTAATAGCTAACACAACAACAGCATATATTGAGTGCCAAGCACCATTTTACACAACTTGAAAATATTAATTTAATCCCCACGATGATGCTGTAAGCAAGGTGTTGTTATTCTCTATTTTATAAATGAGTAAACTTAAATATAAAGATTAAGTAATCTGCCCAAGGTTGTACACGTAATAGGCAAAAGGGGATATGAATCCATAAAATCCTCCTCCAGAGCCGGGACTCTTAACCAACTTACTATCCTACCACTCACTCACAGAAGAAGAGAAGAAACGAAGGAAGAAGGATGAGTCCCTTTACTTTTCTAGGGCACACATGCATGGAGCAACTTCAGCTTTCCTCAACTGCTCACAAAATTAGCTCATTCATCCTTTCTTCAGTCTCAATCCAACAAAAGCAGGCATGCTTTGGCAGTATTCATTCAATTAGCAAATATTCAGTGAGCAGATATAAAAGTGGTAGATGATCCTGGCCCTTGCCCTATAAAGGCTTAAAACCTAGTTGGGAAGACCATACACAGCCTCACTAGTAATCAAAGACAAAAGAAGTAAAATGATATCCCAAAGCAATAGGCAAATATTAAAAGAGAATGATGATATTCAGTGTGGGTGAGGGTATCAGGAAACACTATTGATGGAAGTTTTAATTGGTATATACTATTTGGTTGGCAACTTGTAAGCATCTATTACAATTTTTAATTAAGTTTAAAACATGCTTATCTTTTAATGTATCAATTCTACTTCTAGGTCTCTATACTATACATTTGCTAAGTATTTTTATTGCAGCAAAGTATGAAAAACCTAAATGTCTATCAATAGCTAAGTAAACTTGATACATCCATATTAGGAAAAGTATGTAGCAATTAGAAGGATTAGGGTTCATCTACAAGGAAACCGCTCCAAGACACACTATTAAGTGAAAAGAGCAACTACAGAATACATACAGCGTGATCTCAACATACATAACGTACTTGTAAGATTTGTGCATTTCATTGCATATAAATTTTGCATCAAAAGGAAAAAGCTATAAACAAATACCAAATTCTAGAGAAGGATATACATGCTGAATTACTTAAGTCAAAGTGTACTAACACCTGTAATTTACTTTGAAATACATCAAGAAATTAGTCTGGATTAATAGATGGAAGGATGGATAGCTGGATATATGATAAAGCAAGTACTGTGAAGTGGTAGGGGGCAATTCTGTGGCCGAGTGTTTAAAGTTCCATTCACTCCACTTCAGCGGCCCAGGTTTGTGGATTTGGATCCCAGGTGTGGACCTACTCCATCATCAGCCATGCTGTGGTGGCATCCCACACACAAAATAGCAGAGGATTAGCGTAGATGTTAGCTCAGGGCTAATCTTCCTCAAGCAAAATAAGAGCAAGACTGGCAATGGATGACAGTTCAGGGCGAATCTTCCTCACCAAAAAAAGAGTAACGGTAAAATCTAGGTAATGTGTATATGAGTGTCCACCATACTATTTTATCAACTTTGCTCTATATTTGAAAATTTTCTCAATAAAATCTTGGAAGGAAAACCTAACAATACAAACCAGTTCACCAGTGATACAATATGTACTAGAAATTTGGAAAGGAGTAGAAAGGTGTACACTGGGAAAGACTCCACAGAGAAGGTAAACATTTACTAATATCTTGAAAATTAGGGACAAATTAGGGCATACGGGGTACACAGGACGAAATTAAAATATTAGAGTAACTTCAGGCCGGCCCCATGGCCGAGCAGTTTGCGCGCTCCACTGTGGCGGCCCAGGGTTTCGCCTGTTCGGATCCTGGGTGTGGACATGGCACTGCTGGTCAGGCCACGTTGAGGCGGCATCCCATATGCCACAACTAGAAGGACCTGTAACTAAGATATACAACTATGTACTGGGGGGACTTGGAGAGATAAAGAAGAGAAAAAAAAAAAAGATTGACAACAGTTGTTAGCTCAGGTGCCAATCTTTAAAAAAAAAGAAAAGAAAATTACAGTAACTTTAGACTTATGAGTGATAAAGAGCTATTTTACAATCTTTACCAATTCATTTATCCCACAAATAATTCCTGAGTGTCTCCACAGGCCAGGCTCTGTGCTTAGCGTTGGGGCTCCACCACTGAATAGGACAGAGTTCCTGCCCCACAACAACCAAATCTTCCACACATGACTGCTACCAGCTGACATGCTCCTCACAACAGTCCTGTCAGATGGGCAGACCCAGATACCTCCTATTTAGAGGGAAACTGATACTCAAAGAAATTAAGTGACTGGTTCAAGGACAAAGCTGGCTAAAGAAGGTAGAGGCTAGATTCTTTCTCCTTGGAATACAGGAGCAATCTGAAGTAGGAATATTGGACAGACTATAGTATCCTGCTTGCGGAGTGGTACAGGGTAATTTCAGACTATGAAGTATTCGAATGCCCAATGACGGAGCCACAAGAGTCAGACACAAAGCTACTTTCAAGCCCTGCTTCAGGTGACATGATTATCATCTGCCACTATGGTCTCCAACTGTTCCAGATTTGGAGCTTACACTGTTATCAGAACTCTAGGCTCTGAGGACTAAATTTAAAAAGGAAAAAAAGCACTTTGAGGGAGAGAAACTAGTGAAGAAAGACTAATGTGAACAACGGCAGAAGAACATTAAAAAGTCATCCAGTCATGTGTTATAATAAAGACTGGGAAAGAGCTCCAAACCATCATGCAAAGGAATCAGAATTCCTGAATAAAGCCAGCAGAGCTGGGTAATTCTGATACTGCAGGGGAGTCTTCTGGAGTAGGGAGGACAACTGGGGAGCAAATGTGACAGATTTCAGACAAACGTTTCAAAGGGCAGAGGTAAAAGCTAACGCTTTCAAAAGAAGAAAAATAAAAACGAAATTTTCTAGTTCTACCACCTAAATATGTCTTCAATCACAATAAAGAGCTGGCATCCTAGAAATCCAGACATTTCTCCATTATTAAAATCCAAATGAAAAATCCAACTTTAAAGAATCTTATCTTTTCATTTAGATTAAATGCCACAAATTGGCTTAAAGAGACAACAGAATTATTTTAGTCAAGATCAGCTCAAAGTATATTGTGTGGAACAAACTGCCCTATTCTAGAGTCTAAGACAACTAAGTATACAATACTTTCTTTTTGAAATACATTTAATTTATGACTGACTCTCTAGTGCCTCAATTTTGTATTGATATCATCTTGAATTAGACACATTTTTAAGTTCCTTTATTTATATAATAAAAAAAAATCCTCTTAAGTCATTCTATCTTATTGGTGGTCAGCATTGCATAAAATTGCATAAAATATGTCCTGGTCAGTTTACTTCAATAAACACTCTTCAAAGCAAAGAAAGTTTTATCAAAGCATTAAGCCAATGTAATTACTTCAACCCAGTACAACTGCTCACCATAGTCTACTTCAAAACCTATTCAAAAGTCCACCTCTGGATCTAAATCTGCTGGAAAATGAAAACTATTCCAGAATAAAAGAAAAAGGCAATCTGGTCAGATTTCCCCTATTACCTAGAAAAAAAGCTCAACAAAATTAACATGCCAATCTTATCAAAACATCACAAGATCTAATACCCAAGCCTCCCCTAAACTCAGTTTTAGATTCTTCTAATGAGGTGGTCCTCACTCAGGGGATATTTTGCCCCCCAGGGCACATCTGGCAACATCAGAAGACATTTTTGGTTGTCACAACTGGGGGTGATGGGTGTTAGTGGCATCTCATGAATAGATGTTCATAGGATGTTGCCAAACATCCTACAATGCACAGGACAGCTCCCCACAACAAAAAATTATTCAGGCTAAAATATTAATAGTGCAAAGGTTGAGAAACCTTGATCTAATATAATGATAACTCCATTTGGCATATACCTTTTCTGAGTTTTGGTGGGATATGTCATACTGTTGCGTGACAACAATTTTTACCAATGTGGCTCAGGACAATCATCTTGGTTATGCAAAAGATATCACTGCTTTCTCTATGCCATGTGATTCACCTTTACCCCTGAGTGCACAGAAAAACTTATTATCATCATTTACCATTTGGGTGAAAAACAACTTTATTAGAAATTTTAGTAAGAACTGAAATAGCAAATCCAAATTTTTATTCCACATGTTCCTGCTTTTGAAGATATAAATACCCAAAATAGGCAATATCCTTTAAAATGCAACTGGCTAGTCATCAATTGTCATGCATGAACTTGGAACAAAGCCATTCTGTAAATTTTGATTCCAGACTTCAGGTACATCTCTAGTAAAATTCTAGCTTATTGTCACTTTTGGGTCTTTTTTTTTTTTCCTTTGCATCATCAGACACAATAGTTTCAAAACTTAGTTTTTAATTTTGTTGAAGAGCGGACAATCATCTTTGCTCTATAACTTCAAGCATTCTCAATTTGAGAGTAATAAGTGTCAATTAGAATGATCAATAATTTTTTTCATTTCTGCATTATGTTTCCTTCCAATCACCTCTGTACACACATCTGCTTTTGGCATCTTCCACTTAGAAACCATATCAAGTAAGTTTTGGTAAACAAACATCCTAACATATTTACACTCATAAATTCTTCAATTTAAGAAAATTCACCCAGAATATTGTCATCTGAAGACTCACAGTCTGCAACTTGGCTCACACAATCCATTTTACCATCATCACTACAGTCTAGAGTGTTCCTCTACTAGTTTCTCTAATAATGTATAATGTCTTCCTCTTAGTTTTCTTCTCTTTGCCATTACAGGAAGCAAATGGAAATTATGGATTATCAAATATATTCAATGAAAGCTTTAAAAAGTTGTAAAAATAGCATAAGAATTGTCATATACCCTTCATCCAGGTTCCCCAAATGTTAACATCCTATGTAATGTTTAAGATGGTCTTCCCAATGTCTTTATACTTTCTCAAAAGATGCTGTAATGCTTTGGGTAAAGCAGTAAGAAAACTGAAGTATAAATACAGATTATTTACTTTACTACTGTATCAACTTCCTAGGCACTTCTATCATTCTTCTGTTTTCTTATTATTTTAGTCTTATAGTTGGCAATAATTGATGAGTAATGATGAAATACGTAGGATGATGAAATACCAAAATGCTTCAAGATATAGGAAAACTAAGATCATTAAGATCTCATAATATAGCTCAGATGTATAAATGATAATAGCTAAAATGAATTTATTCTATTAAAAAGAAACTAAGTATATTTTCTCTTTGTTCTTTCAAAGACATCCAAAACAGAATAAAAGTCATGAAACATAATATTTACTAGTCACCACTGCTCAAAAAGAAACTCAAAAACTAAAATTGAGTCCAACTGCCACTGTTACACAGAAAGTTCTTATCGTTATAGGTAGAAAACAAACAGGAAACTATTTAGTTCAATTCAAAAGGTAATAAAAAGTACAGGAATGTTAATTTTATGATTTAGATCATTGTATTACAGTTCTGTAAGAGGAATTTGGGAAATCTGGGTAAAAGTTATATGGCAATTCTTTGTATTATTTTTGCAATTTTTTTTGAAGTCTAAAATTATTTCAAATGAAAAGTTAAAAAAAAGTTTAAGTATTAATAGCAGCAGAATAAAAAAGAAGGAAATCAACACGTACCCCTAGCCTCAAGGACATTAACACTTAGTTTGGGTGACAAGGTTTCTATAAATTCACTGAGTGATATAAAACAGACTTAAGTGTAACAGGAGACACACTAAAGCTATAAGCATTATAAAGAAGAGGACAGTTCTTAAGAGGACAGACAGACGTGTCACTTACCTTATACCATCTATATCCTATTAGCTATATTTCTGCCCCCACACAGACATGGGCACACACATCTTTAACCATCTTTGTATCCCCCAGTGTGCTCAGCATACCACCTTGTCTGTGGTGGAAATCAAATCATTCATTCATTCATGTGTGCACCCTCTAATATTTACTGAGCACGTACTACATGCTGGGAGTTGTTCTAGGAACTGAGGATAGAGCAGTAAACAAAACAAAAATCTCTTCCCTCATGAAGTTTACGTTTTAGTGGCAGAAATAAATAGACAGTAAATAAGACAATAAACAAAGTGCTCAGAATATCAGTCAGTGACAAGTGCTAAGAAGAAAGAGTACAGAAGGGTTTTTGAAATTTTAGGTAAGAGTGACCAAAAAATATCTCACTGATCAGGTAACTTTTGAGTAAAGGAAGTAAGGAGCTAGCCATGTGGAAATCAGTGGGGGAAGCATCATAGGCAGAGGGGATGGCAAATACAAAGACTGAGGCGCACATGTGCTCCATATTTTCCAAGAACAGCAAAAATACCGTGTAGCTGGAGCAGAAAACAGCAAAAAGACCATTTAGCTGGAGCAGAATGGAGCAAAGAGAGACTAGAAGGAAATGAAGTCAGAGAGGTAATGGGGTGGGGGCAGTAGGTAGAGAGCATATCATGTTCATTCTTGTAGGTCATAGTAAGAACTCAGACTCAATCGTCAGGCTGAAATGGGAAGCCATAGGAGGGTTTGAAGCAGAGAAGCGACATGGTCTGACCTAGGTTTTAAAAGAAACCAGGTGGGTTACTGTGTTAAGAATAGACTGAAGCGGGACAGTAATAAAGCAGAAAGAAGTTAGGTGCTACTGAAATAATCCAAGCTAGAGATAGTGGCACTCACTGCTGTAGTGGGGGTTGGGAGTGGTACTAAGTGGTCAAATTTTGGATAGTATTTTGAATATAGAGCAAATAGAATTTGCCAACAGACAACATATGAAAAAGACTACTATGAGAGAAGTCAAAGATGTCTATTAGATATCCAAGAGGAAATATGAAGAGCGCCTCTGGATACGTTAGTCTATAGTACAGGGCAGAGGTGCCTAGTTAGAGAGACAAATTTGAGCATTATCAGCATTGTTTGGATTTTAGAAAGGTAATAGAGTGCACAGGATAGCTTTCTCCATAATCAAGCACATTCACAATTTCTGCACCAAGTGGGACAGCCTAGATCAGGTTGTGCCCCCAAATTAGTTGTGGAATGAAACTTACTAACAAACAGACAAAAATTCTTCCATTTCAGAGTTACAGATAAGGTATTGTGGACCTGTATATCCTGTATAACAGCCCGCAAGTCAGCAAGCCTATCCTGGAGGATACCAGCAGGACTGAGGTGGTGTCCACTACCATGATGCTGGTAAATACAAATAACATACAGGCACACAAGATAGAAAGGGGGTGAGGAATACAAAAGCAAAAGAAGGGAAGGGCAAAAAAAAGGTGTATCAGTTAGAAACTGCTACCAATAAATGCTTAACTAACTCTAAAGCCAAGTGCCACTAAACAGAGGTAGCCTCTAGTTAGTAAACTTTAAAATGCCATTAGAGTTCAGCATGTAAACTATTTATTTATCACCTACTGTGTGCCAGAACTGTCATAGGCACTGAGACCATCAAGAAAGTTAAGTCCCAATCTAGATGGACTGTGAGCACAGCTCTCCCTGAGGAAAACCTGTATCAGGTAGTTGCCTTGCAAATATACGAGGACAAAAACTTCTACGTAAAATCTTTAAAGAAAAAAAAAAAAGGGGGGGCTGGCCCCGTGGCCGAGTGGTTAAGTTCGTGTGCTCCGCGGCAGGCGGTCCAGTGTTTCGTTGGTTCGAATCCTGGGCGCAGACATGGCACTACTCATCAAACCACGCTGAGGCAGCGTCCCACATGCCACAACTAGAAGGACCCACAATGAAGAATATACAACTATGTATAGGGGGGCTTTGGGGAGAAACAGGAAAAAAATAAAATCTTAAAAAAAAAAAAGAAAAACTTCTACGCATTTGCTCAAAACTGAGAACAAATCCCACTGGGTATGTCTTCTGAAGAAAGAGACCCAAAAAGAAAATTACATAATTAAAAGAAGTCAAGGGCTTTTTAATGTGCTGTTAAAAAACAACTGTCCAAAGACAATTAGAATTCATAATTAAAAAGAGAAATGTCTGTCAGGAAAACAAAATTCCTTGAAGTATTTGGAAAGAATAAATAAAATAAAAATAAAAATAATAAATAGTAAATAAAAATAAATGAATAAATAAAGTAATATTGGCAGAACCCTGATTCAGACTACCCAAGTGTGCTGCCAGATAGGTTTCATTATTTGACTTTAACCTCAACAAAAAACAAATATCCACAATTATTTACTTAAACTGCAATGAGAAAAAGATAAAAAGTCTAAGATTACTTCTACTACTCACTTATCAGAAAATAGGAAGGCATGTGAAGGAAAAGAAGTATTAGGAAACAACACTTGACCATATTAATAATAGCTCTTGAGCTTGACAGGGTAACAGCAACAAATATGCCAAGTCCATAATTTCTTCACTGTGATTCTTAAATATCTTGCAAAGCAATCTTCCAAACAGGTCTGCAAACTGAAGAGAACAGGATTCACAAACTCTGCAAGAGAGACTACAATTCACCTGACAATTTCAGCACAATGCAACCCCTTCTAACATTTCAAAACACTCTCTGAGGGTACTTTGAGTGAGATGCTGATATGAACATGGGTGCATCTCAGCATCTCATTTAACAACCTGCTTCAACTGGATTTATGATTTCAGGTGATTTAACAACTCCCTTCAACTGGATCTATGATTTCAGACTTTGCCCTCCTGTTTCTTATCCAGCGTCCCCTCTTCCTCCACCCCAATGCAGTAAAATCATGTGTTTATTTGCCTTTCCTTCTAAGAATGTAAACTTCTCGGGGACAAAGACTCTTCCTATGTCAGTCCAGAGCTATTTAAGGAGGTGGTCAATAAACTGGTGTTGACTCAACTCACCTTTAGAATCTGAGTCCCAATCTTTTCTCTGAAGCTACTTTCAAAAGCATACTGCTGGTTCCTCAACAAAATTAAACACAGAACTACCATATGATCCAGCAATCCCATTTCTGAGTATATATTCAAAAGAACTCAATGCAAGTACTTGAAGAGATATTTATACAACCATATTCATAGAAGCATCATTCACAATAGCTAAGAGGTGGAAACAACCCAATGTCCATCAACAGATGAATAAACGAAATGTGGTTTATATATAATGGAATATTATTCACCTTTAAAAAGGAAGGAAGGTAATTCTGACACACGCTATGACATGGATGAACCTTGAAGACATTAAGTGAAATAAGTCAGACACAAAGTACAAATACTGTATGATTCCACTTATATGGCATACTTATAGAAGTCAAATTCACAGAGACAGAAGTGTGACAGCGGTTGCCAAGGGCTGGGGGGAAGTTTAAGGGGGTTGATATTGTTTAATGGGTACAGAGTTTCAGTTTGGGAAGATGAAAAAATTCTGGAGATGGGAGGTGGTGATGGTTGCACAACCATGGAAAGGTACTTAATGCTACTGAACTGTATACTTAAAAATAGTTAAAATGGTAAGTTTTACGTTATATATATTTTACCATAACAAAAAACAGCAGACTGCTCCTTTTCTGTTTACTATTCTTGGACCAGAAGCAGCTTTAGTGCAGTTAAGAGCATGGACTCTGGAACCAGATTGCCTGGGTTCAGATCCTGGCTTGGCCACTTACCCTCTGTCCAACCTCTCTGTGCCACTGTTTCCTCATCTTCAAAACATGGATTTCATAGTACCTACTATACAAGGTTGTCATGAAGATTAAACAGGTTAATAAACATATAGAGCCTAACTCAGTGCCTGGGACATGGTAAAGGCTCTTACCACATAAGCTCTTATTATTACTATGCAAGGAGACAGTGGACGTAATTTGGAAAAAGTAACCATCATTTTTTCAAGAATCTACAGAAAGTAAAGCTTAACGAGCTCTTGGTTAGTGGAGTTACCCAGAAGAGTGAGAAAGTCTTTTAAAGCACTGCTCTCAACTCGTCAATGCCACAGACATAATATTTTAATTCCAACTAAAATTCACAGGCATTAACATCTGCCTTGCACAGCTCTCCAGTATCCTGTCTGTTTGCACTGAAAATGTAAAGAGGACTGTGCTTTGCCAGGAATCAAATTATTACACACCTCCTTCCTTATCACACACCTCCTTCTCCAATAAAGAAAAAAATCTTACTCTTTAGATGAAACGTTCTTAATTACAAAATGCCCATCTATCTAGGGTCTTTAACTCTGACAACAAACTATAGCATATAATACTGATATTTGAAGAGATAAGAAGCATTTATGAAAACTTTCGTAGTATAGTATATCCAGGTTCTTACTTGAATCCTTAAAGCCTGGCACACCGATAGGTAACATATTCTTTAAGAGCATGAATTAGGTCTTCAATGTGTGCCAGCACACAGCACTGCAAGTGGTGGAACAAGTATGTGTTAACCAAACTTTCCTCAATGGTAAATTCTCCACTATCTTGGTCAGTTTATAGCATCAAGAAAAACACCCAGGTTTTCTGTCTCCATATCAATTCTATTACAGCCACTATTAATCAAACTAAAAAGCTACTGTCACCACTGCTACTTTCTTAGCTGAGAAAGTGAGACTTACTCTCTTCACATGAGTATAGCACAGGGCACCAAACTCTCAGTCCCAACTGAGCAAAGCATAAATCTAGAATTTAACTTCAGATAATCAGCCAGAGGACTTGCTCAGATGTTAATGCATAAACAAACATACTCATACCATGTTTATTTTCTCATGAAAACTATCAAAAACATTTTAGCAATTTGTCCTAATAAGAGAATGTATCAAGTCAGAGCAAAAACCTCAATTAAAATGGTTCATTAAACCTGAAATGTCCTAAGATAACTCCTTAATACAGGTTGGAGGACAATTCTACATAAGTCATATACACAAGGCTACACTAGTCCCTGACTTCATCATACTATCTGTAATATAACAGGGCAAGAACACTACATTTCACACAACATAAATAGAAAGTAGTGTAGATGTTCAAAGAATTACATAAAACCAGAAGAGAAGACTTTTCAAGAATACCTATACGCGTAGTTACCTAAATTGCAACTTATTTCTTTGTGAAATTAAGCTTATATAGCAGAACCATCTGTACAATCGAAATTTAAAAATGCAAGAATCGAAGAAATCAGAGTATTTTATTCAAACTCTGAGTTTTTTTTTAAATCACCATCTTTTACAAACAGATTATTTTTAAGAGTAAAATGTAAATCCAACTCTTCCTTTTATAAATCTCAGTTTTGTGAAGAGCAAGACTGGTTTTGAAGTCCTCAAGCACCGAAACAGTGGTGAAGTCTAAGTAACTACCCACCACCCCATTGGCTCAAAGGAAGCCCCGCCCCGGACAGCCACTGTAACTAACAGCAAGGGAACTCCAGGAAAGGTTGTCCCTGGCCACATTTCTAGTTTCTGACGACTCTCCGCCCCTCCCCCGACCATCACCGCTGCGGAAGCATGGTCACAGCACGAGCAGCATTCCACTGCTGACTCCAACGAAAGGACCTTGAGCACCTCGCCCCAATAATTACAACCAAGAGAGGAGGGACAGTGACCACGCTCCCATTCTCCGAGCTGCACAGTGCCATCCACGCTGCATGGAGCAAAACGGAGACAACTGCTCTGGCACCGGGCCCTCGCGTTCCAGGCAAAAGGCATGGGTAAGCCATAAGGGTAAGTCCGGACACCTCCACAGCTCTCAGTCAGCTGGGGCCCCTCCAACCCCACGGAGACGTAAGGCGGGTCGGATCTAGGCGCCGAGACTCGCTGCAAGACCCGACAGCGGGCTTTCCCGAGCTCCGCCTCACTTGCCAAGGAGGCGGAAACCGGGGGGAGGGGAGGACGGCCAGGGGGAGTGGCATCGCCACTCTGAACGCCCCGTCTGGCCAACCGGATCCTGAGAAGGCGGAGGAAGGTAGACTTCACGCCCCTTCCCTGCCGCGCCCCGAAGCCACACGCGGGAGACCCCCTACCCGTCCCCCTACCCAGTCGGCCAGCGCGCGGCCGCCGGCCTAGGCCCCGCCCATGCCAGGAGGGCTGGAGGGGTGGTCGGCCGCAAACTGCACTTAGCGCAGGGCCGGCCCCGCCCCTTTCTCCACCACCGCACGCGCGCGCCGCCCCGCCCCTGAGCGGCGGCGCGAGAGCCCGCCCCCTCCGCGCGCACCGGGACTACGCTCTCCTCCCCCTCCCGCACGGAGCTACCCTGCTCCGCCCCCCACCCCCCCCCCACACATCCACACACCTCCCGCCCGCCTGCTCTACGGGAAGCCGAGGAGGTCAGCCCCCCTAAAAATACACGCCCTCGAGTCCGGCGTTACCCGCCACCAGGCACCCCGCCCCGACCCCGGCCCGGCATGCTCTCACCGCAAAGCTGCTTCAGCCGCTCCTCACTGCGTGTCCCTCTCCGCGTGAGCCTCGGGCTCAGCAGGGAGGCCCCGAGAACGGCGCGGGGCACAGGCCCGCCGAAGCGGACTGGCAGCCTCCTCTCCGCTAACGAAGCGGTCACAGGCCCCGGTGCCCAGACTGGGAAGGAGGGAGGGAGGGAGGGAGGGAAACTCCGAGGGGGGAAGGGGAGGGGGGGAAGATGGAGAAACCGTCTCCGCCGCCTCTACCACCGCGGCCGCTTCTCTGTTACCCGGGAAATCCCGCCCACTCCCCAGGCCCGCCCCGCAGAGGGAAGACTCAACTTCGCTCCGCTACAGGCCGCATTATCCGCCCGTCAAAGGTTTAGCCAATCACTACGCTCTGTCTGCCGACTGCCCGCCCCTTCCCCCTCGGCTGGGAGGGGAGAGCCGCTCACCTTCTCCACGCCCCTATTGGCGGGGAGCGTCCCTAACTCAGCCCCGCCTATTGGAGACAAATTGCTGATCCCACCCCCAAGCCGCAACACTATTGGAGGAAGCAGGGAAGCTCTTCACGTCTCATTGGAGGATTCCACATATCCCGCCCCGTACTGTCTCAGCCACAGGCCCAACAAGTCGGCTCCCGCCCTCGCCGGTCATCGCATTGGAAGGCTACCCCTGGCTCTCTCGCTGCCCCAGGAAGGTAAGTAACCGATGTGGGGTAAAATGTCCGTAAGTGAGACAAGCTCCTCCTACCACACTGCCGGGCCAGGCCCCGCCCCCAAGTATCCGATTGGGTATCCTAGCGCCGGTAGGAGCCTCCATTAGCCAGGACGCCCGTCTAGGAAGGAGCTGACTCCGCCCTGAGCGAGGAGGCTGAACCTTAGCAGTCCTTTTGTGGAATGTTTACACTAGAGACTGGAGCGGAGAGTTTCAGGGCCCGAAACAAGAGGTTGTGCGAGCTCAGCAGCCGAGATCCGATGCCCTGGGATTTGAAGGGGAGAGGCAGCAGCATAAAAAAAGAGAAAGAGAACCTCAGCCTTCCTATCCAGTTCTCTCTTTACAATTTACATTTCCGCACGCTGCGTCCTCGTAAGCACAAATATCTGGAGCAGCCGACAGCTCCTTTCAGTAAGTAGAGTACAGAATTAAGGACTGGAGACCAAAGCCGAGAAATAGCCGCAGGGGTTGCCAGCTCGCAGCTAGGGGGGCGGCACACTCCTAACACCGACACTCCCTAAACCTGAATATGCAGCTAAGAGGGCGGAGATAACCAAAATAAAGGCAGGGCCCTAAGAGCCACCGCCCTGGCAAGCCTCGCAAGCCTCCTGAAGGCGGAGCGTGAGGCTTAAGGCACTCGCGATCTCCAGGGTAGATTTGGAGGTATCCTCAGACTCGAAGAATTGAGGAAGAGACCAAACAGGTCACAGGATAAATAAACCTTCACCTCACACTTCAGAGAAGGGATAAAAGTTCCAGAGCTGCGGACAAAATAACGGCTGGTCACTTCCTCCTTGGCCAAGGAGTAATAATGGCAGTCCCTAGGCCCTCTCTGTGTAGGTAATAGTACCTCGAACATACAGAGACAAAGTGCTTGCAATATCTAGGTTGTTTTTATCTATTCACCAAATAGGGCAGAGAACTGACGCTGACCTTGCTTTGGGGGGCGCTCACGGAGCGCCAGGAGACAAGAGGGCGGGACTAGAGTTTTCCCGCTCTCTCTAGCAAAAAGGCTACTCCCCCAAGAGAGGCTAGTCAGTCCCCAAGTGGCAGGTCCCAGGCAACCCCTCCTAGGTCGTATCTTGTCCTCCCTCCACAATCCAGCGAAGACGGCAAGAATCGAGCGCTGGCAACAGGTAGGTCTGACTCCAAGGATGGCTTTGAGCCGCAAGGACGAGGCAGCGTACTGTGAATTCCATGAGTAACCGACAGATGGGAGCAGCCTCGCTGAGGGCCAAGCCCCGCCCCAGAACGGAGTTCTAAAAACAAGTCACAGACCGAAGCGACCCCCGCACCAAACCTGTAGGAGGTTACGAAGAAGCAGCACTTCTGGAGAACTGCTGTAGGGCTACCTTTAACGCTGGGCCGTCCCCAACTCCCTGTACTGGGTACCGCACGGCTCTTCCACCTGGGCAATCAAGAACCACTTCGAACCCAAGCGGATTGGGCCACCCCCTACTTCTCGGTCAACAGGGGATGAGCTGCCCCGGATCTTGCCTAAGGCATCCAAGCCAATCCTAGTTTGCTCAGAGTTTTAGATAAAGCCAAGGACACCAGCTGCCTTGCGCTGGGAAGAAAACATACGGCCAGCGTCGGCAGCGTTCTCAAGCTTAAGCTCAGGGCGATGTCCGGGAAGTGAAGGGGCGCGGGAATAGTCAGAACTTTAGTACTTGGCTAGGAAGGAAAGATCCCGCCCCCTCCTCCCAAACTCTGCAGAACCCCGGAACTAAGCTCTCCAAATTCACTCCACACCGTCAACCCTGGTTGACGCAAAGACTACCAGATCTTGAGCTTGGAGGAATCATTGTGTGCCTTCTTGGCTCTCCCCGCCCCTCCCCCGCCCTTGCTAAGGGCTCCAAGCCCGGGACTTCCGGGCGGGAGGACAGTTCGAAGGAGAAAGGCGGGCCTTACACATGTGCGGAGCGCGCACACAAGCAAGGGGAGGGGGGCGGGGAACAGGGGTAGACTTCCCTCTCCAAGCTCGCCCCGCCAAAGCAGGCGGGACTACCCATCTCACCAATCAGAAGTGGGGGCGGGACCTTGCGCCACACGTAAGCCGCAGGAATCCACCGCCCTTCACGGAAAAAAATCCTAGCAACTTAAACTCCAGCCCGGCCTCCGACAGGCGGAGCTCGGGGGAATGTCATCCAATCGACAGCCGAGAAGGAAAAAAGGGAGTTTTGTCTGGCCAGTGGAAGACAAGAGAAGGCGGGCCCTCTGGAGGAGCCCGAGGTGGGTGGAAGAGACAGGAAAAGGCCCCGCCCCTCAGCTCCCCCCGGGGCGGTTGCACAAGCCGCCGCCGGAATAGATAGTAAACAGGCTAGGCCAAGTAGTGGAAGTAAGGGCAGTCCGGCGCTCCGTGGACCCGGGCCCCTGCGACTCCTGTCCCCGCGCGCCCTGCCCGACCCCGCCGTTCACGCCGGCGCCCCGCCTTCCAGCCCGTGGCCGCCATCCCGGCTGACAGGCGCGCCCCCCGCGCCCCTCCCCGCCCGCTGATGCATTTCCTTTTCCCGATTCCGAGCGTGCAGACTGTTTTCCCAGTTTCCGACCTTCACTGCCCCTTTCAGGCAACCCCCTCGTGGGCGCGCTCACACGCTCGCGACCCCGCCCCCGCCCCATCCGCGGGCAAGCTGCACGGCCGGGGGGTTAGGGGGAGGGAGCCGCCGCCGCTGCCGCCTTAGGGTGGGCGGGGAAGGAGGCAGCTCCATGTTTGCAAGAGGATCAGCTGGGGCAGTGGGTCGAAGCAGCCGAGTTCCTAGAGGTTTTCCACAACCCCAGGTCGAGTTCCGCGCGGGCTCGGGGCCTGGCGGGTGCCGGCGCTGAATGTTGGCTCTACTGCTACGGCCCAGGAGCTTGACGAGCCCAGACCGGCACAGAGGGCTAGTGCCGAGGCGCGGGGGTCTCTTTCCGGTGGCCTCCCCAGCCCCCGGCAGCCCCTCCCGCGAGTCCGGCGTTGCCCCCGCCCCCAGAGTCCATAACAACCGCGGGCCCACAGCGCCCGCGCCTGTCTGGAGCGCGCCCACCGCCCCCTCCGACAAGTTTGCGAACAGAAACAAAACCCTCGGGGCGCCTGCCGCCCTCGCCCGGCGTGGTTAGCGGGGAAAGCCGCGGGCCCCGGCTCGCTAGCTAACTCCAGCCCGACCAACTCCAGGTGCCGCCGGCTCAGGCCGCCGCCCCCTGCCAAGCCCGCGCGCCGCAGCCCGGGCCCAGTTCCAGTCGGTGTACGGAATCTCCCCTTTTTTCTTCTTTACCATAATTTTTTTTAAGGCATTCCAGGAGCGGGGAGGATTTCCTCCTACCCGCCCCTAACCCAGTCCGCCGCCGAAACCTACCGAAACCGACTGCTCGGTGAAATAAACTAGGCAGCATGGCCAGCGCACTGGCGACCCCGGGCCGGGCCGACCCCCTCCCCACAGATCCGGCCCGGCTTGGGAACACACACTGGCGTGCGGGCGGCGCCAAAAGCTCTCCTTCCTGGCCTGCTTCTCGCCTCCCTCGGCCGCCGGACTCCGAGCTTCCCCTATCCCCAAACCGGGGCCTTCGGCGCCCGCACCGTGGCGGACTGGGCAAAACGACCGGCCGGCAAACTAGCCCCCCAAACGCCGGAGATTGGGGAGACCAAATTAAAAGCAGCTGTTTAACATACCTTCCGAGCCAGGCGAGGAGTCCTGAATGGGAGGGAACGCCCCCCATGGGCCATTGGCTCCCTGGCACTCGCGTCAGTCACCCTGGGCCCGCCTCCTCCCCTCGCTCCACCTCTTCCCCTTCATTGAACGCCCCCTACCTCCAAGAATCTATAAATAAATTAATTAAACTAGCCGCGCGTGGGAGGCGCATCCGTGGCAGAGGCCCCTATCTCCCCGGCACCGCCGCCTCGAGTTTCTTGAGACCACTGGACTGGAGGGGGACCTTCTGGGACTCGGAGATCTGCAGGGTGGACCCAGAGGAGGAGCTAGCGGGGCTCCCGGCCCCAACTTCCTTCACACACACATCCCATTTGGAGCCTGGCAGAGCGAGGCGGGTAGGGACACCCTAGCGACTGGCTGGAATGTCCCGACTCCCCTGGCTGTGTAACGTAACCGTGTCTGGCCCATTCTGTTAAGGAGCCTGCCTAAAAATGAGCAGTGTAAGCGGGAAGTCCTGCGTTTAGGGCAACAGGCACTTGTCCTGGGCACCTAATGTGGGTGAGGCAGACACATTCATACCGCATCTGCTGCTGGGTGCGATTACAGAGACTGAATGAGATGCTCTGTACCCTCCAAGGGCTCCACACCTAGCCGTGGATATGTTACAGAAAGAGCTAAGGCAAATACACATCCATAGGAGCTCAGAGAAGGTGGATTCTTTCTAGCTGAGGAAAACTGGGAGTCTTCATGGAGGAGGCGGCACTCAAGTTGGTTCTTAAAGATTTCATCAGGCAGAAATGGAGGAGCAAGTCATTTTGAGCAAAGGGCACAAAGGGGTAAATGCAAAACATTGTTAAGGACCTTCAAGTGTGTCTATAGTAATGAAAATCAGAGTTGGAAGGATGGAATCAAACAGTGGAAGACTTTAATAACTGGTTAAAATTCTTAGACTTGCACAATGGAATGTGCAAGCAGCATTGTCACAGGACCACAAGCCCAAAACTATGGTTTAAGATGTCCAACATCCCAGCAGCTGGATGGGTTCTGAGAGTGGGTTGAGTGAGGAGTCCCGACAGGAAGGAAGGTGAGGCACAAAGGCTGTTGTAATACTGAGTTTGGAGATTACAGAGTTATATCTTCTGGTGGAAGGGGTAGGTGGGGGCAGCTAAGAGGTTTCTTTTCTCTCTCCCAGCCACCCAACCCAGAAAGACTTCTCTACCTTCAGCATCCCTCAAGTCAAAGATCTGACTCAGATTGTTCCCTGAATCAATTGCAGTGTTTGTTATAACTTTCTCCCAAAAGGAGTTTCTTGGGGGCAAAGGCTACTCCACATGTCTGGGCTAAACAGAGCTGAGCCTGGGGCCAAGGCACACAATAAACAAGCAAGAAAGACCTGTTAATTGAGGCATCCAGGAAAGGAAGTTAGTGTGGATCAGGTGGGGTGTGCAGAATGTGAAGGACCTTAGAGTCTTGTGGGCAGAATGTGGGCCTGCTGCCAGATTAATCTGTCCCAACAATTAAGGTGAGATGTAGTGAGGACTTGACCAGGGTAGTGGCAATGGGTAAGCAAGAATAGAAAAGGAGAGATGTGTTTAAGACTCAAGGGGACTGGGTGACTGATTCGGTGTGGGTACTGGAGGGAAAGGAGTCAGAGGCCTGCTGTGTGAAAAGGTAGAAAGCATGATGCTAGTGCTTGGGTAATCTGCGTTCTAGACTTAGCATGGCCAGTGACTGGTATATCCTTAGGCAAGTCCCTTCCTCGCTCTGGACCTGTTCCCTCCACCCCACCCCTGGTGAAATAGGGGTGGAAACTGGAGTACAAAGACAGGCTCTAGGGACCCTTCCTTCACTCAGAGTCACTGGGGGGGACCAGCTGGGGGGTGTGGTGGGGAGGGAAACTTGCCACTAAGGAGAGGGCAGATGGGAAGAAATACTGATTTGGGAAGGGCAGCAGATCATCCCAGGTAGAGTCGGGACTAGAATTTGGGTAGTAGCTTGGTTGATGGAATCACGGAAGGCCAGGGTCTGGAGGGGAAAAGGCCAGATGAGGATTGTGTGGGAGGCCCAGCACCTGGCAGGGCCATGGAGGTTGAGGTTCATTCTCAAACTGTTCATTAGAACAGAGATTCCCTGTCTGGAGCCCCATCTCAGATTCCTGCTCTATTTCCCAAGAGGTTCTGCCCTAGATGAAGGCATAACAGATACTGTGAATGTGAGATGAGGCAGAGTGTAGAGCAGAAAGAATATTAGTCTAGAAGTTGAGTTCCAATGGTTCCCACTTAGTCTCTTCTTATCTGTGGATCAGTTTCCTGTCTTATACAAGAGGATAACATAGCAATCCTTGCCCTGTTATGTGGAGGCCAACAGCCTAAGCATTTGACTGTAAGCCTGGACAGCAGTATACTGTGGATGAAGTCACTTAAGGAACATTTGCAACTAGAATAGTTACTCCCAAAGAACCAGACTTTGCTGACACTTCATACCCTCCTAAGTGCACCATCCTCGTGGAAATCCCCTCCTGAACACCTCCTAGACTGAGCTCCTTGAGGACAGCCATTCTATCTAATTTCACCTCTGAGCTCCCAGTGCCCACAGCTGTCAGGCACAAGAGGTCCCTTGGAAGGGGTCCTGTGATTGTTTCTGACTCAGTATTCTGACTGCACGGCACAGCCAGTCCCAGACTTTTTGGGAAAGTGAGTATTTGATTTGGCAACATTGGCCCTCCAGGTGCACTGAAGGTTGCATCCACCCCACCTCTTCCCTACACTATCAGTGAGGATAAAACAGTGAATGGATCTGGGTGAGGGCTTCCTTGGAGAAGTCACATTGGGAAGCCAGGTTCTGATTCCCAGGAGGCCTCTTTTGTGTGATTTAGGGATTATTTTCATATTTGTAGTTGAGCAAACTGAGGCTGTGCAGTAGAGTGATTTGCCCAAGTCAAGTAGCCATGGCAAGTCTGTCTGGGCCCAAAGCCTGAGCTCTGTCCATTCGCCCATGTTCTGTCTCTATACATACTAGGGTACCATGATCCAGGTTGCGGCTTCTGGAGAAGAACAGTCTCCCCTCTTGCTCCACCCTCCCTACTTCCCTAACTCCAAGAACAGTTTGTCCCCAGATAGTTCTAAATGATTTCTAGCCCTCTCCAAAAAAACAAAATTATCCTCAAAGGAGCAAGGTTTGTCTCCCAACCACATATATGTGTCCTCAACTCATGACATACATACAGTACTCAAACTGTCACACCTGACACCCTGTCTCACAGATATCACACACACACACACACACCCCCTCATTCACAAGGACTCATTGTTTTTTGTTTTTTGGGGTTTTTTTGAGGAAGATTAGCCCTGAGCTAACATCTGCCACCAATCTTCCTCTTTTTGCTGAGGAAGACTGGCCCTGAGCCACCATCCATGCCCGTCTTCCTCCACTTTATATGTGGGAGGCCTACCACAGCATGGCGTGCCAAGTGGTGCCATGTCCACACCCGGGATCCAAACCAGCAAACCCCGAGCCGCCGAAGTGGAACATGGGCACTTAACTGCTGCGCCACAGGGCCAGCCCCTCATTCATAGTTCTTTAGGGTGCTTATGGGCGGTGATTGAGACACACTTAGGGCCTGCACTTCAGTGACTCTGCCCAAAAGTTGTCAGTGTCAGTCCCAGTGCCCTATTGACAGAACCTCTGCCAGCTATAGAAGACCACTGCCAGCTTGGGAACATCCAGATGAGGGGCATCTGAGACTTGCTCCTCATCTCCAACCCAAAGTACCCTATAGGTTCAAGGGGAAAAGCTAAAGCTATTGGTCAGAATCCCAGTTTAGCCACTTCCTGCTTGGATGTCTTTGGCAAGTCACTTATCTTTCCAATTTCCTGGTCTGTAAACGAACAAGAATACCTACTTCAGTGGGTGTTGTGAGATTAAAAATAAAGTATGCCTAGCATTTAGTCAAGAGTTCTCAGACCTTTTTCTCCTTTATCTCGCCGCCACACCCTCTTCTCCTGGCCTTTCAAACGAGAAGTCTCTGGTGCTGCAGTCTGAGAGAAGAGCCCAGGGCAGGCCTAAAGGACCCAACAATCCCACTGTGTGAAAACTCTATTTCTTTGGCAACCAGCTGGCTTAGATTGTACATATTCCATATTTCTGATTTCTGGGTGGCTTTTGAGGCTTGGAATTTTTTAGTGGGTTTTAGGATTGCTACTTACTGCCTTGAAGTGTCTTCCCCTCACTGAGTATTAATTTACCCCTCTGGGTCACTTCCAGCCCAAATCTAGAAAACAGATATAACAAATATGTTCTCCAGTTTACCTGGCTTTATGTTTTCATAGAGCTTCCTTTTGTATATCAGTTGTTTGGTGATTTCTTTTTAAAGTAGCAGGTTCCTTTGTTCAAATGAAATCCTATTCGGAGGCCTAATATGTAAGAGATAAAGGTGGACCTTGCTTTGGTTGAAGTGGAGACAGCCCCAGCACTGCAGTCTCTATTTCTTCACCTCCCATTCTTGCCTCCTCCCTGTCAGCCCCTGCCCCCAAGAAGACCACCAGTGAACCTACATTTCCAAATCCTGTTCATTCATCTCAGCCACTCTCACAGTCTC
The DNA here is from genome assembly GCF_021613505.1 of Equus quagga. Taxonomy (NCBI): domain Eukaryota; kingdom Metazoa; phylum Chordata; class Mammalia; order Perissodactyla; family Equidae; genus Equus; species Equus quagga. Next base: position 1,772,343 of record NW_025796915.1, on the reverse strand, counting down.
ATCAGTCCGTGTAACACAACTTGGCCTGTCCTCAGTTACCTCTGCCTATTAATCACAATACTTCACAGGTTTTTCTTCCTCAATCCTCCCCTAAATGTTAGTGGCTCCCAGGGATCTCTCCTGTCTTCTTGCTCTCCTGGTTCTCCTCTGTTCTCACCCACTTCCAAGGCTCCTAGCTTCTATCTAAACTAAGTCCCCATTTGACATGCAGCACAGTATCTGCCCTGAACATCAGATTCCTTAAGTCCCCTGGCTGCTGGCCACAGAAGAAGTATTCATTAAAGGTCAAGAAAGTAAAACAGAGACCCCACAGGATGAAATGGCTGACCTAGGCTCAGCTGCACATCTGGCCAGTCTTGAGGCCTAAGGTCTGCCATGGGGGAGGGGTAGAAGGAAGTGAGCCTGGAGTGGGGGAGGCGGCGCAGCGCCTTTTTTGACTACCTTCTCTCTACATCTCATTGTCTTGCTTTCCTACTTTCATCTTCATCTTAGTCCTAACAACTATCATGAACATATTACCTTAAATTGTTGAAAAGGGATCACTGCTCCCAATCTCCATCCAACACTCCTAGCTAGGATTCTGGTGTGGTTAGCTATGTTCACCTTGGCCTTAGCCAGAAAAAATATGGTTATTTTAGATGGCAGCATGCCAGATTTAGCTTAAACAGAAGGAAGGATTTTATGAAAGCTATGGTGAGGGGTGAAGGGAGATTAAACACTGCAACAGGTTTCTGGGAGCGCTAGATTTCTATTTGTGGAGAAGATTCAGTCTTTTTTGTGGCCAATTAAGAGTAGTGCAGTCCAAAACACTTGATATTCACTACTGTTGAGTGATGGTAACTATGGGGTGGATACCTCACAAGACAAAAATCTGGTTCCCAAGCTGGTGAGAGCTTTAGCTTCTGACCAAGGCCTGAGACAAATCTACGGTCTTGACTGGAGCTCTGGGACCTTGGTCAGTTCATTCCTTAACTCAGAGTCACCCTCTCTGCCTCACGTGGAGCAGCACAGAAGCCTTAAAGGCCAATGGGTTGGTCTGGGGTTTACAGGGGAGACTTGACTTGCTTTCCAAGTTGGGGGCCAAATGGGAAGGGAACTGAGGGAATATAGAGAAGTAGCAGCAGCTTGAAAGAGGAGACTTTGAAAACAAGTCAAACCTGGGGATTTCAAGTGGGAGCTAACCCAACTGGAGAAGGGCCTGCTGGTTCCTTTACAGGCATTTGCACTGGCTAACAAAGAACTAGACCCTTAGAGTCGGAGGGCCTATAGCAGGATCATCTAATATAGCCCCTTCTTTTACAAAAGGAAGCTAGGACTTGGCTTGGGTTGAGTGGTAAGACCTCAAAACTATCAAAGAGCTAAGTCACTCTAGGAAAGCTTTTTTACCTGGCCATACCACCTGGCCCACTTCCCTCCAAGTCTCTGATTTGTGGGTTTCCATATATGTGTCTGGTTGTCCCTAGAGAGGGGAAGCCTTTCATGGCAGGAGTCTCATCTTCCTCAATCTATGATGCTAAATAGTCTAGTCTCCCAAGAACCAGTCATTTACCTGCACATGATGACATGGAGACTGACAATGGTGGGCCTCCTAGGCTGAGGATGCAGGGGCACCCTTCACCTCAGGAGTCCCATCCTAGCTGACAGGGATGGGCAAGGATGAAGGGACCAAAGGTAGAGGGAGTAAGTTAGGTGAAAAAAAAATAGCAGTCAAAACAGAAACAGAAGCCTGACTTAGCCCATGAGGCTCTCTCACCCACAAACACTTTTTCTTCATCTTATGTTCTCAACCATACAATCTAGCATTTGATTGTGGGTTCTCTTGCTTTGTTCACCAAATCTTCAGTGTGAAAGCCTTAACTTCCTAAACAGATTCGGGGCTCCTTCTCTGTCTTCCCTTTACCTCTTTTAACACATAGCACAGGTAGGTTAACACAGTATTGATTATCTTCCCAATGGTAAAAGGTAGAAGGAAACTGTGGCAGTAAAGGGGAAAGCTATTGATCCCTTTCTCTCAGATGTAGGAGATATCAATTTGCTAATCTTCCTCAGAGTCAGTGGACTAAGACAGTAGTTCTGAAACCTGGCTCATCCTGTCACTCACTTAACCACCTACTGGTCAGGACCTAAGAATCTGCATTTTTATAGAGCTCTTGCAAATGATAACCTCACCAATCCTCAGATGTGTAAGGAAGAGCTCATGTATAACTTTTAGATTTACAGAGCAGTTGGGTTACAGCCCTTTCAAATAAATGACAGTTCAAGACTACCTTCTCCAGATCTTTTATCATTAATCTTGTTTCCTACATATTTCTCTGATTTCCCAGATTTCAAGTATCTCTGTTCACCTCTTATGCTTGCTTACCCCCAAGAGAACAGAGGCTCTCCAGGGAAAGAACTGGCTTAATCTTTTGTTCTACACTTCACCTCTTGATTAAGGTAAGACACTCAGGAAAAATCTGTTGGCAGATCAGGAAATGGATCCTTAGAGGAGGTCTAGTTTAAGAGTTAACAACAGGTACTTTGGAGTCAGATGGTCTCGGTTCTTGGATGCGGCAAAATAATTTTCCTGTGCCACAGTCTTTTTCTTCTGTCAATACCTACCTCAAAAGGTTGCTTTAAGGGTGAATGAAATAATACTTAGAAAGCACTTTGAACAGTACCTGGAACAGAGTTAAGCACCCAATAAATGTTAGCTGCTATCACTTTTATTAAGAACACCTCAATATTTTGCACACTCTCCAGGCCAAAACTGTCCCAACTGGGCAAGGTGTCACTGGTCACCAGGGAATAGCTACATGGCATGGGAAGTGGTCCTATGTGGACAAAACTTCTCGTTCCATTCTAAGAGATGCAAGTAACTTTCCACAGACACCAGTCTACCCATATGTATGAGTTTCCCTGGGAGAATGACCCTTTTGTACTCTGCAATCCTGAGGACACTACACCAGGATGTCCTACCTGGGAGAATCAGTCACCAAATCCATCACCCTTCCATGCAGCATGGACTCAAGATCAACTATCTGGAATTGAAGAACTGTTTATACTCTGAAAGGAGAGCTACAAAAACCTCTGGTTTCCAAAGACAACACTATCTTGACCCTTGAGAGAGAGCAATGCAGTGGAGGCCAAAGGCTTTGTAAGCAGACCAACTTGAGTTCTAGTTCTAGAGCAAATCACTGTAACCCTCTGGACCTTACATTCCTTATCTGTATAGAAATAGAAGGGTGGGAGAATAGTACCTCACAAGACTGTAGTGAAGTTTGAATGAGGTAATGGGGGAAAAGCACCAAGCATAAAGATTGGTATCCAGCAACTGGTACTGATTCCCTTTGTCTTCCCAGAGTTACGGCCATGGCCTGTGGACAAGGTAGGCGCCTCTCAGAACTGAAAGTCTCAGATACTTAGGCCTTAAGTCCCTCCCTACCTCCCCATCCCTCCCAGATCAGCTCTTGGACCCCCTCCTCACCTTCCCAGCCCCAGATTGCTACTACATTGATGAAGCTAAAAGGGTTTGATCATGTCAGTATATTTATATGTAAATACAAAACTGTATCGCTGTAAGATATTGAATATGAACATTTACAATTATTTTCTGAATCTGACTCAGTCCATTGATGTTAAATACAAAATGAAAAATTGTAAAAATAAGAATATGTACATTCAAAGAGCTTATTACAGTATAAAATTATTGAGGTCTGATCAGCTGCCAACCTCATCTGTGATGGGGGAGGAGGTTTAGAGGTTCCTGGGATTTTCTTAGGAATGTGAAGTGCTGGGGACTCTTGATTCGATCCCTGGCACATCAGGCTGGGCAGGCTTGGAGCAGACAGGGATAGGGTGGATGAGTAGGGGGCAAATAGTGATTGCAAGGGACTCCTCACCCAGCCAGGGGGTAAGCTTTTTTTTTTTTTTTAAAGATTTTATTTTTCCTCTTTCTCCCCAAAGCCCCTCAGTACACAGTTGTGTATCTTTAGTTGTGGGTCCTTCTAGTTGTGGCATGTGGGATGCCGCCTCAGCATGGCCTGATGAGCAGTGCCATGTCCGCACCCAGGATCCGAACCAGCAAAACTCTGGGGCGCCGAAGCAGAGCGCACGAACTTAACCACTCGGCCACGGGGCTGGGCCCGGGTTATGCTTTTTATTGAAACAAAACCCACCCAGCTTGAGCTCCAGGGTCTGGCACACTAGTAGACAGAAAGAGATGGGCATTTGAGTGGACAGGACCAAGTTGCATAAGGAAAGGAACCTTCTAGCAAAAGAAGAAAGGGCACCAACTCATTCTCCCAAGGAGAGATTCTCACGGTAGTTTCCTCTCTCTCACACCTCAGCTCCCTCTCTTTCCTTCTAAGACTTCATACTGATTGCTTTTGGCTCTGGCTGCTCAGTGAGTTCATCTCTACCCCCAGACACCAATCCTCAAGGGATGGGGAGGAGGAAAGAGAGGGTCTGGAATCACAGTGGAGGTCTATTCCCCAAATCAGCAAAGTAAACAGACAAAAATCATTAGATAGGGTAATCCATGCTGAATTAAACCAGTGTCACCACAAATCAGTGTTCTTGGCTCCAACAGGCAGCATTCTGAAAAGAGATAAGTCATTACGTAAGGGTGAGGGCCTGTGGCAGGAGCACGGAGAGTGGATGTGTGCATGTCCTCTTCCATCACTCTGTGGTCTGACAACAGGAACATGAACTCCAACCACAGCTAGTGCAGGATAAACAGCAGAGTCCAAGAAGTAAGGAGTCCTGAGCTACAACACAAGCCCCAGGAAGTTCTACAAAGGAGTATCTCTGTGTATATGTATTTATAGAATACAACCATATTATCACATACAATATATATTATATACACACGTACATATGGACCCATACACATAAGTGCACATACACACACACACAGAATGACAGAAAAGACTGGAATACACGCCCTAGGTATAAACGTGCTTGGCACTCAAGACGTTCTCTAGAATATGTAACATGGTCAAGCTCTTTGGGAAGGAAGGTGGATGCTCACCAAACCTCCCCATCAAATTCTAGCAAAGGGAAGGAATGGGAGCAACCTCGAGAAGGAGAATGGCATTGGGAAAGGGGGAGGAGGTTCCTTCCCCCACTTACCTCGGGGCCCCTGGCAAAAACTGATAGCCACAATCTGGTTTTAATAAGGCACAGTTCGATAGCAGGTGCTAGGAATTAAGAATACATTGCTGCTGGCCCTTTCTAGCAGCAATTTCACCATATCTATCTAGCCAAAGGGAAAGACTGCCTTGTGAGCACGCATGTGCCGGGAAACACAAGAAAGAGTTTGGTCCATGGCTTCAGCGTAACTGATGGCAACCTATAGGCTCAGCAGTGTCCAGGGTAGTTTAAGGAAGGCTGGCCAGCAGGTAGGAGGCTCGTGGGACAGTTACTGATCCTCCATGGCCAGGAGGTTGTGGCTGGAAGGCACCATGCCCTCCCTCTCTGCAAACTCCAGGATTGCCTTGTAGCAAAAATAGTACTGCTCAGGGGTCTGGATGCTGAAGGCCCTCTGGGTCCTCATGCGAGACACCGTCTGGAACACATTAAGGGTGCCAAGCTCCTCCAGCTGTGCCAGGCAGATGTCCAGTGAGCAGAAAGTACCTGAAGGAAGGAAGGAAGTGGTCATACCTGGTCTACTTCTCCTCTCTCCCTCCCTCTACCAAATAACTCAGGCAGGACTAGATGAATGAATTCAAAGGCAAGGTGCGTCATGCAGGAGGCCAGTTGGCCTTAGGCCTAAAAGGATTTGAGGAGGAGGTCACAGGGAGTGTTGGAGGCCAGAGAAATGAGAAGGCCTCTTGTCTCTCAGGACATATATAGGGGTAACAGGAAGAGTAAGTGGGAAGGTGACATAGAGGAACTGCCTGCTTCAATTCCAGAAAGATATAACAATAGCACTCTCACACTTGGGCCCTAATTTTCAGATTCTCTACAACTTCTCCACAGAGACTTTACACAAACATATTCTTCTTGACTTTCTCCCAAAGGGACCTCTGAACTAGAAAGTCCAGCAGTCCCTGCAATGCATGTCCCCTTAAGGCAAAACCTGCTAACTAGCTCCAGAATGGAAAGCACAGCGTATGGTGGCGATCTCCCCAGGGAGGGGGATGAGAAGGAAGCAACAGCCCAGCTGAGCTCTCTGGGACACCCAGGTGATAGTGATGGGGTCAGAAGATAATCATGCTGATGGGATGTATAAAGCATCAACCCTAGAGGACTTGGCTTGTGAACTGTACATTCTAGCCAGTATACCTAGTACTAGGGATAAAAAAAGGACATTAAAGAGGAATTTTTCATGGCACCAGTGGGTCAAATTCTTACAATCTGGCAACTAACAGCTTTGTTATGCCTCCCCAACCCTTGCTGCCTCTGGATGCTCCAAGAGCTGCATCAGATGCATTACCTGTCCTGCCAATGCCTGCACTGCAATGGACCACAATGGGTGGCTCAAGGCACTGCCCTTTGGAGCGCGCTCCCATGCTGCCGACGGCCAGCCTCTGCTGGTTCCTGACCGCTCTCAAGAAGTCAATGAGGGAAGCTGCCGAAGAAGGGACACCATAATCTGGCCAGCTTAGGAACTGAAAGTGGGTCACCTGGCGTTTCTGCCGTTCCTTGGATGAAAAAAGAAGCAAACGTTAATGAGGTCATTTCTGCTTGCCCCTGACTACCTTTGGCTTTTCCAGATTCTCAACCCCCCAGTATTCCCACTACCAAGGTTCCTGCCTACCACCCTCAACTTTCTCCATAATACTTCTCTACAAACCCAAAGGAAAGGTTAAATGTCTACAGAGGGCAGAAATCCTGTGTTGTAGGATCCAGATTTCTTATAAGTTTTATTCCTAAGTAACGCCACTATTCTGCTGAGATAATATGGCTATACTGGCTCTGAGTTGAATATACTAACCCTGTTCCCAGAAAAACGGAAGTAACTTATAAACTCCCTGGAATCCTGCCTCTTCCCTTTGGAGATTTTCTTTACAGCAAAGGTTTTCCCCCAGCTTCAAAAAAGTGAGAAAATAGAAACCTGGATTTACCTCTGTGTTGTGAATTTCTAGCTTTGTTTTCTTATAATGGTTCATGTTCTCCACGCCTAGATTGGTCACTGTGAGGAAGCCAAATCGGATCCGAGAGTCTTTTTCTAAAGGCCAGTACTGACCACACTTTCTCCTGCCGCCCTCCTCAAAGCTGAAGACACACAGAGCAAGGTAAGCCTTCTATCCTTCCTCTCTGCAGCAGTAACCCTGCTCTCCCCATGACCTGCTGTACTCCTAGGCAGCAACGTCATCTCTTGCATTGCTTCTGTCTAACTTACACTCTTGTTTCTCGGCAGAAAAGGAAGGAAACTTTCATTCTAAACAGATGTAACAACAGCTAAAGTTTGTGCATGTACTCATTTAGTAGGCCTGATACATCATTTGGCCACCTTCCTGATACCTCTTGGTACTCTTCACATAGCTGGGATAAATACTGAGTGGACAAAGAAAGACAGCAGAGACAGCATGGTGGGCCAGACTCACCTCTCTGCCCTGTTATCTCAGCCACTGTTCATTCTCTTCCTCAATAAGGGTCCTTGGCTGATAGAGGAGAAAGGGAAAGGCACAGCTCCTGGGATGCTGGCAGGAAGTTTACGTAAAGTCCTCAAGTTCACCTCACTACTCTTCAGTGGCTCTAAAGCACTGTGAGGTGGTACTTCTTCCTCTACCTCCTCTCCAAACCAAAGGTGGCTGTAACAGTGCCACGAGGAAGCGAACTGAGCAAACATTCTCATTAATTTTTTTTCTCCTCATCTGAAATAGGTTATAATTATCATAATGATAATACTACAAAATAGTAATTCCTGAAGTTTTGGCAGATATATAGACCAAAATTTCAAAAATAATCCTTTCATCAAGACTTTCCTGCCTGACCTATTATGTTTCCCTTCTTTTTTGTAGTTCTCCTATAGGTGGAAATATGAACCAGCAGAAAAATGGTGAAAAGTAGCAGGGTAAGGGAGAGCAAAGGAAACTGGTAATTCAGAAGCCAGGAAGACAGCTGCCATTTGGAAGTAAAGACTAGATTAAAAGTGCATTGCCCCATGTTTCCCAATACTTCCTTTGCTGGATAAGGCCAGGACCTCAGAATAGTCTGTAATTGGCCCAGAGTCACCAGAGCCATAGACTAAAGCTTTGACAAGTCAGATGTACCAATCTCCACCAGACTGTGGCTGTGTTAACTCTGGGTCAGCTAAGAAAAAGCTAAGATATCCCAAACTCTGCCCTGGCTTTGCTAATGCTCATTGTTTCTAACAGCTAAACTCCCCTCTTGAATCATCCATGCTTGGGGACAGGGTAGATGCAGAGGGCAGTGGGAAGAAAAGGAATGAACTCACCGGGTGGTCATGACAATCACCAAGACTTTTTGTTCCCATACCATGAGCCAGAAATCACGATAGGTATTCTCCAAAGGGCCTGGAATGAAAGAAGACAGGAAACATGACCTTGGGAAGCTCTTCTTTCCTTCTTAGGTTCTTCTGTTTATCTCCCAACTACTAACACCAAAGCACAGATGCTGGCTCCCTGCTCCTCTCACTACACGCCTGCTATTCAGGGTAGTCCTTGGACCACTAGCACCAGCATCATATGGGAGAGTGTTAGAAATGCACAATCTGCATTTAACAAGATCCCCAGGTGAAGCTGTATGTAGGTTACAGTTTGAGAAGCACTGTTACATACCCTGGCAGAGCCTTATCACCAGGGCTTCAGCTATCACATCCAGACTAACAGTGTCAACTGTGTACGTGTCTCTAGCTGTTTTCATTTCACCTAAGCCTTATAATCACCAGTTGCCTACTGAACCATTGCCCTTCCATGTCCCATCATCTCCTCAGACCCAACATGTTTGCAATTCAGTCTCCTTCAAAATTAGCTTTATTGCTCCACTTTCCTACCTCTGTTAACAGTACTGGCATTCTGAAATCACTCAGTCTTAAAAAGCTGGAGTCAACTATGACTTACTCATTTCCTTCATCTTCCAAAAGCAGTTACCAAGTCCTAGAGACATTTGCTTTTAAAATATCTTTGGTTTTTATCCCTTTACCCCCATCCTGGTCTCCCTGCCCAATTTCACTACCACGAAGACCACATCATCTTCTGTCTGAGTTACCGTAATACCGTCTTGGTTTACTTTTCTGAATAGGAGTCTTTCTCTTCCAGTCTATTCTGGATGCCCTGACAGTTTAATATTTCTAAGAAATTGCTTCATCACAATCTAGACACACGATGCTCACTTCCACATCTATTCCTTTGCTCAAGCTGTCTCTCTCACCTCCAATGCCATTCACTTTCTACCCATTTTCAAGTGCTGCCTTTCCTTCAAGGTTTCTCTGACCACCACATTCCTTATAGGGCTTCCTCTCCTCTCAGATCTTGATGGCACAGCTAGATCAAAACAGCCTAACCATTTAATGTTAATGGTCTTATACCAGTCATTTTACTTTGTGAGAATTAATCATATCTCAGTAGACATGGTACTGAGGGCAAAGGCCAGGCCGTCAAGTTCTCCTTTTAGAGTTAGAACCTGCACAGGGCTGGGGACTCAGCAGGACCTTTGAAGATACTTGTCGGCCACAAACTCCCTTTCAATCAAGGGAGTAACAATTCAGGAGAATTTCTTATACTTTCCCAGTGCTTCTTCCTATCCTGCTCTCAGGGAAGGAGGGCAGTACAAAGGGATGATTTTGTCCTGCATGTCTGCTGATTTCACTACCATTTTTACTAAAGCTTTTTGGCAAGCATGAACATTTTATAATACTAGAATTCTGTCTTTGTAGAAGTGGAGACTGCCAAAAGCATGTGAGGTCTTGGAAACAAGCTAAATGTCTAACAGGAAAGGATCAGTTTAATTATGGCATACCCCCAATTTAAGCAGTCCGGAAAGGTAATGTTTTAAGATCTGTATTTCATGCTTTCGAATAGTATTCACAAGATACCATCAAATGAAAAAGGAGATAAAGTACAGAAAGAGCCCCTTTTGTTGGGTATTTTATTTATCTAAATCTATTTGTATGCACAGAAAAATGTTTAGAAGGAGATGCTGCAAAATGTTAACATTATCTATGGGTCTTAGGGTTAGGAGTGATTTTCAGCTTCATTTTCTAAATTTTCTACAATGGATATGCATTACCAAAGTATGCATGTCAAGGAGATAATAACACCGTTTCTCCATCTCCGACTCCCAGCTTTGTCTATATCCCACTATCCTGCACCACAGCAGCTCTCATATACTTAATCTTCCACATTCAAACCACTGGCAAAATTGATGTTGCCAATTAGAGCACCTGATAACACAGATACCACTCAAACTCAGGCTAGGCTGAGAAGGGTCATAATTTCCTCAAGGCAAAAGAGAGAGATTTAAAAGGGAAAGTTGCACTTCCCAGATAAGACTCTTTAACAGTAGGTTTCTCTAAAGAAATAAAGTCTGTGGTTTATGCTGACATGGGTGAAACAATCTGTTGACTTGGCTTGAGAGGAGTTTTGAACCAAGCAGACATGCGTTCAAATTCTGACTCTGCTACTTACTAGCTGTGTGACCCAAGGTCACGTAACCTCTTTGGGCTTCAGTTTGTTCATGGATTAATAAACCTTCCTTGCAGAGTCTCCATAATTAGATGGAGATTATATACCTGATATATAATAGATACTCTCAATAGATGATAGATATCATTAGTAGAGATATTATTATGAGTAAGAATCAGAATACTGAATATAGCCAAGAAGAAGGTTAGCCAGGCAAATCAAACCAGCCTTCTCAACATCACAGACCCCATGTTCCAGTCCTAACAGACTGCTGACACCTTCTAAAGGTGATCAGTGCTTGACTCAAGAAATCTCTCTCATATTCCTGCAAGAGTTTGAAACAGGGGCCTTCAGAGCCAGCCTAAAGGAAACAATCTCTGCATAATTAGCAACTCTAAGCAGTGCCCTTGCATTCTAAACCTGGAGAAAGGAGCATTCTGAGGCCCCCTAGAGACAATCCTTACCCTCCATAAGCCCATCCACGCCATGGCCATCCTCCTCAACAAAGCCCCTACTCTCAGGCAAATCATATCATATCCTATACCTAACAAAAATCTTTCCTGATAGTTTTCTTGTTTCTTCTCAGGCTCTTAAAAGGACTCCTTTGGGAGGGAGTGGTCCCTTCTAGGGGAAGAAAATAAACCTGTGACTATCAGACCAATTACCAATGTACCAAGTATCCAAAGTACCTTTTCCCTTTACTTCTCTCTTATTTTGAAAAATTCAAAACCTACAAAAAGTTGAAAGAACAGTACAATGTATTCAGACATTCCTTAGCTCAAAAGCTATCATTTTGTAACATGTGCTTCTCTCTATATACATACACACATATTTTCTTCTATACTGAACTATTTAAAAGTAAGTTTAAGACATTATGAAATATATGTGACTCAAGCAAGTATTCAGAAGAACAAGGACATTCTCCTATAGAACAATATCCTTATCACACCGAAGCAGTTAAACACTGATATAATAATAGTATCTAAAACACAGTCTCCAATTGTCCCAATAGTTTGTCCTTAACGGGTTTTTCCTCCAAATTGAGGTTCCAATCATGGATCATGCATTGCCTTTGGTTATCATATCTCTTTAGTCTCCTTTAATCTAGAAAGTTCTCTGCCTTTTTTTGTTTTTCACAGCATTAACTTTGAAGAGTCTAAGCCAGTTTTCTGATAGTATGTCTCACAATCTGGATTTGTCTGCTTTGTGTCTCAGGATTAGATTCAGATTTAAAAACCGGCAACACACAACATAAGTTATGTTGTACAGTTCTCACTGGATTCAACAGGAAGAATACAATATATGTTTAGTCCATTATTGGTGATACTAAGTTTGATCACTTGGTTCAGGGGGTATTTGCCAGATCTCTTGCTGGCCATGCTCTGCAGTGGATAAAGGGCCCTAAGTCCATATGGTGGCCTGTTATGTCCTCTTATGTTGTGATTTCTTCCCACCCGATTTCAAGGCAACCTGGTATTCTCCTTGAGATGGCAGAGGCCAGGTCAAAAGGGAGTACTGGGGCCCACAGGAGCATTTATAGAAACTTCGTCTGAAATCTGCCTAAAGCCCAGTACTTCACTGTCAGACCTAGCACAGACTATCCCTATCAGAAGACTGCTGGTGTGCTCTTTGACAGTACAGAGACCAGCAAAAGCCCCTTAACAGCAACACCCATTCATAGGTTGGCCTCAATCTCTGGAAAGTCCTACTGCCACTCCTGGCCTCCTACTGGACATTAGGAGCACCTCACTAGCCCGTGAGTTCTGATGTCCCATTCCCTTGGGCTGGCACCACTAAGACACGGTCCAAAACCCTGTAGTAGTGTTGTGTGTTCAAATCTCCAGTTTATCTCTATGCAGTGAGCTTCCAGCAATATCTGGTACAAAAACTCTACACTTCTCCTCTGTCTTCCTCAAAAATCCCCAATCTTTACGAAATGCCAGGATCTAGTGGCCACAACATCACATCAAGTTACTATTTCCTTTAAAAATTATGCTATCATCTGATGCAAGGAATCACAGGTAGATGACACAAAACCAACTTGTGAGGGGCACACTAACTTACCTTGTGTACCAATGTAAGCATTCTTCTGCTTGTAGCCATCCATGAAACTGGCATTGATGTAATCTGTCTAATGGTAAAAATGGAAATATCATTGCAGCTGCATGGAATACACCATTTGGGTGAGGAAAATAATGTACTAGGTAAATAAAAGCCAAGGTGTGGATATTCTCTTCTTGTCAGGCAGAAAATGAACAGGGAAAGGGCCAATTAAAAACCACACTTCCACAAACGATGCTGGAACAATTGGATATCCACATGCAGAAAAATTAAGTTGACCCCTTCCTCACACCATACATAAAAACTAACTCAAAATGGATCACAAACCTAATGTAAAACCTAAAACTATAAAACTCTTAGAAGAAAATATAGGATTAAATATTGTGACCTGGGGTTAGGCAAAGCTTTCTTAGATGTGACCACAAAAGCACAAGCAACAAAAGAAAAAACAGATAAACTGAACTACATTAAAACTGAAAAATTTTGTGCTTCAAAGACACCACTGAGAAAGTGAAAAAACAAGCCATAGAATGTACATATTTGATAAGAGACTTGTATCTAGAATTTATTAGAACTCTCACAACCAAGTAGTAAAAAAGGCAACCCAATTTTAAAATGGGCAAAAGATCAGAATAGCCATTTCTCCAAGTAAGATATAAAAGAAGTGGCCAATAAGCACACGAAAAGATGCTCAACATCATTAGCCATCAGAAATGCAAATCAAAAGCTCAATGAGACTCCAAAGAAGATATACGGATGGCCATTAGACACATGAAAAGATGCTCATCATCACTAATCATCAGGGAAATGCAAATCAAAACTACACTAAGATATCACCTTACACCTGTTAGAATGGCAAAAATATCCAAAACAAAAAGTGACAAATGTTGGAGAGGCTGTGGAGAAAAAGGAACCCTCATACACTGTTGGTGGGAATGCAAACTGGTGCAGCCACTACGGAAAACAGTATGGAGATTTCTCAAAAAATTAAAAATAGAAATACCTTATGACCCAGCCATCCTACTAGTGGGTATCTATCCAAAGAACTTGAAATCAGCAATTCCAAAAGTCCCATGCACCCCTATGTTCATTGCAGCATTATTTACAATAGCCAAGACATGGAAGCAACCTAAGTGCCCATCAACTGATGATTGGATAAAGAAGATATGGTATATATATACAATGGAATACTACTCAGCCATAAAAAAGGATAAAATCGTCCCATTCACAACAACATGGACGGACCTTGAGGGTATTAAGTGAAATAAGCCAGATAGAGAAAGATGAACTCTGTGTACCTCCACTCATAGGTGGAAGTTAACATATAGACAAAGAGAACTGATTGGTGGTTACCAGGGGAAGGGGCGGTGAAGGGAGGGCACAAAGGGTGAAGGGGTGCACCTACAACATGACTAACAATAGTGTACAACTGAAATTTCACAAGGTTGTAAACTATCATAATCTTAATAATAATTAAAAAAAAAAACCTCAATGAGATACCACTTCACACCCACTATGATGGCTATAGGTAAAAGATAGCTAACAAATGTTGGCAAAGATGTGGAAAAACTGGAACCCTCATACACTGCTAGTGGTAATATAAAATGGTGCAATCACTTTAGAAAACAAACAGTCTGGTAGGTCCTGAAAAGGTTAAACACAGACTTACCATATGATCTACCAATTCCACTCTTGAAGGAAATGAAAACATATATCTATAGAAAAACTTATACAGAAATATTCATAGCAGCATTATTCATAATAGCCAAAAAATGGAAACAATTCACATGTTATTCAACTGATGAATGGATAAATAAAATGTGGTATATCCATAAAATGGAGTATTATTTAGCAATGAAAAGGAGTGAAGTACTGATATAAGCTACAACATGGATAAATCATGAAAACATACCAAGTAAAAGAACCCAGACACAAAAGGCTACATATTGTATGATTCCATTTATATGAAATGTCCACAATAGGTAAATCTATAGAAACAGAAAGTAGGTAGAATGGGGGAAAATGGGGATGATAGCCAAGGATACGGAGTTTCTTTCTCAGGTGACAAAACGTTCTAAAGTTGATTGCGATGATAGTTGCACAACTCTGCAAATATACTAAAAACCAATGAATTGTACACTGTAAATGAGTGAATTGTATGGTATGTGAATTATCTCAATAAAGCTGTTATTTACAAAAATGGAGTCCATTAGGACTTGCAGCACCACAGCTCAGAACCAAAAGGGAAGCAAGCCAAGCAACCTGAGCAGGAACATCTTGTCCATGCTGCCACACACAAAAGGCAAAGTGTGCCTGGAGAAGGAAGAAAGCTACACTTCATACCTAGTACCATCAACAGCATGGGCCAAACACCCAGGCTCCATTACTATGTGAATTAACACAAAGCAACAGCCCAATCTGGAGGCGTTTCAATGAACAGCTCCTGATTTACTCTCTTCTGGGGGCGTTCTCCCATCTCCCAGCATCCTCATTCTTACTTACTTCAACATCATTAGCCATCAGAGAAATTAAATAGGATTTAATTTTTTCTTATTTTTATTATACCTCCTCACAAGATCTCTGCCAACATCTTTTAATCAGAGTTGATAAAAAAGAAATAAAGATGCAGCTACAGTTTCAAGTCATAATATAACTAGTTGAGCATATCTAGCAGTTAGGATGGATAGCGGAGGGTGTGGAGGGTTATAGAAGAACAAAAGAAAAAAAGTTTCAATAGCAAACTAGGGAAAACCCATACTCCATTCTACTCTAGAGAGGTCAGAATGACTCCCCAGTCCATCACCCTTTCTCCACTGGGTCCTATCACTTGGAGGACAGTCTGAACTGTCTGTACCCCATAGCTACTTTCAGAAAGCATCTCCATCTCATGGTGAAAACCATGTTATGTGGATATGTGTCTGTTCGCCAGTCACTTTACCAACTTATTCTCCCACTAATTATTTATTTTTGGTTTTTTGTTTGTTCAGAATCAAATGTCTTTATTTAAAATGAAAAAATACAGCTGGATATTTCTCCAGAAATAATGTTTGCTTATATGTATCAAGAAATGTCCTGAGCCAGCCCTGAGGCCTAGCAGTTGAAGTTCAGGACACTCCACTTCAGTGGGCTAAGTTTGCTTTCTGGGCACAGAACCACACAACATGTCTGCCAGTAGCCATGCTGTGGCGGTGGCTCACACAGAAGAACCAGAACTACTGACAACTGTATACAACTAGGTTCTGGGGCTTTAGGGGGGAAAAAGGAAGAAAAAAAGGAGGAAGGTTGGCAACAGATGTTAGCTTAGGGCAAATCTTCCCCTGTAAAAAAAAAAAAAAGTTCTAAGACATAAACTTTTAATTTTGTTTAATTTTTTAAAATTGAGGTCACCTTGGTTTATAATATTACATAAATTTCAGGTGTGCATCATTCCATTTCAACTTTTGTATAGACTGCATCGTGTTCACCACCGAAAGTCTAGTTTTTATCTATCACTGTACACATGTGCCCCTTTACCCCTTTTGCCCAGGACCCTCCCCACTTCCCCTCTGGTAACCACCAATCTGTTCTCTGTATCTTTGTGTTTGTTTATCTTCTACATATGAATGAAGTCATATAGTAATTGTCTTTCTCCATCTGACTTATTTTGCTTAGCATAAAGAGCCTCAAGGTCAATCCATGTTGTCGCAAATGGCAAGATTTCATCTTTTTTTATGTCTAAGTATTATTCTGCAGTGTGTGTGTGTATCCCACATCTTCTTTATCCACTCCTTCACTGATGGGCACTTAGGTTACTTCCAAGTTGTGGCTACTGTGAATAATGCTGCAATGAACATTGGGATGCATATATCTCTTCAAATTAGTATTTTACTATTCTTTGCATAAATACCTAGAAGTAGAATAGCTTGATCATACAGTATTTCTATTTTTAATTTTTTGAGGAATCTCCATGCTGTTTTTCCATAGTGGCTATACCAGTTTACATTCCCACCAGCAGTGTACAAAGGTTCCCTTTTTTCCACGTCCTCTCCAACACTTGTTATTTCTTGTCTTTTTAATAAAAGCCACTCTGACAGGCATGAAGTGATATCTCATTGTAGTTTTTGATTTGCATTTCCCTAATAATTAGCGATCCTGAACATCTTTTCATGTGTCTGTTGGCCATCTGTAGATCTCCTTTGGAAAAATATCTGTTCAGATCCTCTGCCCATTTTTTCATCAGGTTGTTTGTTTTTTTGTTGTTCCCACTAATTATTAAGTCAAGAGTTTCCTGCTCTTCTCTCCTCCCACAGCAGCTGGTATTGACCTCATACTACTAGTGTTCTACCCTGACCCACATACCTTCACTGAGCTAATGGACCATCTGCAGCAGATCCAGCAAGCTAAAAGCCTCACTCACTCCCAACCAGGTGCTTCTCAATCCAGGGTCCACCCATAGTCAGCCAAAGCACATCCTGTGCCCAGCCTAGCACATTCAAGTGGTATACTCTACAGGACCTAGGCCAGAAAGCATTTTAGAAAAGTACAAGGATTTGCCTGGTACATGCCAATCAACACTATTATATAAGTAACATATAAGTTGCTACTCTTGGAGCTACCTTCATGCTTTGAAATGTCACATCTTTAAAAGAGATTTACTTTTGCTTTATAACTAAGGATATCAGCTTTCAGCATCTTTGTCTCTGAGAGCACTGGGAATTAAAATCAGCAATTTAAGAAGAATCATCAGATATTAAAAATGAAAATGAGGGGCCAGCCCAGTGGTGTAGTGGTTAAGTTTGCGCACTCTGCTTCAGCGGCCCAGGGTTCGCCGGTTCAGATCCCAGGCACAGACCTAGCACTGCTTATCAAGCCATGCTGTGGCAGGCATCCCACATATAAAATAGAGGAAGATGGGCACAGATGTTAGCTCAGGGCCAATCTTCCTCAAAAAAAAAAAAAAAGAAAGAAAGAAGAAAGAAAGAAAATGACCTCAGAAATAAAGTATAGATTTGGGGGCAAACTGAAATAGCAGGAAGAACCAAACCAAGCACACTATATTATAGGCCATGTTCAACAGAAACCATGACTAATAGCTTTATAATTCCAGGAGCAAATCTGGTGAACAATTCACTAATAAACCTGAATCCTCTATTTACCGTGGATATAAAGCCTCTGCTAATGTTTGCAGTAATGAGAGGGATTATAACTCAAGTGATGATCTTCAGATTAATTATAAGATGACTAGAATAGTCTCCTAGTACACTGGGATTCACTCATTCAGTCACAAATAATTTACTGAATGTCTGATATCTTCCAAGCACTGTTATAGGCACTGGAGACACAGCAGTCAGTCAACAAGACAGATAAATACAGATATCTCTGACCCTAGAGCCCCAACTCAACTATTATACCCAAGTCCTTCATAGCTTACCCCTATGATGATCTCAATAACACTGATGAATTTGCCCTCAGTCAGCCACTCTTAGCTAATGCTCTGGCAGGAAAACCCTCTATAAGGATCCTAGACAGGGCTATTAATTCAGTCTGTGCACTTCAAACGGCAGGGTCAGAGGAGATTAAAATCACGATCCTAGGGTCCCAACCCATGTAACATACATGCCCAAATACAAGGCAATGATTTTCTCAAAAGTTATCTCCCATAAAAAGAGGACAGATATAACAAGTCCCTATAATGTGTCTCATGTTCAAGGCGCACTATTTAAATTCCTTCACTTTGAACAGCAACCTCAATCAATGTGGTTTTTTGATGCATATTGAGGTCACCAGAGAGAACTGTTATATCAGAATGAAAAAGAAGAAATATAACACCTATTTTAGTCAATGACCTCAAAATTCTAAGTGTTAGATGTTACTGTAAACAAATTATATTAAAGAGGACTTTAAAAAGTAATAAGTAAATGATTATGCTATAGAGGATGCATGAGATACAGGATGAATGAAAAGAAAAAACTATACTAATGTTATGCTAGTAGATTTTCCTGGTTTAGGATAAACTTTCCAGTGACAATGTACTTGTCATGTGAGCATGTACTTAAAAGCAAATAAAAATGATGTACTCTGGAAAACTGTGTTAGATTGACTCAAAAAGTAGCTCAAAT
The DNA here is from genome assembly GCF_021613505.1 of Equus quagga. Lineage (NCBI taxonomy): Eukaryota > Metazoa > Chordata > Mammalia > Perissodactyla > Equidae > Equus > Equus quagga. The sequence continues at coordinate 1,753,610 of NW_025796915.1, read as the reverse complement.
AGGAAAAGAGACAGATGTTAAAGGTGCATATGCCACAACTAGAAGGACCCACAACGAAGAATATACAACTATGTACTGGGGGACTTTGGGGAGAAAAAGGAAAAAAATAAAATCTTTAAAAAAAAAAAAGGTGCATGTGAAGAGTCTGAATAACATGTTCACTAAATATCTATACTATTATATATGTGAATTTTAATATGTACAGATATGATCAAATTAATACATAAAGTAATATAGTCATTTGACCATTTCATCTCTATCCTTAGATATCTACATATATACTAGATTTTTTCAGATACGTATATCCAAAATTTTTTCAGATCTTCTAAATGGAAAATTCAGAGGTCACTTAAATCAGTTGCCTTGTACTGATGCATATTCACTCATCAATATGGTAGATGGTATGAATATGGTTTTACAACTAAGGAGAAATAATTGAACATTTATTGAGCATCTACAATATACGATCACCCTTGTGGTATCAGCATTTACATAAAGTATTTCATTTAATTTCCACTAAGTACTGTGAGATGGGCATATAGAGACTTGCCTATGGTAACAGACTAGTGTATAGCAAAATTAAAACTCAAACCTTATCTCTCTGGCTTAGAGTCCATGTTCTTTCTACTACAGTACTAGTAAGCTTCACTTTGCAAGAGGTTTAAACTTCCCTCAGTGCTCCTCAAAAGACAGCATTTATCCTTCTACCTGAGTGTGGCCACTTCGTTTTGTCAGCTTCACTCTAGTTTGGTCCAGGCAGGGTACATCTCCATAGCGGTTCTTCTCTAGGTTTCCTGGAGACCTACAGAAAATGAAACAGACAAGCTAAAATAAAGAAAATGGGGACAATGTACATGTGTTATGTACAAATTCTAGCAGTACAAGGGTGGGTGTCAATTACTCTTGGGGGTGGAGACATAGGACCTTTTCATTGTCTAGTCTATATAATTCCATATCATTTAACTTTTTTTTTTTGAGGAAGATTAGCCCGGAGCTAACATCTGCTGCCAATCCTCCTCTTTTTGCTGAGGAAGACTGGCCCTGAGCTAACATCCATGCCCATCTTCCTCTACTTTATATGTGGGACGCCTACCACAGCATGGCTTGCCAAGCGGTGCCATGTCCGCACCTGGGATCCGAACCGGAGAACCCTGGGCGCCAAAGCTGAACGTGGGCACTTGACTGCTGCGCCACCGGGCCAGACCCTCATTTAACATTTTTAATGATAAGTATGTACCATTTTTCTCTTTTGAATGGAAATATCTTTATTTCCATTCAAAATAAATTCATTCATCTTTATTCTCAAAAGAGAAAAATGGTACAGCACCAAAAAACGAACTGCAAATAAAATTTTCTACTAATTTCTCAAAAGACGTTCAAAATAAATCTCAATTTCCAGTTTAACATGGTAGGTAGACAACACATTTGACTCCACTCTACCTAGTAGCCTCACTAAAATGACAATAAAGAAACTAGTCAGTAGTGACACCAGAGACATCAACAGACAGAGAGATTTCAACCCCCACTGGCAGAGAGAAAACAGATGGAACAATTTTGGCTGACTTGGCCAAGTGTAGAAAGCTAGGACCCACAGAGTTACCTACAGAGAAACACAATGACTCACCCTTACCCTTAAAATTCCCACATCCTGGAAGGCAAGGTGACACCCAGGCTAAAAACAGGAATAAATGAAAATCTGAATGATAGACATTGAGAATCCCCTGCCCCCTTTTCCTTGTCCTAGCCTGTCCTACACTCATATCTAAGTTCAGAACCTACCAGGCAAGAGAGTGGAGAATTCCTCTCTGGAGAAAGTGAACAGCCCTACATAAAAGAAGTCTGTTGACCTACAACTAGAATATACAACTATGTACTGGGGGCTTTAGGGAGGAGGAGAAGAAAAAAAAAAGAATTCTGTCATTTGGACTACACCAACAACAAGTTAGTTGATCATTTTAATTTGACGCTAACCCATGCAAACAGCACTTCCAAACAGCTTTTAAAAACCCTACAACTAAGTGTGACCTGACAGCTAAGGATCTCTAGGTAATTAAGGGAAGCCCCTAACACCAAAGAGACCAATTCAAATATACAAAGGGAAAAACAAGCACAAAAAAGAGTCAGTAAGAGAAAATGAGTTTTAAAAGGGTATAATTAATATCCTCAGAGAGAAAGATACTATATACATGAAACAAGAATAGAATACCATGAAAAAGGACCAGAGAAGAAAAGCTCTTGGAAATTAAAAATGACATCCAAAATAAGAATTTTAATAGAAGAGGGGCTGGCCCCATGGCCAAGTGGTTAAGTTCGTGCACTCCACTTCAGCAGTCCAGGGTTTCACTGGTTTGAATCCTGGGTGCAGACATGGCACCGCTCATCAGGCCATGCTGAAGCAGCATCCCATGTACCACAACTAGAAGGACCCACAACTAAAATATATAGACAACTATGTACTGGGGGGCTTTGGGAAGAAAAAGGAAAAATAAAACCTTAAAAAAAAAAGAAGAATTTTAATAGAAGAGATGAAAGAGAAAGTTAAGGAAATTTCCCAGAATATAAAACAAAAAGTCAAAGTGATGAAAAATGAGAAAATTAAAGAAAATAAGGGAATTGTTCTAGGACAGTGGGCAGCAAACTACAGCCTAGCCTGTTTTTGTAAATAAAAGTTTTACAGGAACACAGTCAAGCCCATCAGTTTAGTACCATCTTTGGCTGCTTTCACACTACAATGGCAGAGTTGAGTACTTGCAACAAAGGTTATAAAGGCCCACAAGTCTAAAATAGTTACTATCTTGCCTTTTAAGAAAAAGTCTGTCAATCCCTGATCTAGGAGATCCAACCAGACTGATAGGAATATTTTAGAGAGAGAGAATTGATATAATACAAAGAAAGAAAGAATGAAAAAAATAATAACGTAAAAACCAGACCTAGAACTAAAGAACACAAACCTTCAGAGTAAAAGGACCCATCAAGCACTCAGTCAAATTAATGAAAGAAGACATCAAGGCAGACCATTTGAAATTTTTAAACAGAAAGATAGATTATCTGAAACTATCTTTACAAAGACTTGAGAAGGAATAAGAATAACGCCAACTATTTAGCAGCATTAGAATGGCACTGATTTAAAAATTCTAAGGTAAAATTATTTCCAACCTAGAATTTTATGCTCTAGCAAAATAGAAAAATAAGTAAAGAAAGAAAAAGACATGGAACCCAGGAAACAAGAGTCAGTAAAGGAAAGTAGGGTGGGGAAATGGCAGGATGAGAGCTGAAGAGCGAGTCCAGGTAACGACCAACCACAGTTTAGACTGGAGCAAAAAACCAAAAAGTTCTACAAGTGAGATCTCCAGGAAAAATAATGAAATCAATTAATTACCTGATATATTTGACCAGTTGGAACATAATGATGGTATAAAATAAATCTGATTAAGCATAGGAAAAAAAATAAGTATAGGTACATAGAAAACTAAAAGCAAATGAAAAAATTAGATAGTAACTCCAGAAGAAACAAAAAATGGAATTGATAAGATTTAATATATATGACCATTTCATAGAAGCCCACTTAGCTCTGCAATAAAAAAATTAGTCACAGTAATGTAAATAGTGAATGTTGATTTAATAAAAAATTGTGACATAATTATGTTGGAAAACAGTCAAAAGGGAACTGGAGACATGGTGTAAGAGCTAAATGCTTACCTACCATAAAAATCAATAACAAATATTATAAGCATTTTATTTAGAATTATGGAAAAAATACAAGAATAAAGAGCTACAAGAGATGAAAATGGATGACTAAGGGAGTGGAACTGAGGGTAAGGTAGAAGACTGCTGTTTATTTTGTCATCGCTTTTTTCTTTGGTAGTACTTGGTTTTAAAAAAATTATTTACCCATATATTGATTAAAACCAAAAAAATAATTACAAAGACCACTCATATAAAATAATGTTCTATACTGTTCGTGGGTACAAATGTATATGTAACAGCATAAACAAAATGGCCTAGAAGGAAACACACCATATTCATAGTACTAGAGCAGCTGCTTCTGGGAGGTGAGAGCTGATGGTGAGAATTAGAAGGGATTCAACTTTACAATGAATTTTCTTTTATTATAATAAAAAAAAATTTGAAGCAAATATAATATTAAAAATTGTATCAATTCTGATGATAGGAACATAGTTGTTTGTCATGTTATGCTCTGCTCTTTAAAAAAATTCCCTCTTCCCACACAAATAAGCCCAGCTGATATTTTACAAAGTTCCAAAGACAATTCAATGGAGGAAAGATACCCTTCAACAAATGGTGCTGGAGCAAGTGGACAGACATAGGCACATACGCACACACACAAAATGAACACCAATGTAAACTTTACACCTATACAAAAATTATTTCAAAATTGTTCACAGACTTAAATGTAAAACATACAACTGGGGCTGGCCCGGTGGTGCAGCAGTTAAGTTCGCACATTCTGCTTTGGTGCCCAGGGTTCACCAGTTCAGATCCCGGGTGCAGACATGGCACTGCTTGGCACGCCATGCTGTGATAGGCGTCCCACATATGAAGTAGAGGAAGATGGGCATGGGTGTGAGCTCAGGGCCAGTCTTCCTCAGCAAAAAGAGGAGGATTGGCAGCAGTTAGCTCAGGGCTAATCTTTCTAAAAAAAAAAAAACCATAAAACTATAAAAATTTTAGAAAAAAAGAAAACAGGAGAAAATCTTTGGAATCTAGGGCTGGGCAAAGTGCTCTTAACTTGATGCCAAAAGCATGATCCATAAAAGGAAAAACTGATTAAAGGGACTTCATCAAAATAATAACTTTTGGGGCCGGCTGGGTGGCGCAGTGGTTAAGTTCACACGTTCCACGTCGGCGGCCTGGGGTTCACCAGTTCAGATCCAGGGTGCAGACATGGCACCAGTTGGCAAGCCATGCTGTGGTAGGCATCCCACATATAAAGTAGAGGAAGATGGGCATAGGTGTTAGCTCAGGGCCAGTCTTTCTCAGGAAAAAAAAGAGGAGGATTGGCAGCAATTAGCTCAGGGCTGATCTTCCTCAAAAAAAATAAAAAATAAAAAAATAAAAAACTTTTGCTTCACGAGAGACCCTATTAAGAGGAAAAAAAATAAGCTTCAGAGTGGAAGAAAATATTCGCAAACCACGTATCCAACAAAGAACCAGTATCTAGAATATATAAAGAACTCTCAAATTTCAACAGTTAAAAAAAGTCCAAATAGAAAAATAGACAAAAAACATGAAAAGATTTTTTAATTAAGATTATGATAGTTAACAACCTTGTGAAATTACAGTTGTACATCATTATTAGTCATGTTGTAGGTACACCACTTCACCCCTAGTGCCCTCCCCCCAACCCCCCTTTCCCCTGGTAACCACCAATCAGTTCTCTTTGTCTATATGTTAACTACCACCTATGAGTGGAGTCATACAGAGTTCATCTTTCTCTGACTGGCTTATTTCACTCAACATAATACCTCAAGGTCTATCCATGTTGTTGTGAATGGGACGACTTTGTCCTTTTTTATGGCTGAGTAGTATTCCATTGTATATATATACCATATCTTCTTTATCCAATCATCAGTTGATGGGCACTTAGGTTGCTTCTACGTCTTGGCTATTGTAAATAATGTTGCAATGAACATAGGGGTGCGTGGGACTTTTGGAATTGCTGATTTCAGGTTCTTAGGATAGATACCCAGTAGTGGGATGGCTGGGTCATAAGGTATTTCTATTTTTAACTTTTTGAGAAATCTCCATACTGTTTTCCATAGTGGCTGCACCAGTTTGCATTCCCACCAACAGTGTATGAGGGTTCCTTTTTCTCCACAGCCTCTCCAACATTTGTCACTCTTGGTTTTGGATATTTTTGCCATACTAACAGGTGTAAGGTGATATCTTAGTGTAGTTTTGATTTGCATTTCCCTGATGATTAGTGATGATGAGCATCTTTTCATGTGTCTATTGGCCATCTGCATATCTTCTTTGGAGAAATGTCTGTTCATGTCCCCTGCCCATTTTGTGACTGGGTTGTTTGATTTTTTTGTTGTTGAATTGTGGGAGTTCTTTATATATTATGGAGATTAACCCTTTGTCAGATAAATAACTTGTAAATATTTTTTCCCAATTAGTGGGCTCTTTTTTTGTTTCAATCCTGTTTTCCCTTGCCTTGAAGAAGCTCTTTAGTCTTATGAAGTCCCATTTGTTTATTCTTTCTATTGTTTCCCTCGTCTGGGGGGTTATGGTGTCTGAAAAGATTCTTTTGAAGCTGATGTCAGAGAGTGTACTGCCTATATTCTCTTCTAGAAGACTTATTGTTTCAGGCCTAATCTTTAGGTCTTTGATCCATTTTGAGTTTATTTTAGTGAATGGTGAAAAAGAACATGAAAAGATATTTTACAAAGAGGCTATACAGATGGCACATAAGCACATAAAAAGGTTTAACATCATTAGCTATTAGGGAAATGTAAATTAAAACAGCAATGGAATCTCATTACACATTACTTCATTAATACACATTATTGGTGTAAGACAGAGGACTAGAGCTGATGAGGATTCTGGGTTCTAGCTCCTGAAGTTGGGGGCTCATTCATTCAAGCAAGAGGCAAAATTAGGAAGTCCTTCCATGGGACTGGGGTGTGTTCTCTGATTATAAGATAATAGCTGGTTTGGGGGATGCCAAGAGGTCAAGCCAAGCCTGCTTTTTGAATAGGGGGAAGGGAAACAATGGTAGAAATGACATCTCAAGGGCCTCACTGCAGAAGCAACCAGAGCAAGGTCAGGAATCCCCAGGACAAGCGTGTATCCTCTTGGAGCAGCCTAGCACTCTTCCCTGCTCCATACTACTTCCTTGGTTCAAAAATACAGGGGAAGAGCCGGTCCCGTGGCCGAGTAGTTCAGTTCGCATGCTCCACTTCAGCAGCACCGGGTTTCACTGGTTCGGATACCAGGCGAGGACACGGCACCACTCGTCAGGTCATGTTGAGGCGGTGTCCCACATGACACAACTAGAAGGACCCACAACTAAAATATACAACTATGTACTGGGGGGATTTGGGGAGAAAAAGCAGGAAAAAAAAAGATTGGCAACAGTTGTTAGTTCAAGTGCCCATCTTAAAAAAAAACAAAACAACGGGAAAAGGAGCCAATCTTAAAAACAACAACAACAACAACGGGAAAAAACTGTCTGGCTGGGAAAAAGACTGGATGCAGATACGGGTCTTGGAGCTGGTAGAGAAGAAACAGCTGTGTGGGAGAAAAGACTACTCTCCCCACTTGATATATGCTCTGCTCTCTCTTTCTCCTCTTATTTTCCTTTGCATTCTTTATCTGCTTACTGACTTTTCTCAAGTGCTCGTCTCTCTTACTTTCCTTATCTGTTCCCTAACTCATTATTTTTCTTCTTTCCTCTTGCTAAAAGCCTCTATCTCTCAATGTTCTTTAGAGCACACTGACTAAGCTGGATAGGAATTATGAGGAGGAAGAGGTACTCACACAAGCACAGATTCCTAAAACATTTAAGCTACAAAAGAGGGTGATATCAGACTCTAACATCACATATTACACACAGGAAAACTGGGTGCAGAGATGTGTGCGCACAGGAAAACTAAGGTGCAGAGAAGGGAAATAACTTGTGTAAGTCACAGTGGAGATTTTTGGCAAAGCCAGAACTTGAGCCTGAGACCCACTGGGACTGCTCCCCCAATTTTCAACAGACAGAGCTCAACTTGGAGAGAAAGAAAGTTCTGCTGCAGCCAATGAAAATATGGTAAGATAAATGAGAGCAACAATAAGAGAAATAATCTATGTTGTATTGCCAACAATAGTTATCAAGTAGTTATGAACCAGTTATAAACTAGCCAGGTGGTTTGGTGGTAGGATTTGGGTAGAAGGAAAATCCCATGAGGCTAAACTTCCAAGAGGGAACTCTTCTCTCTTCCTGACTGTGGATTATTTTAAATGCACCAGCACCCCACCTCAGAAAGTAATGTTATACTATAAACACTCTAGGGAGAAACTGCCCAAATGAAAGGACCAGACACACGTTCCTGAGGACAGGAATAGAGAACCTACATTTTGAGCCTACATTGTTTTTTCCCTAAAACCACTTTCATTTCAAGAAAATATCAAAAAAATGTGTCCATTTTTACAGGGTTCCTTGTTAGTACCAAAGACCTTCAGAAATTTTAGAGCATAGGATGTTGGCAACAAGCACCAAAGCAGATGACTCTTTCTGGATGAGAGAAACCTTCATCTAAGCGAGAGTGATGCTCCTTAACACAAGGAAAAGCCTCTGTTAAGGAAGTGAGTGTGGAAGGAGCTGCTGGCAGCCCATGCCAAAAGCATCTTGGTAACCAATCGGTACCCCAAACGTTTCCTACTTACATGGAACAGTGGAAAGTGCCAACAGGGTTCTCACGACGGATGTCTTCATACTCCTCATATATCCCCCGCTTTTGCCTGGTACTAACATAGTCCATCAACTCTTGGACCGTCATGGCGTGGGGACCCGGAACATGTACCGAGTCCCAGTCTAAGGCAGGAGGGAGGGAGAACAGGATGATCTCATCGAAGGGATCCGGGTGGCCATTCATCTCGGGTAGGAACTGGAAATTCCAAGTGGCGAGGTCAATTTTGATGTACCCACCCAGGTTTTCTGGAAGGCACTCCCTGGGCAGGTGCTGGGTGACCTCAGACGTCTTTAATATCTGAATCTGGAAGGCCAGAAAGAACCATGTGAGTATGCGGGGTGGGGGGGGGGGGGAAGGGGGCGGTAGACATAAAGATAGTGAAGATAAAGAACAAATGTGCTTATGTTAGGTTTGGAGAACATGATGACATTTGCTTGAAATACTTGGTATACCTGTAAAGGAAGTAGACTGCATTTCATCTGCTTGGGATTGAAGTCCTATGAATTTCTTAAAGGTTTGACTTCCCAGAATGTATATCAAATTCCCTCCTGGAATTAGGGGCCCTGTTATATACCTTCTGAAAGGAAGGTATGGTGAACAAAGGCTTTATACTATTAACAAGGCTTCCCAGTACCATCTCATGCGACTATTTGCCTTTTTGACTACTAACAATGCATAGGTAGTGATTATTTTTGTCAAGCCCCTACTAAGACAACCAATTCTAAGCCTGTTATCTTATGCTTTACTCACAGCTCGGTATAGGTGTTCTCAAAGACAGGTTTCTGTGAAATAAAAGACAAGACCAGCCACCCAGAGGCAAGGTAGCCCAAAGAAAAATGCTAGAGAAGTAATCATAATACCTAATTCTGCTCTCTGCTTGGACACGGCCACACTAGACCAAATTAGCCTAGTTGGTTTTCTTGGAATCTGTGTGAAATGAGGATGCTTGTCTCTCTTGCTGTTGCCTATTCCTGGAATGCCCCATTTTCCTCCTCGGCCTCTTCAAGGGTCAGCTTATAGTGCACCTCTTCTGTGAAGCCCTCCCTGACTGCCTGAGGCAATATTCTCCTCTGTGCAGAGCCACAGTCCTCTGCTTGCACGTCTTTCTCTATGTTCCCTATCAGGACCATGAGCTCTTTGAGGGTAAGGACTGTCTTAGTCAATTTTTAATTCCCAGGGCCCAGAGCCTGGACTATAAAGGTGCTCAATATATTCTGAGTTTATACATGCATTTACACTTATATATAATTCAAGTGTAAGAACTTGCCTAAGGAGTCCTCTCAAAGAGTTATCTCAGGAAAGATCTCTCCTACTCAGATTCACTAGGTCCCTAAGTAGTTCACAGAACCAAATGTCTTCAGTTTTCCCTCTCCAACCTAAGTCATCTTAGCTATAAAGATCTGCATTGTTATTAATGTTATAACCTCATAATCCTATCCTACTATGTCACTGTTTCATATGCCCTTTCTTTCGAGGATTCCAAGGATGAGACGTGAATGAGGGAAACCATAATCTTTCAATCCTGGAACACTCAGGGGATGATACCAGAATTAAGATAATTTTAGAAAACACTTTTGAAGTTAGAAAGCGACAAGCTGTTTTAAGAGAAAATGCCAGGAATAAAAGTAGCAAGAGATGCAGTAAGCGACTCTTCCACCACGTAGGTGGTCAAAGGGACTGAATGATATTTCCAGATGAACAAATTCAAACACTAGTTCAACTAATGCAATTATATTAGAAGTTGTTAAATATTAACAACTTCTAACAACTGTATAGCACTAGGCTAAATTTTGGAAGTAGTAGCTACCTCTAAGTTAACCATGGGACACATTCCTTCAGTACTCTCTTTATGCAAGGTGCTATGGAATGGGAGCGCCACTACGCCTAGTTCCTAACTTCAAGGAACTTGTAGTTACAGTGGGAAAGGCAGCCTGTACTGAGGTGAGTAAAGAATAAAGCAGAGAATACAAGTGAATACACTCACAGAAACAGAAAGTACTCTGGAAGACAAGCTAGGAGGATTTTTTTGAAGGTAGAAAATTAACTGGCAGGTTTCAACAGTAGAGATGTGAATGTATCTATCCACCTCCAAATAAAATAAAGCTAGCTTGCCTTACCCTCTCCCGGACTTTGTCCTTCAGGAGGAGGCTGATGATGGAATAGGGCACTCGGAACCATATGGGTGCTCCCACAATCAATACTTTCTTCAAACGAGCTGGAAATGCTCCCTGTAGAGAACACATATGAGGATTTAAAGATACCAGTTAGGGCACTGCAACAGAGCCCTAATGGAACCTGTGACTGTTCAAGCCCAAAGTGGAGGTTTTCTGCTCTTCTCCCCATTCTTACCCAGCAGGGGGAGTCTACAGCCTAATTCAGGTTTCACTTCAGTTGCCAGAGAAAAAATGGTTAAAAAGAAAGAAATTAAAAGCAGATTTACTTTTAAAAGTAATGATATAATATTCTTGTCAACATAAGTTTTATGGATCAAAAACTATTCTGACTTGTATCAGCACATACGTGTGTATCCTTAGGTTCTGCTTATTAAAACTTTACAGAAAAATCAGATCATGAATAAACTGAAGAGGAAAAAAAATTTCTCATAATCTTTCCTTTATTCTGATATCTGTGTATTTATAATCCCTTATTTTTTTACCCATCTCTTTATTTATGCATTCATTTATTCAGTCAATAAATATGATCAGGGTACAAGGGCAAGTGAGGTCTAAAAGAACGGAGACATCCTGATCTGCACAAAGCCTAAGAATGAAAAATTATTCATTCCTAATCCCCAGCTGTTGGTTTCATTTAGTTTCTTAATATTTCAGCCCTTCTGATAGGCAAGGATACTATGTAATATTGCCCTTATAACTGGGAAGAAATTATTCCCAAGGACTCAAAAAAAGAGAAAATTGTATCTCACTATCTTCTACCACTTTCTCCCTATTCTTTTCCAAAAGACTGATTCTCAATTTGACATGTCACTCTCTGGCTACTCTTCAGTTCTACTGATTTCGTGGGTCCACAAACATTCCTTATAAAGACTATACAGTATCCAGAACAAAATTCTCCAAAAACATCTTCTCTAAAGTCTGAGAAACTACCTTTTATCTCTTCCCTCAAAGATGCAACAATTCATTTCAGGGCGTAAATAGCCAAGTCCCCTTTAACTGCCAGACCGAAAACCAGTCTCAAGGAATACCCATATTTCTACAAAATGATAAATAGAAAGTGGAAGCCATTACATCTGCTTCCTCAGAGCAAAGACCTACAGACTCAGGCCTAGTCCATTTAAATGACTGTATGGCACCCAAATATACTGTTGATGGGACGGTAAATTACTAACACCTTCTAGAAGGCATCGGCATTATAAATTATTTAAAATGTGTGTATCCTTTGATCAATGAATTTTATTTCTGAGACTCTACCCTAAGGAAATAACCAGAAACATAAAGATTTATAAACAAAAGTGTTTACTGCACCTGTATTTTGGATAGTTAAAAATACTTTAAAACTGGAAAGAATATATATGTTCTGAAAATGGGTAGGGGTTAACAAAAATTGTATATCTTATAAGATTATTACATAAACTTTAAAATGAAAATTTCAAAAATTTTTTACAACTTTGAAAAATTCTCACAATGTAATCTTAATTAAACTAAACAGGATCAAAACTATAATCTCAATTTTGTTTAAAAAATTACACACACACATATATACTTTCACAAAGAAAAAAGATTGTAAAGCATTATATCAAAAGTTCAAGAGAATTTATCTCTGATAAGTGGGGTAATGAGTCATTTTAATTTTATTCTTTCTATTTTATTTTCTATAATACTTTGTATTACTTTCATTTTTTACAACCTTATTTAAAACGTTTATATCCTTTGTTCCAGTAATTCTACTTCTAGAAACCTACTTCAAGCAAATTATTTGATGTGCAAAGAAATATAAAAATGCTTGCTGAAAATACTGTGTATTATAACAAATGAGAAAAAACCAAATATCAAACATAGAAATGATTAAACAAATTATAGTAAGTACAGGATAGACTTACTCAGCAATTACAAATGTTCATAAAATAAAGTTGTTGGAGCTTATTGTGTATTGAAGTTGTATAAACATAATTAGGAGCATATTGAAAAACATCTAGAAGAAAGTACCATGCACCAAAATGTCAACATTGGTTATTTCTGCATGATATCAAAGACAATATTTTTTCTTAATGTATATTGGTGTGAGTTGTCCATAATTTTGTACAATGAAAATTTTTTCTGATTATAATAGTATATTAAAGTATAAAAGATAAATATGAAAAAAATTAGCCACCCTATAAATAATATCAGCATAAAAGTATAACAGTAAAAACGTCTGATTTATAATATCACTTGTGCACACCAACACCATTCACACACACTCTCTCTCCCCCTCTAACTCTCTCCCTGTAAATCAATGATCTTACAAAAAAGATGATTTATCCTTGGTGTCTGCTATGTTTTATATGTAAATAAATATATATATTCATTTTTTAGCCTAGAAATAAACTTCATTAAGAAACATGCGTGATAAATAAAATAATTTAAAATTTTTATTGAAAGACATAACAAAAGACTTAAAAAAAAAAAACAAAGCAGCAGCATAGCATTCCTGGGTGGGAGAAGATAACACTGTAAGATGTCAATCCTCTCTAAATTAATTTATTAATTCATTATATGCAAATAAAATCTCAGTGTTTTATTTCCCAGAACCAGACTGAATTACTCTAAAGTTCATCTAATCCAGAGATGGTAATTTTTTAAAAAAATTTTCTCATCAAATTTACAATTTTGACAAAGAGGTTACTTCTGGAGAATGGCACAGGCATGTCTGAGGAAGGAGGTCAGGTATTTTTCCTTGAATTGGTTTTTAATTGCTTTTATAGTTAAAAAACAAAAACTAGTTATAAAATAAAGTTCATTTTCAGTATGCATGTTATATATCAGTAAAAATTTAAATAAAAGCACACAAAAGTGTATGTCAAAGAATAAAAGAGCAAAAATAGTCAAAACAACTTTTAGAAATAGAGGATTATTAGGAAGCTTGTCCTGCAAGATATTAAACTTTATTATAAGGCTGTAATAAATAAAACAGTGCATATGTTGGTCTAGATCAATAGAACAGAACAGGGAGTCTGGGGGCCAGCCCCATGGCCGAGTGGTTAAGTTCACTCACTTGCTTTGGCAGCCCAGGGTTTCACTGGTTCAGATCCTGGAAGCAGACATGGCACTGCTCATCAGGCCATGGTGAGGAGGTGTCCCACATGCCACAGCAAGAAGGACCCCCAACTAAAAATACACAACTATGTACCGGGGGGGCTTTGGGGAGAAAAAGGAAAAATAAAATATTTAAAAGAACAAGGAGGGAGCCGGCCCCATGGCCCAGTGGTTAACTTCACGCACTCCGCTGCGGCGGCCTAGGGTTTCACCGGTTCGAATCCTGGGCACGGACATGGCACGGCTCATCAGGCCACGCTGAGGTGGCATCCCACATGCCATAACTAGAAGGACCCATAACTAAAAATACACAACTATGTACTGGGGGCTTTGGGAGAAAAAGGAAAAGTAAAAAAAAATCTAAAAAAAAAAAAAGAACAGGGAGTCCAGAAATAGACACACCTACCACAAGGGAATTTAGTATAAAAGTATTATCCTAAATGAATAGAAAAAATGTATTAGTTAGTAAGTGTTCCCAGGACAGCTATTTGAAAGCAAATTATTTTATCTAAAATACTATGTATCATATATAATATTATATATATACTATATATAGTATAGTATATAAAATTTTTTGAAAAATAAAGAAAACATAGTAGTATGATGAAAGACACCATAAAATTGAACAAATTATAAACTGCAAAAAATGCTAGTAACACATACTTAATTATATTCTTAATAACAAGTCTTATAAATGAGTAAGAGATAAACACTTCAATAGAAAAATGGGTAAAGTATATGAGAAGAAAAATTTTGAAAGAAATACTTACTTGATGATAAACATGAAAACATGCTAAAGCTCATCAGTAATAAGAAAAACACCAAATAAAAACATGTATATGATTAAAATCCAAATAAATTAATGTTGACAAAACCAGTGAAAAACACTGTTGATGGGAATGTAAATTTGAATCAAGTTTTTAGAGGGCTATTTGGGAATATTTATCAAAAATTTAAATGTTTCCATTCTTTGACCCTACGAATTTGATTATTAGCAATTTATCCTGAGGAAATTATTGGCCAATATAAAAAAATGTATGTAAAATGATGCTCACTGAAGCCTTTATAACAACACAAAAAAAATGGCACAAAGATTGATAGAATCAGTGAAAGTATCTAATATCCAGTACTGGAAAGCTAGTGTGCATATCCTCTTACCTGGATGCTTCCCTCTCTTCCTTTTAAGCTCTTGAACTACCTAAAATAAGACTGTTTCCAATCTATTTTTTACTATTGTAGTTGTATTAAGAATGCTGGTGGCCACAGGCCCAGCCGGTGGCGCAGCGGTTAAGTGTGCATGTTCTGATTTAGTGGCCCAGGGTTTGCTGGTTCAGATCCCGGGTGTGGACATGGCACCGCTTGGCACACCATGCTGTGGTAGGCATCCCATGTATAAAGTAGAGGAAGATGGGCACGGATGTTAGCCCAGGGCCAGTCTTCCTCAGCAAAAAGAAGAGGATTGGCAGTAGTTAGCTCAGGGCTGATCTTCCTCAAAAAAAAAAAGATGCTGGTGGCCAAAACATGTTTATTTTTATAATGTCTGTAACTTAAATACTTCAGCAGTCAGCAAATATTTACTCATTCAACAAATATTTGAGGACTTAGTATGGGCCAGGTACAGCAGTGACCAAAGCAAACAAAAATTCCTTGCCTTCATGGAGCTTACATTCTTGTTCTTTTACCTAAATATATGAACAAGAATTTACATTCTAGGAGTGCTCAGCTGGCATTTAATCAGAAAGGTGACCCTCCCAAAGCAGCTACTGTAAGCCCTTCAGAAGCTATTCCTATTATATGAGATATTCCTTTATATAACAGATGTTAGAAATGGGCTCTTATCGTTGAAACTGGTGACATTTGATATATGTGAATTGCCTAGATATTTTGGGGATATTCCCCTCCCTTAGAAACAGGGCAGAGATCTGGTAAACTACATCCTGTATCTTTTAGAATGGCACTTAGGGTTACAGTGAAATCTGGGGTTGACTTTGGAGGATTTTAACTGCCCAATGCCATTAACAGTATGCCTTCAGGGTACTGTTGTGTCTGCCTGAAGAGAACTTTTCATGCCAAAGTTGAAGCATCTAGAGAAACACAGAACTGGGATTTCATTAAGGATACCACTCACATTGTATGAACAGATTTTGTGCTGCTTGCTAATAATTTTGTCCAATAAATATTTATTGTATAGCTAAAAGAAAAACAGCACGAACTTCATTTTTTTCTGCTTAGTATATCCATAAAAGGAATATTCTGCAGCCATTAAAAAAAATGAGGGAAAAAAATTAGTAAAAGCTATAAGTATTGACATAGAAAGATGAATGAAGATACACTGTTAAGTAAAAAATGTCAAGTTACAACCACTGGATATAGTACAACTCAATATTTGTAAAGAAAAAAATAATAAATTACCCTCATCCTGTGTGTGCATACATACATACATACCCATTTTAAAAGCCTGGACATACATACCCCAAACTCTTTAGACTGATAATCTCCAAGGGGTGGGAGTATAAGTAATATTTTAGTCTGTCACTATTTAGTTGTATTACCTTCGGCAGTTTCTTAAAATTCTCTAGGCCTACGTTTCTAGAACTGTAAAATGGGGATAGTGATAGTGATAGCCATCACACCTCATAAGAGTGATGTCAGGATTAAATGAGTTTTAAAGCATAAAAAGAGCTAAGAACAGTATGCAAAGCATTCAGTATATATTAGTAAGTATTACTTTATATGTGTCTGCATTAATGAAAATTTTTTTTAACCTATATGTTTTAGCCATGTATTTCATAATCAGAAAAATAAAGATTTATCCTTCAGGGGGTAAATTCCACATTGTTGGGTTTAAATGATTCATCTAAAACAATAATTAGGGGGCCAGCCCAGTGGCGCAGCGGTTAAGTGCCCACTTTCTGCTTCGGTGGCCTGGGGTTAGCCGGTTTGGATCCTGGGTGCGGACATGGCACTGCTTGGCATGCCATGCTGTGGTAGGTGTCCCACATATAAAGCAGAGGAAGATGGGCATGGATGTGAGCTCAGGGCCAGTCTTCCTCAGCAAAAAGAGGATTGGCAGCAGTTAGCTCAGGGCTAATGTTCCTCAAAAAAAAAAAAACAATAATTAAACTGTTAAGAATCCATATGATGATGTTCATACTACCTAAAGCAATCTACAGATTCAATGCAATCCCAATCAGAATCCCAATGACATTCTTCATGGAAATAGAACAAGGAATCCTAAAATTCATATGGGGCAACCAAAGACCCCAAATTGCTAAAGCAATCCTGAGAAAAAAAAACAAAGCTGGAGGCATCACAATCCCTGACTTCAATATACTACAAAGCTATAGTAATCAAAACAGCATGGTACTGGTACAAAAACAGGCACACAGATCAAGAGAACAGAATTGAAAGCCAAGAAATAAAACCACACATCTACGGACAGCTAATCTTCAAAAAGGAGCTGAGAACATACAATGGAGAAAGGAAAGTCTCTTCAACAAATGGTGTTGAGAAAACTGGTTAGCCAAATGCAAAAGAATGAAAACAAATCATTCTCTTACACCATTCACAAAAATAAACTCAAAATGGATCAAAGACTTGAAGGTAAGACCTGAAACCATAAGACTTCTGGAAGAAAATATAGGCAGAACACTCTTTGATATTAGTCTTAAAAGGATCTTTTCAGACAGTATGTCTCCTTGGACAAGGGAAACAATAGAAAGAATAAAACAAGTGGGACTTTGTCAGACTAAAGAGCTTCTACAAGGCAAGGGAAAACAGGATTGAGCTGAAAAGACAACTCACCAACTGCGAAAAAATATTTGCAAATCATATATCCAACAAAGGGTTAGTCTCCATAATGTATAATGAACTCACACAACTCAACAACAAAAAATCAAACATCCCAATCAAAAAATGGGCAGGGGATATGAACAGACATTTTTCCAAAGAAGATATACAGATGGCCAATGGGCACATGAAAAGATGCTCATCATCACTGATCATCAGGGAAATGCAAGTCAAAACTACACTAAGATATCACCTTACACCCATTAGAATGGCTACAATAACCAAAACAAAAAATAACAAATGTTGGAGAGGGTGTGGAGAAAAAGGAATCCTCATACACTACTGGTGGGAATGCAAACTTGTGCAGCCACTACAGAAAAGTAAAGAGATTTCTCAAAAAATTAAAAATAGAAATACCCACTATCCCACTACTGGGTATTTATCCAAAGAACTTGAAATCAACAATTCAAAGACACTTATGCACCCCTATGTTCACTGCAGCATTATTCACAATAGTCAAGATGTGGAAGCAGCCCATTGACTGATGACTGGATAAAGAAGATACGGTAGATAGATAGATATAGATAGATAGATAGATAGATAGATAGATAGATAGATAGATAGATACCATGGAATACTACTCAGCCATAAAAAATGATAAAATTGTCCCATTCACAACAACATGGATGGACCTTGAGGGTATTATGCTAAATGAAATAAGCCGGATAGAGAAAGACAAACTCTGTATGATTCCACTCATATGTGGAAGATAAACACGTGGACAAAGAGAACAGATTAGTGGTTACCAGGGGGAAGTGTGGTGGGGAGTGGGCACAAAGGGTAAAGGGGCGCACCTATAAGATGACTGATAATAATAATGTACAAGTGAAATTTCATAATGTTGTAAACTATCATAACCTCAATAAAAAAAAAAGAATCCATATGATGGCAACTAAAATAGGTTATGACTTTTTAAAATTTAAAAACAGAATTAATCCTAAGAAATTTACTAAGATGAAGAAAATCTACTCAGAGCAACTTAAGAAGTCAAACATTATTAGTATTTTTATTCTAGTGTCATATTTTAATCCAAATCCTCATCACAGTAACTGCTGGAAATTAATTCACATTAAATAGAAGTCTGGAGTGTGAGACTTCAAAATAAATTTGAATGTGTGCATTCAAAATAAATTTCTGTCTACAATTTGCATGAGAATAGGGATGGTAGGGGATTATATTTAAAATTTTATCTTTTCCCAATGACAGAGCAACTAAGTCACTAATAAGAACATGATATAGATTCTAAAACAACAGGACTTTATTTCAGCCTCTTTGAAGTTATATAGCAAAAACAACAACAAAACAGAGTATTTCATTATTTTGAACCAAATAAAGGAGGAGACACGAACAGCATAAAAACATTTGAAAAAAAGATACAACTTTGTTATTAAAGGAGTTCAAACAAACAAGCAAGAGAAAAAAGGAAGTATCAGTTTAAGAATTTCTAAATTCAAAAAAGGAAAAAAATTACAGAGTGCATTGCTGGGATGGTTCAAGGAAATAGATATCCATACTTGTTGGTTACAATGTAAATTTTTTCCCACTTTTATGAAAAGTAACCTGGTGATGTATAAGAGAGATATAAGAACATTCATAATCTTTAACCAAATAATACAAGTCTTATAAATATGTTCTTAAAATAATTTAAGAGGAAAAGCTAAAATGATCATAACAGCATTATTTAAACCTGAAAACAACCTAAAAAATACAGAAAGACGGTTAGATGATTATTAAATTGTCTGTGGTATACTAACAGGTTATTGTGACTTCGTTAAAATTGACAAATAGAAAGTCTAAGTTGTGGAAAGGAGGGACTATTTAATATGTAAAAATGGAAAAAAATTAGCTATCCATATGGGGGGAAAAGGTCAGATTCCTACATCTCATACTACACTCAACAATCAACTCCAGATGGATTAAGATCTTAAATGACAAAAGCAAATTTTAAACTTTTAACAGAAAGTAGCCCCTCAAAAAGTTAAACATAGAATTACCATATGATCCAGTTAATTCCACGTCTAGGTATATACGCAAAAGAAGTGAAAGCAGGGACTCAAACAGATGCTTGTACACCAACGTTCATAGCAGCATTATTCACAACAGCCAAAAGGTGGAAACAACCCAAATGTCCACCAACAGATGAATAAATAAAATGTGGTATATGCATATAATGGAATATTATTAATCCTTAAAAAGGAATGAAATTCATGGGGCCGGACCGTGGCCGAGTGGTTAAGTTTGCCCACTCTACTTTGGCGGCCCAGGGTTTCGCCAGTTCAGATCCCAGGGACAGACATGGAACCGCACCTCAGGCCATGCTGGGGCCGCATCCCGCATGGCACAACCAGAAGGACCTGCAACTAGAATATACAACTATGTACTGGAGGGCTTTGGGGAGAAGAAGAAGGAAAAAGAAGATTGCCAACAGATGTTAGCTCAGGTGCCAATCTTTAAAAAAAAAAAGAAAAAAAGGAATGAAATTCTGATTCTGATACATGCTATATATGAATCCTGAAAACATCATGCTAAGTGAAATAGAACAGATACAAAAGGACAAATATTGTACAATTCCACTTATATGAGAGTCTAGAACAGGCAAATTCATAGAGACAGAAGAGAGGTTGCCAGGGGCTGTGAGGAGGGGGGAATGGGGAGATATTGTTCAATGGGTACACAGTTTCTGTTTGGGATGACAAAATCATTCTGAAATGGACAGTGGTGATGGTTGTATTGTGAATATACTTAATGCCACTGAATTGTAAACTTAAAAGTGGTTAAAATGGTAAATTTTGTTATGTATATTTTACCACAATAAAAAAGAAAACTAAAAAGTTAATACACATGGCAGAATCAGTGGTAGAGCAGTAAAAAAAAAAAAGAAAATAGTTAATATATTTTTTCCAACTTTGGAATAGGGAAGGACTTAAGATGCAAAACATATTAACCAAAAAAGAAAATACAGACACATTTAACCATATTAAAATTAAGAACTTCTGTTAGTCAAAAGGACTTTATAAAAAGTGAAAAAACAAGCTATAAACTGAGACAGTGTGTGTATATGTATATACACACACACATATGTATACACAAATAGATTAGTATTAATAATATACGAAAAACTACATAGACAAACCAATAGGAAAACGGGTAAAACTCATAGTCATTTTGCAGAAGAAGAAAGCATCTATGGCCAATAAATATATGAAGAGATAATTAATCTCACTAATAAGAAAAATGCAAGTTAAACCACAAGATACTATTTTATACTCAACTGAATGGGAAAAAATTAAGTCTGATATTATCAAGTGTTGAAGACGATGTGGATCACTGAAAATTTTACACATGGCAGGTGGGTACAACCACTTTGGAAAACAATTTCGCACTATTTTATAAAGTTGAATCTTTACAGACTTTATGACCTAGTAATTGTACTCCTAGATGTATACTCTAGAGCATGCATTCTCAATGGGGGTGATATCATCCCCAAGGGGGTAAAATTAGTTCTGAACAGAGTGGGGAATGGGCAAAAAACCCCATCATACTCTTTTTTATGTTTAAAGTACAGATATACATTCAGTTCTTAAAGATATATACAGTACATCTGTGGTATTAGAATTTTCATTAGAAGAGGAACAGTTAGGGGAGGAAATGTTTAAAAAAGGCTCCTTACTGAGGCAATAACGAAAACATGGTTGAGAAACACTGCCCCAGAGACACTCTTGCACACATGCACCAGAAGACGTGTATAAGAATGTTCACAGCAGCACTGCTCATAACAGCAGAAATCAGGAAACAAGTCAAGGAGCCATCAACAGAAGAGTGGATGAATAAACTGGTATATTCATCAACAGATGAGGAATTAAAAGGTATGAATCCTTCAACCATCAATAAAAAGGAATGAATCACAGCTACATGCCACAGTAGGAATTTTAGTAATATTATGATGAATGAAAAACGCAAGTCCCAGAAAACAACATGCAGTATACAATACCCTCTTTATATACTTTCTGCTGTAAAGCTATAATAGTAATACAAACACCTCTAAAAATCTAGTTCCATAGTACTCCCAAGTGAGGTCCTGGAACAAAGACTGCACAGACTCCTAGATCAATGTTTTTCAAGCTGCACATTGTCACTCAGTAGGTCCTGAAATTAATTTAGGACATCATGACTAACATTTTAAAAATATGAAATAGAATTGAGTAATCAAAGTGACTGCACATAGTAGGGGTAAAGCTTGTTTTGTGAAACTTTTCTGTTTTATAAATAAGTACACACAAATCTACACACCTTTTTCTTTGGATTCTGAAGTCTAAACAGCTCTGAAAACCCTAAGTTTCTTTTGTTAACTTTGGTGCAAAAATTCATGGGGCAGCAAAATCAGGCCCGAAATCCTATTTTATAGCCTTTATTCTTCTCTGCTCGTTATGAACAATAATACATTTCATTGCAGAAATATTAATGTGTTTGATTATAGAGTGGCATACATATCATATTATCTTTTAAAGTTTAAAATATTAAAAAACACCTCTGGACCTAATCGTTTGAGATAAGAGATTAAGAACCTATCTATGTATATAGCTCTACATGTATGTACCTAGTTAGTGTACACATTCTTTTGTATACTAAGTCACAATGTAAAACATATTTCTGACTAGACTGAGACAAAAAAGTCTAAAAGGCGCTAGCCAGCTGACATTTTTCACTAACTCTGGCCTTACCTAGTTAATTCATTCATTCTTATTCTAGAAAACTCCAGGAAAGGGTCATTCTACCCTTATGACTTAGAATGTTCCTGTACATTTCTTGTTTTAATTCCTCTCACTTTACTTTTAAGATCATTTCTTGTTCTGAGGAAGCAGATATTAGTCATCACTTACAGGTGATCTTTAAATTGAACATAATGGATGAAAGTTTACATCATTCCTAAATCTCCCAAATAAAAAAAGTCTCCTAACCATTGAAGGAGAATTGAGGAGGCCCTCTCACAGCCTTACCTTAAGCAGATTCAGGACTTTCTTGCCAAGATCCAGCTCAAAGTTAGCATAATTAGAACCGCACATGTCATAGATAAACACCAGTCCATTCCTCTGAGTTTCAAAGCTGTAAATCAATCATTGAATAAAATATTTATAAGACACATAAGGAAGGTTGAAAGGCTGGGGCAAAAACACAGATACAGAAACTATGGACACACGTGGGACCAAAATAACTGCCTCCCTGAACACTGGTCTTACAAAAAGAGGATTTATCTTTGGAATCAGCTACACTTATTGTGATGCTGTGATTTATAATAAGAAATACATATTTGGTCTTCAACCTTGTTCCTGGCACAGAGTTCCTAAAACTCTTGGAATTTCCTAAGTGAGGAGAGTGATAAAAGTATCTGTTGTTATATGTTAATGAGGTGGCTCTGGACTGCCCCTAGGTCACCTAAGGATGAGGGCTGGCTGCCAGGGGAACCAACCAGGTGATGCAGGTTGGAACTTTCAGTCCCTCCCCTCCCTTCCCCTAGGGGAAAGGGACGGAGATTGAACTCAGTCACCAATGGCCAATTATTTAATCAACCATGCATATGTAATGAAGCCTCCATAAAAACCAAAAGGACAGGTTCAGGGATCTTCAGGGTTGGTGAATGTGAAGAGGTGCTAGAAGAGTGGTCCTCTCAAAGAGAGCATGGAAGTTCCATGCTCCTTTCACTATACCTGGACCTATGTATCCCTTCCATCTGGCTGTTCCTGAATTACATCCTTTTATAATAAACCAGTAATCTAGTAAGTAAAATGTTTCTCTGAGTTCTGTGAGCCACTGTAGTAAATTCACCAAACCCAAGGAGGGGGTCACCGGAACCTCCAATCTATAGCCTGTTGGTCAGAAGCACAGAAGACAACCTGGACTTGCCACTGGCATCTGAAGGAGGGGCAGTTTTGTAGGACTGAAAACCCTTAACCTGTGGAATCTGACACTACCTCCAGGTAGATAGTGTCAGAATTGAGTTGAATTGTAGAACACCGAGCTAGTGTTGGTGAATTGCTTAGTGGTGTGGGAGGAAACCCTATGGGTTGGAATTAGAATTAGAATTATACTTATTGATGCATATTTAGTTAGATTTATCAAGTGTCAAATTCTTAGGTTTGAGAATGTTCCAGAGCATCTAGGTTATCAAAATTGGAACGGTTTTCTCCCATGTCTCTGAATCTGCTTATCCAAATTCTATAACATTCCATGCTCAGCTCAAAAGTTTCCTCTTCCAAGAAGATCTGCCTGATAACTGTAATCAAATGTACTACCATCCTTCATCTCCTTGAAGCCCCATCAATCTTCCTGTGGATTTTTCTTGAGGCTCTTAAAGTACTCCCACTTTGTGCGGCCATCTGATTCTCTTCTAGAGGACAAAAATGTGTTTTGTTCACCTCATTACCCTCAACAGTCCCTAGCACAGTCCTTGCAAATAGGTATAAAATAAATGGTCACTGAACAGTAATTCAGTGGACTGGAATCCCATCACTAAGAAAATATTTTTAAGACCTTGTGAGAAACTGAAAAACAAAACTCTAAGCTCAATGATGGTGAATTTGTCTCTTAATGGCTTGAAGGAAGAAAACAAACCCACAAATGGTCTTTGGAAAGCATCTTAAAAAGTTAATTAAGAGGTGATGAGTCTATTCTCAGAATGCAGTTAAGAACATATGAAGATATGAAAAGTATTCCTCAGTCCAATCTCCTTAATGCCTAAAGACTTCTAAAGTTGCACTCTTCCACCAAGCCAGAAGCTTATCTGCTTCTGATCTGCACATCCAAAATAAATTATTTGATTGGACTATTCACAGATGATGGCAAGTTTTCATATCTATTTACAATTGAGAAAATTTTTTAGCACAAAACAGAATCCTGCAATCAGGGGTCTCAATGTTATTTTCTATCTTAACTTTTTTGTATCACCTCCTGGAAGCCTCCATATCTTCACCCTTTCAACAAAATCAAAGGCAGATGCATCCCCTCCATGATGCAGCATTTCAAAATCTCTAGTTCTGAGGGAGACCCAAGTTTCTCCAGCAGATTTGGTTTCAAATGACCCCTAATGTGTTACAGTTAATGCTAAATCTTGACTCCTTTTTTCAGAACCCCAGAGAGATTATGATTCACCAAGATCAAAGACGTTCTTAAACAAGTGGCACAATTATTGAGTAAACTATCCAGATCTAGAGACTTCCCATTTGTCCACAAGCTCATCAAGGGCCAAATTTACAGAATTTATAGATTTTCCTCTCACGGCTCCAGCCTGTGGCAGGGAACTGAAACAGAGAAGTCACTGAAAGGGGAAATAGAATTTAATAAAATAGAAGCTATGGTGCATAATGATGCAGGATCTATATTCCTAAAAATCACTCATCCTGTGAAGGCACATGAAATAAATACATATGCAATAGGATTTTCATTTTTGGGGGTACAGAATATGAGGTTTACATTAATAGCTATTTCTCTAGTAATAATTGCTTCCCTACTGAGTTTGATTCCTGAACTGGATGCTACCAGGAACACCAAGAAGTTTAAAATAAAGTTCTGACATTTGTTTCAAAATAATCAAGGGGGAGGGGGGAGGCTATCAATGAAACAAGACTGGTAATAGATCACTTTGAAGAAGATAGATGATGGGTATGTGGAAGTTTATGATACCATTTCCTTTCCACCCATGGAGATTTGGGAATTTTCCATTATGGAATGGTAAAAAAGAAGGTTCCTTGCCCTCAAGGAGCTTACATCTAGAGGTAGATGAAAAACACAACACTCTAAGATAAATGACATCATAAGGTTGTATATAATTAAATACAAAGTGATTGGTATTATTGATAAGTGTTATTAAAGTCAGAGTAAAAAGAATTTTATTTATGACAGGTTGGAGTGGTGAGTGGGCCAGTCATAGAAGCTGGGCCTTAAAGAAAGGGCAAGATTTAGCAAAGAGGAGGGGTTTCCTCCTCTTTCATCCTGGCTCAAGGTAACGTGGGAAAACAACCTTACTAGTGAGAATATTTTGTTTGGAAAACTGGGTTCATATTTATTTATTTTATATGTACCCTCTGAATAACGAGGAGTCACAGGGTTTTAAGAAAGGAACGGACATCATGAAAACAAAGTTTTAATTATGTTTATGTGTGTGGTCCTCCTGTGAGATCCAATAGTCACACCAGAAAGAGCAAGCTTTGGCCACTGCCATGCCTCTTTGAGAGCTCTGACTCTCTAAGCTCCGCAAGGAGAAAGGCCAATACTGAATTTTTTGGTAAAGGAGGCTTTCATTCATTCTTCTGAGCTAAAGAAGCATTTCAAAGGAACCTATATTCTGGCAATTATGCCTGAAGACCAATCACAGGAATCTGAGAAATTCTACACTTCTGATTGGGCAGTACAGGGCCTCTGAGACCAATGGTCCTTTCTCCTTAGTAACTTCTCTTTTTCAGAATAATGCTGGGGCCAGCACAGTGGTGTAGCGGTTAAGTTCATGTGCTCTGCTTCAGCAGCCCAGGGTTCACCAGTTCAGATCCTGGCTGTGGACATACACACCGCTTATCAAGCCACACCGGGGCAGGCGTCCCACATATAAAAAATAAAGGAAGATGGGTACAGATGTTAGCTCAGGGCCAATTTTCCTCAGCAAAAAGAAGAGGACTGGCTGTAGATGTCAGCTCAAGGCTAATCTTCCTCAAAAAAAAAAAAAAAATAATAATAATAATAATAATGCTGTGTGTGTGGTTCGGATATATCTCCCACTGAGCATCAAAAACAGAAGCTAAGTACTATCAAAGTAACATTAATGAAGCAGTAACAAGCGAACTAGACAGAGAACCCCACCTCAGACAATCCTTTGACTATTCCCATCCACTAAGTCCACAGCATGACTAAAGTTGTGCACAGCTGTCTCTCACTATCTCAGGTCTCGGCTCTCGATATATCACTTCTAACCCAGAGGACCAACCAATGACATGTGGAGCAATAACAAACTGTAAATGGCAAGCACCAGAGAAGAAAGAAAGTATGGCAGAAAGCCAACAGAGTAGGGTACAAATAGCTTTGGCCAACACTGAAGAAACCAGGGTCTTAGACCTATTTGCACCAATATGAGATGACTGTAAAAGAGTCACATAACTTCATGGGGCTTCAGTTTCTTTGTCTGTAGAACAGTAATAATATCATTTACCTTAGAGGGGGAGGGAGAAATGACCCGAGCTAGTTCTTTTTGCGTATGCACCTGTTTATAATTTTGCTTAACTTTATACTTTTAGACTCTTCTTTCCTGAATGCTGATTCTCAAAATCCTCTGAGATAAATGGCATTATTCCTATTTTACAGACAAAGAAACTAAGGACCCAGGGGGTTTCAAAAATCAACATTCAGGGGAGAATGAGCAAAAAGAACCAGCACAGGTCATCTCCCCTTCACTCTCTTTCAATTAAGTAATTCTCAATACACTGAGGACTGCTAGTTAATTGGTTTTCTCAGCTTCTGTTATCCTAAAATAGAGCCAAGCAGGTAAACATACAGCATACCCACCATCTTGATAGTACCTGGAAACATGCCAAGCCCTTAAGGACATGGAATGTTTTCTATTCATAGCACTGCCCAGGGAACATCCTAGGAGCACAGTGAAGGCACTGCTGAGTTTAATCAAATCAAGGACTGCCGCTTTCCCATCTGGATACAGAATGCCTAAAAGATAGTGTCTATGCTCACCTATCCACAGCTCTGTCTAGCAAATAAAACAGAGCCTGAAGTACCACATGTTGGACTGACTTCTGAGGATGATGCAATCTGGCAGTGAAGAGGGCAATGGAGGCTCCTGTTGGATCCCGAACATTCTAGAGCAAATAAAAAGCAAGAAACATTTAGAAATTGAATAGAAAATGACAACAGTCACTAAGGCTTCTTATATTCTGGACAAAGGTTTGATCTGAAGAAAACAGATGCTGGCAATACTTCTCTGACTTGCATCAATTGCTCCAAAAAGGGAAGAAAGTTCATATCATCCCATGTCTGACTCTCAGCACCCCCTGGATCATATTCCTGTAGTAGGAAAAAACCACATTCTCTTAACTCTTCAATTGCAGAGAGATTAAAGGATGGTCTACACTGGCAGTTTAGCTAACTTCCCAAGCAGGATGGGAAAAAAAAAAAACAGCAGGAGAAAACAATGGAATACAACTGACCATGGTTTCTATGCTCTGCCTTAAAAGTACCACTGTATACTCAACTGAAAGGCTGTGGTCTCTAAGTGGGGAGAGCTTGCATTAAAAAAGGAAGGATGGGCCTCTGACACACTGTATACTCAGCCCAAAGGCCTTGACTAACCTTAATGAACCAATGAAGAAACTTTCCTAAATCTACTGTACAGTTGATTCTTAATAATTTCGATTATTACTAGAATAATTTTGTGTCAAACTGCACAACTGCTTCACATCTGCTCCTGACTATTGAGACTCTAGATTTAGGATAAGGTATCCAAGAACAAAGTACAAAGAGGACAACAGCTACAAAAGGAAATAAGGAGAGTACAAGAGAGGTCCATAAAGACTCACTAAGATGGTGAATTTTCCACTAAGGATCTCAGAACGAAGAGGCTCTTCGTGAGGTTTCAACTTCACAATGCCTTCCTTCCTTCGTGTTTCCTAAAAACAAAGCACAGCAAGATGAATCAATATGAAAATACTGTATATCCAGGACAGCTTTATGTAACCACCAAATCTCAGAGATAAGAGACTTTAGAGTTAACTAATTGAATCATGAATTCCTTTGTAACCCTCCTTCCAGTCAACAGAGAGTGTTATCAGAATTCTTGTCCAATGCTATCTTATCAGCCCTTTAGGTAGGATATTTTCCTCTGAATCAGTGAGAATCCTGACCCTGAAGACCAACCAGTATGTACCATTAGGGTGCAAGGTCAAAGTTCTTAAACAGGCAGCAGCACTGGTATTGCACCAGGATATTAAAACATGTACCCGAAAACTGTCTGGAAGCAGACATCCTCACACTGCCTCCCTGCAGAGGCCTCTCCTATTTTAAATAGGAGCCGGAGCCATCTCTCCCTCAACATCCTCCCAACAGTAACTACCATGATCACATTCTTCTCATTCTCCATGGCTAGGTTCTTTAAGCTCACCCTCAGTTCCTTCACACTCTATCTACTGCATTCTCATTTACTCCCAATCTAACTACACCACTGAGAGCTCCTGCTCCAGTGACCATAACCTTCCTGTCACCGAATCCACCGGGCATGTTCAGTCCCCCTTTTAAATGACAAGGTTGACCATTCACATGCCCTTTTTCCTGAGACATTTTCTACCTTTGATAGAGAATACTCCCTTGGTTTTCTTATTTCTTCAACTACTCTTTCTAAGTTTCTTCTGTGCGTTTTTTTTTTTTTTTTCATTTATTTGCTCACTCAATTCACTCACTGACTCATTCATTCCTTCTGCAGATATCTGTAGAGTAACTATTACCTGTCAGGCACTGAGCTGAGTACTAGGAACATGCTGGTGAATAAAATAAGATAGGTCTTTGTGTACATTCTTCCTCAATATAACCCTAAAATCAAATTCAAATGCCTTTTGAGATCAGTGGCAAGTGAAGACAGCATTTAGTACTTGGATCACAAGAGAGTGCATGCTCTACCTAAAGCATTCAAATCCAATTTTTAAAATAATACTGGACCAAACAAAGCAAAAAGTCTGAGGTGAAGTTCTGCCCTACACATCTTCCTATTCGTCACACTCTCCCAGGATGATCTCACTCATTGGCAAGGCTCCAATAGTCAGCTTTACTTTGGTTACTCCAAAACCTCTACTTCCAGTCCAGATTTCTTTTCTGAACCCTAGACTCATATTCCAATTGCTTAGAGGACATAGATATCCCAATGGCACTTCAAACTTAACATGGCCAAACTGAACTCATGGCCTTCTCTCTCCACAGACCTGCCCACACTTCAGTGTCTCCTAAATTAGTGAATGCCACCACCATTTACCCTGCCACTCAAGTCAGAGACCCAAAACCCTTGACCCCTCTTTCCTTCCACTTTAAGCAACCCTGTCCAACTGATTTTAATTCTAAAATCTGCCCACTCTTTCTCTATCTTTCCTGACACCATGCTTAATGATACCACAATCGTCTCTCTCCCGGTAAGTACAACAGTCTCCTAATGGGTCTGTTTCCAGTATAGCCCTTCTGATCCATTCTCTAAAGCACAGTGAGAAAAATCTTTCTAGAATGTAAGTCTGATCGAGTCATTCTGCTGTTTACACCTTCAACGAATTTCTCTGCCCTTAAAAAGCAGATACTCTCTGATCTAGCTTAGTTCACTTCTGCTGCTCAATCTCTTGCCATGCCCCCCATTCCCACTCAGCATTTCTACTCAGCTCAATTTCTCTCTTGCCACTAGGTATCTGAACATGCTGTTCTCTCTGCCATACTCCCCCACCTGTCCGATTCCTACTCATTCTTCATATCTTAATTTAGAAGTCATTTCCTTCAAGAAGGCTTCCTCTTAACTAAATGTGCTTCCATAGAACCCAGTACTGGCCTATCGTAACATTTCTATAATTGTTTACTCTCTCTTTCTAAATGATACTCTCTGCACCTGGAACATAGTATGTATACAATAAATATATGTCAAATAAATGAACAAACACTGAATGAAGTGATCCACAAGATAGGTGTGAGCCTCACTCTTAAACTAATCCTAGCACTTTCTGTCCCCCCTCTCCTTTTTTTTTTCTTTAAATTTAGGGAGATTTTGTATCTCTTCAGAAGGATTTTCTGACTCCAAAGCAGGGCTCTTGGATACTGACACACCTTTTTTTTATGGGAGTGGGGCAAACACTCAGAGAACCACTGTTTGTATAGAGTATGGCAGAGAGAATAGCAACATAGAGAGCCCAGCTGCCACAGGTCTGGTCCATCCCTGAGTTACGTACCCTGTAGGAGTGGAACAACTCTATGGCACGGAGCACATCAAACTTCCGGGCCATGAGGAACTTGACAGCCACATTCCAAGACAGAGGGGAAACATTGTATTGAACTGTCCACTTGTTAATCTCTTCAAGAAACTGCTTGGTGGCCTGTTTGACAAAGAAAGTAAAGAGTAATTAGTAAGTTGAGAACATACTTATGGAAACAAAAGACAAGAAAAAAAATACCATCCTTTCCCCAAGCAAGTCTCAACCCAAAGTTACTACAGGGAGCAGAGGAAGACAAGAGTTGGGAACAGGTCTGAAACCCGAAATACATAGTTAAAATTCATAAAACTCAATGAGGCCAGAAGCCAGAGACAGGTTCAAGAGAGCAGGGCTTAGCACAGGGATACATGAAGAAATAATGAGGGGGGAAACCAAGGCTCTCAAATGAGATGCAAATTACTGGCCCCAAAACAAAAAAACAGCAGAGTTTGATTTTTTTAAGGTTGAAAAAAAAAGGTGGATGGGGGGCCGGCCTGGTGGCATATTGGTTGGGTTCGCACACTCCACTTGGGTGGCCCAGGGTTCGCCGGTTCGGATCCCGGGTGTGGACCAAGAGACCGCTTATCAAGCCATGCTGTGGCAGTCATCCCACATATAAAGTAGAGGGAGATGGGCACAGATGTTAGCCTAGGGCCAATTTTCCTCAGCAAAAATAGGCAGATGGCGGTGGATATTAGCTCAGGGCTAATCTTCCTCCATAAAGAAAATGGTTTTGGCTTTGGCATTAGCAGTACTACTTGAGAGAGGCAAAACTATTAGGATGAATTTAACAAATCAAAAGGCCAATTGTTTTTTCTAAAGACTGATCCCACAGGACTTCCTCATGCTTCACATGGCAGCCGAAAGACCCAAAAACCGGATACTAGTGCCCAGACAGTCATTAACGGCCCCTCTGGATAGTGGTTTGAGAGGAGTAGAGAGCCTAACATTGGGGGAAGGGTGGGAAATTTTCATTTTCACTGTCTGATCCCAAGCTGGCAAGATGTCCATTTCTGGAATTATTCCTCTCTCTTGATTAACCCATGTTCTTTCACCCTCTCTCACCCTATTCTTCCTTACATTTATAACCAGTTTCTGCTCTAGCCAAACTACCCCCATTGTTTCCTCATTTTAGAACAAGATTTACATTGGGATTTTTTTCACGCATATTCTAAATTGCTAAGTACTTTCTGCACGGCTATTAGGTTCCTTCCATCTAGAAACTTTACTCACATGTTGGTCCAAAATGTGATCAACTTGATGAGAATTCTGAAATGTAACTGATCAATCAATCAACTCACAGTTAAGACGTATTTATTAACTATTTGTTAATATCTGTGCTAAGAAGTATAATACAAAAATGATGTTTGCTTCAAAAGATGTAAGACCAACCTACTATGTGACCACGGACAAGGTAATTCTCTCTTCATCTCTAGTTTTCTACTGAAAAAGAAAAGGAGAAAACAGCAATGACCTACTTCAGAAGCTTGGCAACAAGTCCTATCTGACAAGTACAATTCAAATTGCTACATATGTGTTTAAACAACTAGTAAACTAGAGTCCCAGAAGAGTCGGCAATATCTCAGGACAGAGCACCTGATTCATCTTCCAATTTCTAGGAAAGGAAAAAGGCACTTATAAACCAGAGTAAAATCTAACAGGCCTGAGGTTGCACCTGAGCTTTAGAACCTTCCAATGGAGGCAGTATAACTTACACCACCAGAAAAGGAGAGAACCAGCAAAAACAATCAGGCAAAGTGCACTAAAAGAGCCAAGAAATAAAGGCCATGAAGAAAAGCTTTCAGACAATCATTCTGGCCCAAAACCAACTGAAGTCAGACCAGAGAAATGAGTTCCAGAGAAGACAACAGGACAAAGTGGAATGCTCCACTAGAAAACAGTCTGAGTTGCCTCTGTGGAGTGAGTGGCCAGCATCAGAATGAGGAAAGATGGAAGGGAAAAGAAGAGAAGTGAGCACAGAAAGATCCCAGAAACAAAACTTCAGCCAGTCCGGAAGGTCCTCAGATTTTGTAAAGGGTATTTGTTTTTTAAATTAACATATGATCTCTTAAATCCAGCCCTCTCCTGGGCTTCTCTGAAGCTGCTTGTAGAATAAAACACTAGAAGAACAGAACACACTTTTCCCCTTTTTCTAACGCAAACAACAAACAGACAAATCAAAATGCAGGCATGAGGGGAAAATATAGTTAAATGACCAGGAGGTGATATGAACTCATCAAATATCCAACTGTTAAGATGATTTTTCATTTCGCATAAATAAGACATGCCCCAATTAAGAGACATGCAGGTTTCACATACTACCTTCAAAGTACATATTGGCTCCCTTCTTTTTTTTTCTTTTTGAGGAAGATTAGCCCTGAGCTAACTGCTGACAATCCTCCTCTTTTTGCTGAGGAAGACTGGCCCTGAGCTAACATCCATGCCCATCTTCCTCTACTTTATATATGGGATGCCTACCACAGCATAGCTTTTGCCAAGCGGTGCCATGTCTGCACCCAGGATCCGAACTGGCAAACCCTGGGCTGCCGAGAAGCAGACCGTGTGAACTTAACCGCTGTGCCACCAGGCCAGCTCCATGCTCCCTTCTTATTAAATTCAGTTCCTTCAAGGTTCTCAATGTCCTACAGCCCCCAAGAGCTGTTGCCTTGAGCTGACCTCTGTCCCCTGCTGCTCAGGATGTTATTCTTGGCTTTAAGCTCGGGAACAATTCCTCCTGATTTGGCCTGACTAGGCCTTACATGAAGAGAGTCCAGTGTACTATAAACAGTGATGTGATATTTACAGATACAAGTACACACACACAACACGCCACCTGCTATGTTCAGCCTCAGATTCACCCTCCTGCTTCCCCATCCCTCTGGTGGAAGAGATAAACCTCTGAAAGAAGTCAGAAAGGATGCTCTTTCTCTAGACAAGCCTTTCTCTACACAATTAATCAGATTTCTCCCCGTTTACACATGGATTTGGCACAACCAGAGTAGAGACCAATTTGTGGTCCTGTTGGTTACCAAAAAAACAAGTCCCCGATATTTTAATGAGCAATAAACTCTTCAACAAAAGGGATAACTGAAATTCCTGAAATTAATAATCAGTGTATTTCCTGGTGAAAGAATAAGCCAAATTACAATATACTTCAACTCAAAGTCAATAGTTTGAATCTATCTAGGCTTACGAGTAACCACAAGTTGTTAACACCTGTCAGCTAAAGAGTAGTCACAGTTCAAACAGTTTTCACCTTCCTTTGGGAAAAGATCTAAACTGATGTACAGAAAAACTAACATTACCACTTACAACCCTCCTCACAACCAGCTTTTCAGGTATGGGTAAGATTTGTTTCAGCGTAGTCAAAAGCTTACTGTAATTACTTCTCCCACAATCATGTTTAAATAAATAAAAACAAGTTTCTGACTATGGTCATGAGGATAAAGATACTAGAGAACCTGCTATAAAATGGCTGAGAAATCTGTCAGTTAAGTAGATTACACCCTGGACCCCATTCACTGCTGTTAAAATACAGCATAGGGAGAAAAAAACAACAACATAGTCTTCATGTTACATCAAACTCCCAAGAGCAGCTACAATTTTGAGATGAGCTCTAGGCAAGGGGCTGGCCTTCCAAAACGTCAAGTAAAATGTGTTGGCACATTCAGTTCCACAGGCAGTACCTTAAATCCTGGATTCCAAGACAATGTGGGAGGAAGTAACAAGCCAGACCTATAAGAAACTCGCTCTTAAATTAAACTTCTGGGGGTGCTGGCCCCATGGCATAGCTTTAAGTTCAGTGCACTCTGCTTCAGTGGCCCAGGTTGGTGGGTTCAGATTCGGGGTGTGGACCTACACCACTCATCAGCCATGCTGTGGTGGCCACTCACATACAAAATAGAGGAAGACTGGCACAGATGTTAGCTCTGGGAGAATCTTCTTCAGCAAAAAAAAATAAGACTCCTGGGATGTCAGCCACCTAACCACCAAGGAACATCTCTAGTAGTCTAGTAGGTTTGGGCATCAGAAAGAACCCATCCTCTAACTCACTGTTGTGTGATATTTGGGTAAGTCATTTAACCTCTCTGAGCCTCAATTTCCTCATCTGAAAAGATAAGGCTTGAAGGAGACAATGAAAGAAAAGCATCTACCATAGTACCTGGTACGCAGAAGGTAGTCTCTGAATGGACAGTCATTCTCTTTTTTTTCCTTACTCCAGTCATTTCGCACGGAAATTTCTTTCAAACAAAGTTCCTCAGAATCAAGTTACATCTGTTGTTCCTCTTTAGCCTGTAGCAATTCAAATCTCTCTAATCCATTTTATCCAAAAGCATAAATTTAAATTAGAAACCTCCAGTATGTGTTCAACTGCAAGATGATAGTTTCTAAAGGAACAACTCCTCCTCATTTAGGACTCTGTATCAATATAGAAGCAGGGTCCAGAATTATTTATACCCCTGCTCCCATCTTTAAATCCTTTTGTCCCTACTTTCAGACTACACTGGCAGCTCTGGGGATTAACACTGCCATCCTGAGCACAAGTCCTTTTTAACAGCATCAAACTGACTAGAGACTATTTCTCATTATAATAAAGGAAGAACTTTGTGCAGGACAAACACCTTGCAAAAAATGCAGTCAGTCACTCTGCACTGAATACCTAAATAAGGAAAATGATTCAACGTAAGACTCAGTGTCTGCCTTTTAACAAATTTGAAGTCCCCTCTGTATTTCAGCAAATATGCCATTTCCCCATTAATTTCTGTGGCAGACGCATTAGTAAACTACCTTCTTTTAATGCCTGTTTTCCTATCTTTCCTTCATTGTGAATTGTTACCTTGTTATGTCTATTAATCCCTTTAGTCCATATCAACCTGCTAGGAAACAGAATTTGAACTAAGACACAATAGCTTGCTATAATGCAGCAAGGTAAGGTTTGTTCAATTTTCAAACTAAAAACTACAACCTTTCCATTAGCCCTTTGTTATTGTGCCAAACATGGAAATAAACCTAGTCCCTTTGAATTAATAATTACTGGTCTATCTCAAATATTTTCATTTGATCAGGGAAATTTTGCCTTTTCTTAAAATGTGATTTTATAAGAGCCAATGCTTTGTTAAATAGGGTTTCAATGCATCTGGGAAGGAAAAAGTTTTAAGAAAAATTTCTGATTTTATCACGTTATAGAACAATGTAATAAAAGAAATTTGCAAAAAAGGAAAAGGTCACCCACAATCCCATCATCCTACACAGTTGTCCTCACGTTTTTAATAATTTAAAAGTTAAAGTCAACAAAAAATACTAATATATGTAAATAAATTTCTAAGTAAATGTCCCCACAACCACCACAGATACGCACACACACAAATCTTGGGGGAAGGGGAGAAGAAAGTGGGACTATTCAAGTATACACTGTTCTAGTTTGGAGAGTCATTTCCTCTCTGGCGAGCTTCCTAACCAGCAGCAGTAGCACTCCCCTTCAAGGCAGCAGGACAGCAGGGCTCTTCCAGGCATCCAGTCATGTAGTCAGTCAGTAAAGCATTCACAACAAGTATTTGTTTAGGGCCTACTCTGTGCTAAGAGTATAGTAGCTGTTGAGGAGACACAATTTAGAGATAAAGACTCTATTCTGAGCAGTTTACAGTCATTTAAATATGGAGGCAGATGTATAAATAGGCCATCATCATATAATTTGAAAAATTCTAGGACAGATCTATGAACAGAGTGCTACAGGATTCAAACTCTCTCTAGGAGAATTTTAGAAAGAAATCTTTTTAGAGGAGTGCCTTGAAGGACAAGTAGGAATTTGCCAGGCAGAGATAAGCATTCTAGTTAGAAAAAACAAAATGTTATCAAGGCGGAGTGATGAAAGAACAGGGATTATTGGAGATACAATGTAGCTGGTATGTCCAGGAGAATGGTGGGAGATGAGAAAAATGGAGGCTGAGCCACACTGGGAAGACCCCTGTATGCTATGCTCCAGATTCCACACATGATCCTATAGATATGAAGGACTCAATAGAGATACTTAAGCAAAGCAATGAGGTGAAAAGTTTGGTCCTTCCTTCTCCCCTAAAAATGACTCTGTTAGCAGTGAGGAAGCCAGACTAGAAGGGAACAACCTAGCAGCAGGGAGGGAAGTTCTGAGAAGGCAGGGATCATGTCTATTTTAATCACCTAGCTCCTAGCACTGTGCCTGGCACAAATAAATATCTCTAATAATATCTCCTAATAAATATGTATGATGAGTGAATGATGAATAATAGAACTCTGAAAAACATTAACATTTAGAAGGCAGACAAGAGGAGAAAGAACCAAGGAACGTTAAAGATTTACTTTTGGAACTACTAGTGGCCACTGACTATCAAAGAAATGTAAATTAAAAAACAAGAGTTGTCAAATATCCCCTACAAAAAAAAAAGCCAAGAGGCTCAGATGACTTTTACACCATGTTCTATTCAATCTTCACGGTATAGACAACTCTTATGTTATAGAAAGAGCAGTGTAATAGAGGAAATAGACACCATAACCAAAGAGGGATTATTCCAGGAATTAAAAGACAGTTAAACAGTAGGAGACTTATCAAAGCAATTTTCTATATTAACAGATACTAAAGGAGAAAAAGTATATAACCTTCTCAACAGATACTGCAAATGCATTGAATAAAATTCAACACTCATTATGATTAAAAAAAAAATTAGCAAACTAGGAATAGAGGGAACTACCTTAATTTAGTAAGGATTATCTAACAGAAACCTAAGCAATCATCATATTAAATGGTGAAACACTAAAAAAATTTTTTCCTATTAAAGATGGGAAGGCCAGGAGGCCTTCTATTACTACTACTATGTAACGTTGTATTGAAGGTCATATAATGCAAAAAGATAAAAAGAAACCTGATGCATAAAGACAGGAATTTTAAAGAAGAGAATAAAATCCAGAAGTAATCCTATGTATACATAGGATTTTTGTATACAATCCTTTGTGTATATATATGATACAAGTGATATGCCAATTAATAGGAAAAGTATACTACATGAATTTGTTTGTATATGCATAAAATATTTATAGGAGGATACACAAAAAACTGGTAATACTGGTCACCTCTGGATTGAGGACTGAACTGGGGCTGGGAAACAGGGTGGGAGAGTAAACTATAAATTTTATGTCTTTTAAACCACGTCCATGTACAACCTAGTCAAAAGCTAAATAATGAAATGTATATATTTACAAAGACAAATTAATAAAAGGGATATCATTTGTATCAAGTGACAGAATTAAAAGATTGATAATATACAGTGTTGGCAACAATATGGGAAATGTGCGCTTTCACACAATGTGGCAACTATATAATTCATATCACTTCTTTGTATTCATTTGGCACTTATCTAGCACAGTTTAAAATGTGCAAACCCTATGACCCACACCACCACTTCTAGGAATCTACTGTACAAAAATATCAGCATGATGGTAAAAAGACAGACAGATAGGGGGCCAGCCCTGTGGCCAAGTGGTTAAGTTCTCGTGCTCCGCTTTGGCGGCCCAGGGTTTCGCTGGTTCGGGTCCTAGGCACAGACATGGCACTGCTCACCAGGCCATGCTGAGGTGGCGTCCCACATAGCACAACCAGAGGCACTCACAACTGGAATATACAACTATATACCAGGGGACTTTGGGAAGAAGAAGGAAAAAAAACCGACTGGCAACAGATGTTAGCTCAGGTGCCAATCTTTAAAAAAAAGGGAAAAAAAAGAGATAGATACATGTTATTTCTAATATTTTGCTGTTAGAAACAATGCTGCAATGAATACTGGATATAAGCTATTTACTGTAGTATTGTTTCTAACAGCAAAATATTAGAAATAAACTAAATGACGAACAATAAATAGGGAAATGAATAAATTATGGAATGTCCATACAATAGACCATTATGCAGCCATCAAAGTACATGACAGTTTTCTGTTAAAAACACTAAGAGACCCTAACCATAGCATTAATCTGTAAAACATAGAACCAAAAATCTTTTATCCTTTTGTTTCCATATTTTTTATTACTTTTCTTCTAGAAAAAAATAAAATGGAAAAATATACATGAATTTCAAATTAAATCCAAAGTAGTTCTATTTACTTAAGTTACCACAAATATTACTTAAATTATACTTACTACCACCACTAAAACTTTCTAAAAATGAAAAAAAAAACCCTCCAATGTGCAGCCCTCCAAACTTCTAATCCAAAAAAGTCGGAAATGAAAACCAAATCTGTGCAGCCATTTCTAACTGTAAATAAATGGCTGTCATTTTAAAGGCAATAACTGACTTTTTCATTTACTTTTAAAAAAGAAAAACAATTTTTTTCATTAAAAAATGAGTATACCACAGATCAATTAACCAAGAAAAAACCTGTTAACATTTCAGTGGTTTATCATCTGCATTCCTAGTCTACCTCCAGCTGGGGTCAGTTCCTGGCTCATAAAGCAGCTGAAAAATACACACAGGAAGGCAGTGGAGAGTGCCAGCAATCAGACCCACTTCACTTTATTTTTTTTTAAGTATTTACAGTGCGCTTAAGTCTAATTGATTTCAACTCACCTGTCCTTCACTGTCTCTATTTACTCACTCTATTTCCATGGACTAAACTTTTTTAACAATTATTTCACTTTAGTCT
This sequence comes from Equus quagga, assembly GCF_021613505.1. NCBI lineage: Eukaryota > Metazoa > Chordata > Mammalia > Perissodactyla > Equidae > Equus > Equus quagga. Next base: position 1,714,443 of record NW_025796915.1, on the reverse strand, counting down.
TTGATTTCTAATGCTTTCCTTCAAAAAGTAAGAGAACCTATGGAGTATTTTAATGTCTCTAAAACTTCTTTTGATTCCTTGTGCAGGCCTTGGCTATAAGAAATTCTGTATTTCACAGTTCCTATAATAAATGAAACATGACACACAATTCCTAAACTCACATATTCAAATGGGTAGACATTTCTACCTTCCATTGGTTCCCCAATTAAGTCTTCTCTATCAATATACTAAATATCAAGTCCTGGGGCCGACCCTGTGGCACAGCAGTTAAGTTTGCACGTTCAGCTTCTCGGCGGCCCGGGGTTCGCTGGTTTGGATCCCAGATGCAGACATGGCACCGCCTGGCAAACCATGCTGTGGCAGGCGTCCCACATATAAAGGAGAGGAAGATGGGCACGGATGTGAGCTCAGGGCTAATCTTCCTCAAAATAAATAAATAATATCAAGTCCTTTCAAAGAGGGTATAGCAAATGTAATTTGTCTATGAAAGATAAATCATTAAAAGGACTACTCCCAGCAATCTGGATAACAGTATTTTGGGAACTCACAACCAGCACAGAACCTTGCACAATAAGTATTCAAAAGTTTTCTCACTTTAGGAGCTGACCCGGTGGCACACTGGTTAAGTGTGCACACTCTGCTTCGGGGTCCCGGGGTTCACCGGTTTGGATCCTGGGTGCGGACATGGCACCGCTTGGCACGCCATGCTGTGGTAGGCGTCCCACATATAAAGTAGAGGAAGATGGGCACAGATGTGAACTGAGGGCCAGTCTTCCTCAGCAAAAAGAGGAGGATTGGCAGCAGATGTTAGCTCAGGGCTAATCTTCCTCCAAAAAAAAAAAAAATTCTCACTTTAAAATATATCCCCACATTATCAGCTCTCTTTACTCTGGTATCCATGTGTTGCAAGATATAAAATCTCTTTCTTCCATCCATTAAGAGACCAAGTGAACTTCAAACTCAAAGCCCTACCAATCCCATCAAAAACACTAAAGCCAGATAACCATGAAGAAAGGCCTAGCACCATCCTCCTGATGAAACCAAATGGGAATGGTTCCGAAATTCCAGACTCTTCCATCTATTACATCAAGCATTGTGCAAGAAGCAAAAAGAAAGCAAGCTAACTGCTACAAAAGGATTGACATCACACTGGGAATTGAACAGCAGGAAACCCAAAGCAGGGCTGACCAAGTGAAGCTTCCCCTAAGAGTCCAAAGCTTTAAGCAATACTCAAGGGCCAGAGTTAATTTGAGCTATTAAACATGAACAGCTCCTCAGTGTTAATGACTTCCTACCAGCAGAAGTAAAGGGCTAGGGTTTATCGGCACCCCACCAGCCAAGTGTGAAGGCCCTAGACCAGGAATAGCCAGTCTCCAATACCTGACAAACAAAAAATGTTCTATTCCTTTCAAAACGTTATTTCTGTCTCCCTTGGCTCATGGTTCCCTTTCATGTGCGAGAGAGCACTGGTCACATATTACAGTAAAGAAGCCAATTCAATCCATTCACTTGTGAGAGCAAGACTTTTCCCCTCCCAGTTCACTTAGGTCAAACAATATGGTCCAGCAAGAAATAATAAAGGTAGCAACCATTTGTGAAGCATTTAAAATGAGCCAAAGAAGGAACTGTAAATACATCATACTCAACAGCCTTGGCAAGCTAAGTATTATTAAAGCACACAGAACTTAAGCAAGCTGCCCAAGGTCACTCAACTAATAAAGGCAGAGCTGACACTTTGAAGTTTGAATCCAAGTCTTTTCAAAATCTATAGTCTTTCCACTCTACTAAGTGGCCTTAAGAAATACAAGACACACATCATTCACCTTATCAGATAACATATATGTTATGTGTTTGTCTATGCACAAAATTACTCTGCAAGGATATACAAGAAACTGATGATATTGGTGTCTCAAAGAAGAACTAGGTGGCTAAGAGACATGGTAAGAGGGAGAATATTTACCAGATTTTCTTCTGTACTTTTTAAAGTTTAAATCATGTGACTATACTATCTACTCCAAAAATAAATGGTATTAGTTTTATATAGTCTTTAACTAAAACATATATAAGAGGGATATCTGAACATAATGCTTTAGAAAGTATTTTAAATGATGGCACCCAATGATAAGTTTGTTGATAGTCTTCATTATCAGGGCTAAAGGGAATGAGTTAGGGAGCTCTACAAAAGGGTAAAAGGTTACAGTTGCTTTTAAAAAACCCAAGCCCTAGGGGCTGGCCCCGTGGCCGAGTGGTTAAGTTCGCGCGCTCCGCTGCAGGCGGCCCAGTGTTGGAGCAGGCGGCCCAGTGTTTCGTTAGTTCGAATCCTGGGCGCGGACATGGCACTGCTCATCAGACCACGCTGAGGCAGCGTCCCACATGCCACAACTAGAAGAACCCACAACGAAGAATACACAACTATGTACCGGGGGGCTTTGGGGAGAAAAAGGAAAAAATAAAATCTTTAAAAAAAAAAAAAAAAAAAAAACCCAAGCCCTAAACAGGGGATGCTCCACGGCACAGGAGGAATTGTGCCACACTCACTTTCCTTCTGGAGGCATTTGCCAACAGCATATTTACTAAACAAAAGCTGGCATCTCTCCTCTCAGGCTTAAAATCCATACTCCAAAGGTTATCAAAGAGAATGAAGAACTCCCAGAGACAATGGAGGAAATAATTCAACAAGAAAACAGGGAAGTAAACATTTTTAAATTGTCACAGGAGAAAATTCATGTCAAGAGGTTGAGGGGCAGAAGAATGTAACAGAAGAGAAACATAGAAAAAAGCAGAAATCTGGAGAATAAACAGGAAGCTCCTTACCATCAGCAAGAACAAAGTCATCCAGGTTCCCAGAGGGAGACAAGGGAGGTGGGGTGTAGTTGGTCACCCTCTATAAGGAAGAACCTGAAAGCAGCTTGCCAACTGCTACCCATTCCAGCTGGTTAATGAGGGGGTGAACCACACAACCAGAAGAAACCAGGAAAGTCTTTCTGGGGGAAAAAAATCTAAAGGATTTGGAGGACCTAGGAGGAGGGGGACAATTTTAATCTCTTCTTCCAATTGATGGCTGAGACTTTAGGAAAAAAGGAGGAATATGAATGGCTGTCAATAAACTGGAGTTGATTTTCCATAACGTGCTGAAATATTCTTCTCCTTCCTCTACTCCCAATTCTGGTTTTCTCGTATTCACTCCTTAGGTGTCAGTCTAAATCCCACTTCATCCTGAAAGTTTTGACTGCCTTCCAGTCTGGCACACAGTATTATAAAAGCTTGTATAATTGTCTATCTGCTCCCATTAGACTGTGAGCTTGGGGAGGTTCAGGGGCCAAGTCTTCCATGGTCACAACTGCATACTCAACACCAAGCACAGCTCACGGCATCATTCTGATGAGTAAACCTATGAATGATGATGGGCTCTCGGCCTGCTAAAAGAATGCTGTTCACAGGGAGTAGGAAGAACATGTTTGTCTGAACACTTGTCAATCTGATTACAAGAGCTTAAAATTTAAAACAGAGGGGCTGGCCCAGTGGCACAGCAGTTAAGTCGCATGTTCTGCTTCGGCAGCCTGGGTTTTGCTGGTTCAGATCCCAGGTGCAGACGTGGCACCGCTTGGCAAGCCACACTGTGGTAGGCGTCCCACATATGCAGTGGAGGAATATGGGCAAGGATGTTAGCTCAAGGCCAGTCTTCCTCAGCAAAAAGAGGAGGAGTGGCAGCAGACGTTAGCTCAGGGCTAATCTTCCTCAAAAAAAACGAAAACAGAGAAAGAGAAAAATTCCTGGATAAAACTGGGAAAGAACATCAGGAATGACATAAGAAAAGCAATGGGAGAGGTGACTATTAAATCACAAAAGAAAATATCTGAGAATTAAGTTGCCAATATCTTAACTTCAAACATGGATATCCGAAATAAAGTTTATGAATTTTGTAAAATAAATAAGACATGGTCTCTACCCATGAAAACCTCAGTGTAGTGGATGTGAGAATGCAGTATGCCAATAGTTGGGCAAATCTCATTCAAATCTTAAAAGGGGAAGTGGGACGGCAGTGTGTCTTAAAATGATATTCCCCAGTAGAAATCCACAAACCACACCAGAGAATTTCTGAATGAGGATGAAAGAGTAATGGACATGATCCAGCTGTTGGAGTACCCTTTAGGCTGCTCAATAATGGAGAATATGGATTGTTTTCTTGACTCATATCCTAAAATTGGCATGGTGATAATGATGTTAGAGATAGGGAACTTCAGGCACGTCGTCATTTGCTGGATGTCACATTTATCTTAAAAGTGTGGAGGGTGCAGAAAATCTGATAAATTCTTGTTGACAGTTTCATCCTAAAAGGATGAGGGAACTACTATACTGCACTCTTAATCCAGACCAAGAAGACAGAATAGTTGAAAAATTAAAAGGCTGTCAAAGACAGAGTAATCATGTAATCTTTGAAAACGTGATAGCCAATAGCTAAGTGTTGTCAGAAGGCAGTTAAGAGAGCAAGTTCTAGATGTGGCACCAGTAATCCTGAATTAATGACCTAGTTCTGCCACAGCCATGTGCCCTCAGGCCAGTCAAAACTCTTCACACCATAGTTTCCTCTTCCAAAAAAGGAGAGCACCCACCTACTTCACATGATCAAATAACTGGCTATCTATGAAGGTATTATGTAAACCTTACTACGCTGATTTAAAATAACACCAGACTTTTAACAAAATTAGCTATTAACAATAACTAATATTTACTGGGTATTGAGTCCTAACCACCAGTCAGATACTGAGTTTTATGGGATTGTCAGGTCCTCTCAATGGCCCTAGGAGGTCGATACTCTTTATTATCCCCATATTACAGATGAGAAAACTAAAATTTCCAACTGTTAAGTAACTTGCTCAAGGTCCAAAACAAGAAAAGTGGTGGAGGCTGCATCACAAGCCAGTTTTCTGACTCTGGTAAGCCCACGTTGTTTTGTGTGTGAGGAAGATTGCTCCTGAGCTAACATCTGTTGCCAATCTTCCTCTTTTTGCTTGAGGAAGACTGTCACTGAGCTAACATCTGTGCCAATCTTCCTCTATTTTATGTGGGATGCTGCCACAGTGTGGCCTGATAAGCGGTGCCAGGTCCATGCCCAGGATGAACCTGTGAACCCCAGGCCACCAAAGCAGAGCATGTGAACCTAACCACTATGCCACTGTGCTGGCTCTGAGCCCACCTTTTTATCCATTGTGTTAGAGTGCTTTAAAAATGTAGACTTGGGGCCAGCCCATGGCATAGTGCTTGAGTTTGATGCACTCTGCTTCAGTAGCCTGGGTTTGTGGGTTCGGATCCCAGGCGCAGACCTACACCACTCATCAGCCATGCTGTGGCAGCAACCTACACACAAAGTAGAGGAAAACTGGCACAGATGTTATTTAGCTCAGCACTAATCTTCCTCAGCAAAAAATAAAAATTAAAAAATGTAGATTTCACAAAATTAAAGTCTCATAATCTAAAAACTAAAGAGAAGGCAGATACTGGGGGTTTTTTTGTTGAGAAAGATCAGCCCTGAGCTAACATCTGTTGCCCATCTTCCTCTTTTTGCTTGAGGAAGATTGTCCCTGAGCTAACGTCTGTGCCAATCTTCCTCTGTTTTTTCTATGTGGGATGCTGTCACAGCATGGCGTGACGAGCGGTGTGTAGGTCCACACCCAGGATGAGAACCTGCAAACTGCAGGCTGCCAAAGCAGAGCATGTAACATTAACCACTATGCTGCTTGGCCAGCCCCAAGATGCTGGTATGTTTTTTTTTACTTTTTATTGAGATTATGATAGTTTACAACCTTGTGAAATTTCAGTTGTACACTATTGTTTTTCAGTTGTGTTGTAGGTGCACCACTTCACCCTTTGTGCCCACCCCCCACACCCCCTTTCCCCTGGTAACCACTAATCTGCTCTCTTTGTCTACATGTTTAACTTCCACATATGAGTGGAGTCATACAGAGATTGCCTTTCTCTATCCGGCTTATTTCACTTAACATAATATCCTCAAGGTCCATCCATGTTGCTGTGAATGGGACGATTTTATCCTTTTTTATGGCTAAGTAGTATTCCATTGTGTGTGTGTGTGTGTGTATATATATATATATATATGAGATGCTGGTATTTTTTAAAGAAGTCTTCAAAAGTGAGATTCTGACAATGAATTATGCAACTAATGATAGCAATTCAAATTTTAAAAGGGAAAAATCTGAAGAGACTAGTATAGTTGTATAGCATTCTCCAAGGAGTATGGATATTAAAAGGACAGCCACTAACACACATGTACAAGGGAAGAGGGAAGTAAAAAAGATAATAGAGCGGTGGTTCTGACCCAAAGGAAAAATACAGGGAAAGTCACAGTCCAGAATGAGCCAAGACCTGTGAATAAAGCTAAGGATAACAAAAAGGGTTTGTCAGAACTGTCTAGAACAACTCCTACTTCTTCCATTTCTCTACCAGTAAGTACAATCTTCAGCTTGAAGAGAGGAAGCCTTATGGAAAGCAAGAACTGAAGCTCAAAATAGGACAGCCTCTAATTATTCCAAATCAGTTCAGGCCTCCAAAACTGTAAAACCTGATGATCCTGACAACTCCAGGGGAGCCTGATGAACTCCCTGCTGCAGATCTTCAAGGATGAGCAAGGTGTCAAAGCCTGAGGATGAGCAAACACAATCCTAATTTCAAAGAGGGGGCATCTACTGAGGGCTACAGAAATTCCCAGTCACTGAGAACCTTGACATCAATCCTTGTTAAACCGCATGACTGATATATACCTAGCCCTGCACAATAGATTCTTTTTTAAAAAGGTGGGCTTTGAGCTTTTAGAAAAGAGAGTAGTGATCACCAGAAGAGATTTACTGAAAACAAGTCTTTCAAGAAAGAATATAATTAGACTGAAAATAAAGGAGTGTACTATACAAGAGTGCTACTCCAAGTAACGTCTGCAGACCAGTAGCACTGGCATCAGCTAAGAGCTTGTAAGGAATGCAGACTCTCAGGCCCTACCACAAACCTGCTGAATCAGAATCTGCATTTTAACAGGATCTCCAGGTGATTCTTGTGCATGACAAAGTTTGAAAATCACTGATACACAGATCTACATTTCAGCAAGGCATTTGATGAGCATTTCATGATATCTTTGTGGACAGTAAGATTTCCTTCTATTAATTTGTTATATTTTTGCCAGGTAAAATGTTAGGCAGTTTACACACTTAATTCTCATAATAAATCTACAAAGTAGTTATTATTATCTGTAATTTACAGATATAAATAGTAGCAAAGATTAGACAGCACTATCTGCCAGGCACTGTTCCAAGGACTTCATATATATTAACGTATTTAATCCTCATAACAAATCTTTATGGTAGGTACTATTATTACTTACATTTTACATATGATGAAACTGAAGCAGAAAGAGGTTAAGTAACTCACCCATAATAATCACACAGAAATTTGTGGTACAGTTTTTAACCACTACTTTTTATAGCCAAGCATGTTGCCATACTTGGTGGGGCATATGATAGCCATGACGGAAACAATAAACAATTATACCCAAAGACATTTTTTTAAAAAATGAATAGGATCTGCAGGGGAATATTTTAAAGGATATAAAAAATAAAAGGATTTTAAAGGAATTCCCTGAAAGGAGAGAGTCAAATAGACTAATGTTTATTTGAGAGCCTACAGTATGCTGAGCCATGAGTCAAGCTCTTGGCATCCATGTTTTACTCAACCTTTCCAATAGGCTCATTCGTAAGTATCAAAACATATATATATATATATATGACTTATATATGAGGCAATGGAGGCCCAGACAAGTTAAGGACCTTACCAAGTCACAATATTTATAATGATACAACCAAGATTCCAAAACCAAGTGTGACTCTAAAGCCCACACTCTTTCCCACGATTTGCTCTGCATCCGTCCCTGGTGCCATCCCATTGCTACAAATGCCTGAAATAAGGGAACTGGGTCATGCTGACCATAAAGCAGGAGGACCTTTAACTAAGAGAACAAATATATTATAAAACAGAACATGGATCTAAAAGATCAAAACAGGATGGAACAATGGGCGAATGGTATTCCAAAGCAAGAGGCTTTGGAGTCAGACAAGGGTTTGAATACCAGGTTCTATCATTTACTATTTGGAATGCAAGCAAGTTACTTCTTTGAACCTTAATTTCTACATCTATACAAAGGGAATAATACCCCATAGGATTGTTGCAAGAGGGGAGAAAAGGTAATACTTGTAAAGTACTTGGCACATAAGACAACAAATGGCAGTGAACATTAAATCTAATAAAATGAAATTTAAGAAGGGTAAGTGCAAGAAAATCAATTTTAGAAGCACCAGATGAAATTTAACAGAAGCATGTCAGATGTGGACTTGAATCTACGAGTCAATAGTTTGCTAAGACTGCCAAAAATTACTATTGTGAATTTGGAGCACGTTACAGAAGCACAGTGTCCAAAACAAGTAAGTCTAAAACAAGAAGGTCTATCAGACTTCATTTGCAATACTGTCTTCAGTTCTAATTGCTAAACTTTAAGGTAACTGGAAAATTAGAATCAGTCCAGAAAAATCAAAACCACGAGAAGCTTTGAAAACATAGTAACTAGCTCTTTCCTTCCTGGTTCTATATTCCCTCTCCTTCACACAACTGAAGCTACCTGACAATTGCTTCCACTCCCTAACAACTAATACATTCTTCACCTCTCTTCTCCCTTGATCTTCATCTCCCTCTCCCCCCTAACCCCCGCCCCGCCTCAAATTCATTTTTGCCAATGCCAAGGTCAAATAGATCTGACAGGAGTGACTTGATGACTTCTAGTCCAAAACTCTAGGACCTGGCATGTCAGATGTGTTGCTAATCTGGCCCTGGCCTGCAGAATAGACCTGCTGCTGCTATGACCAGGGAACCAGGCAAGGAAAGGGTTACTGAGGATCTCATCAATAACTAACATGGTTTGTCAAATGTTTTCCAGACAGCAAGAAACTATGTGCTTTGTTTTGCAGATGTTGCTATCACAGAGAAACTCACACGTTTGCAGCAAGACCCTTGCAAGATGTTCCAGCTCCAAGCGCCAAAAGTTACCTTAAACTTATTAGCATCTTAAATTCTCCTTCTCTGGGAGAGTGCAAGCAGCCATTTTCAGATGGTGCAACGTATGTAGTAGCATGTTTACCTGCTATGTTTGCACCCTGAATGAGCACATTTGTTACACAGTTGTTACAAATAAACCTGTTATCCTCTGCTCTCTTGTGCATAAAGTCTCTACCAGCACTGTGCTCAAGGAGAACATTGCACTGGGAGCTACTGCCAGTGTTCTCCACTGCTTGTGTAAGCAATAAACCTTTTCTTCACCTACTTCTGCCTTGGTCGCGTTTCTTGGCTCCACACTCAACAAGAGATGAACCCACTTAGTTCAGTTACGCTGTTAATCTACACCAAATTTAACTGGCTCCCTGCTTTCTTCCTGAGACCCAGCCCCACAACTTGTACCCTAGGTAACTGAATCCTGAGTCTTTGTTACATACTCAAGAAACTGGGACTCTTCCTAAATGTCTACATGACCCACAGTTCCGCTCCTCGCTCAAAAGGGTATAGCTGGCCAGAAGACTGCAATTAAGCAATATCAGTCATCAGACCGCAACCACTTCAAACTCTCTGAAACAATACTTCCAAATCCAAGGAGGTTCTCAGATAAACTCAGGGACAAAGCTATTCATGCCCATAAAATAGTACAAGTAGATTAGCTTATTGTACCTAAGAAGACATTTGAAAACCTACAAAGAAAAATGCCTGGAAAAGCTGCCTGCAATCTGGCTGTCCTCAATACAGTGCCCCATTTTCAATTCTAATTAGAACCAGGCTCAGCTCCCTGGCAGGACCCAGACAGTAAAATCTGGTAACTCCTAGTTCCAGATTCTCAGGGCAACTGACATTGGAGCAACACACGCTTCCCTATGGAATAGCCTTGTCAAAGTTGGCAGGTTTTCCTGGCTGAATCAGAACAGCCTGTGTCTCCTTTCATTCAATACTCCCTTGGAAGCCAAGCATCTCTCTAGGGAATGGCATCTGCAGTGGACATCAGGTGTCTCAATGCCCTGTTTTCTTTTTTTTTTTTTTTAGGAAGACTGGCCCTGAGCTAACATCTGTGCCCATCTTCCTCTATTTTATATGTGGGGCGCCTGCCATAGCATCGCGTGCCAAGCGGTGCCATGTCTGCACCCAGGATCTGAACCGGTGAACCCCGGGCCGCCAAAGTGGAACGTGCGAACTTAACCGCTGTGCCACCAGGCTGGCCCCTCAATGCCCTGTTTTCAACCATGCAGACATCCTGGTTCCATTTCTATTTCTGAAGTAGATAGAGGCTCTGCTCGTTCATTGGATGAGAGAAACCATGGTAAATGCTAGTCTTTGAGAACTTTGCCTTGCTGTTCCTCTCCCTTGGAATAGCACAGTTACAGTTTAGAATCAGAAGATTCCTGGAGCTTTCATCCAGTTCAAACTACCTCTATACCTAGAGTTCCAGAACCAGTTTGTAAATCCAGGCCTTCTCTTCCTGAAGTGAACCTGAATGTCTAAATTCACTTCTAGATGGTTCACCAACCAATACCACATCACCCTAGTTATTCTCTGGATCACTAGTTCTCAAACTCAAGCATGCATTTGGAGGTTTGTCAAAATACAAATTATTGGACCTTACCCCCTAGGGCTTCTGATTCAGTAGGTCTAGGGTGGGACTTGAAGATGTGCATTTTTAACAAGCTCCCAGGGCATGCTGATGTTGTTTGAGAACCACTGCTCTAAATCAACAATATTTCAAGTCATTCACCCCATAAGCCTGGGAACAGGGTAAGGGAGAGGAAGATGTTATATACATGGGTCCACTTGTATCATAACACTCGTGGTTTGTCCTACACAGAAAACTCCTTATTTTCCTACATAGTAGACCTCAACTGCATCTCACAGGAGTTTAAAACAGATGACAATTCACACTCTAACGAATTATGAGCATAGATAACATTCAGTAACCAAGAAATGGTACTTATGGTAAGAGATTCTAGGCTCAAGATCAGCAGTTCAACTATGAGTGGAAACATCTATTCTCTTTCCTTTGCCTCACTAGTCGCGTTATTCATTAAAATGAATTAAAACCTGTAAAGCACTTAGAATAGTGCTTAGCCATTATTTTTTTTATTGTGGTAAAAGATACATAATACTTATCATATTTACCATTGGTAAGTGTTCAACTCAGTGGCATTAAATATATTCACAATGTTGGGTAACCACCAACACTATCTATACCCAAAACTTTTCATCATCTCCAACAAAAACTGTGTACCCATTAAACAATAACTCTCCCTTCCCATCTCCCCCCAACCCCTGGCATTCTACTTTCTGTCTCAATGAATTTGCCTATTCTAGGTACCTTATCTAAGTGGAATTGTACATTCGTCTGTGTCTGGCTTATTTCAGTAAGCACGTTCTTGAGGTCCATCCATATTTTAGCATATATCAGAATTTAATTCCTGGGGCCAGCCCTGTGGCCGAGTGGTTAAGTTCATGCGCTGCGCTTCAGAGGCCCAGGCTTTCACTGGTTTGGATCCTGGGCGCAGACATGGCACCGCTCATCAGGCCATGCTGAGGTGGCATCCCACATGCCACAACTAGAAGGACTCACAACTAAAAATATACAACTATGTACCAGGAGACTTTGGGGAGAAAAAGGAAAAATAAAATCTTTAAAAAAAAAGAATTTAATTCCTTTGAATGAGGCTGAATAATATTCCATTGTATGTATATACCATATCTTGTTTATCTATTCATCTGTTGATGGACACTCAGGTTGCTTTTACCTTTTGGCTATTGTGAATAATGTTGCTAAGACATGGACATACAAGTATCTGTTCAAGTGCCTGCTTTCAATTCTTTTGGATATACATCTAGGAGTGAAATGCTGGGTCATATAGTAGTTCTATGTCTAATCCTTTTTTTGGTAAGGAAGACTGTCACTGAGCTAACATTTATGCCAGTTTTCCTCTATTTTGTATGTGGGATGGTGCCACAGCATGGCTTGATAAGCGGTGTATAGGTTTGCGCCCAGGGTCCAGGCCCGTGAACCCTGGGCTGCCGAAGTGGAGGGCGTGAAGTTAATCACTATGCCACCAAGCTGGCCCCCTATGTTTAATCTTTTGAGAAACCACCAAACAGTTTTCCACAGTGGCACACCATTTTACATTCCTACCAGCAATAATGCCAATATTGATTTTCTTTCCCTTTTTCCTTTTTTTAAATTATAGCCATCCTAGTAGGTAGCACTTAGCGACATTAATCATCACAAGTTCTGATGTGGGCTTTTACCAATACTTGTAGTACTTAAGGACAGCACGACAACAATTAGAGGTTGTGACCTGTTTCCAAATTCAAGTGGTCCTAACAGTTTCATTCAAAACACAAGTTTCGGGGCCGGCCCCGTGGCCGAGTGGTTAAGTTCTCAGGTTCCGCTGTGGTGGCCCAGGGTTTCACCGGTTTGGATCCTGGGCGTGGACATGGCACTACTCATCGGGCCATGCTGAGGCGGCATCCCACATGCCACAACTAGAAGGACCCACAACTAAGAATATACAACTATGTAACTGGGGGCTTTAGGGAGAAAAAGGAAAAAAAAATAAAATAAAATCTAAAAAAAAAAGAGCAAAAACACAAGTTTCCAGTTGCTTCCAATTTTCTCACAAAATCACCTCCAAAACTAGCATTTCCCTACCTTGATAACAACTAAAAAAGAAAATGATGCTTTGGGTGGCCAAAGGAAAAAAGAATGGATAATTTTCCCTTTTTTTTTAATGTCTCTGATAACTTAATTTCATAATAATGCTCAGTTTTACCTATAAACAAATGGCTCACTGGCATTCAGTTCAAGAAATGTCAAATAGTTTCTCTAAAACATTTAAAATCCTAATCTAAAAAGATTTATTTTTAAAAAGTATGTTGGAAAATCCTATATATTTTAATCTTGCTAGCTAAATCACCTTTAAGTCCCTGACCTAGCGAGAAATACCATTTTCTCTTCACTTTGGGAGTTTTCCAGGCATGGAAGAGCGAAAGTCTCAGTGAGACAAACGGCCATTCACAAATAAAACTGTTTTCTTCTGCTCTTGTATTATGTTCAAACAGGCCTTTCTCTCAGTAACTCTTTTTTTTTCCTTTATGAATTTAAGAAAGAGAAATTTTGGAAGTATAGCAAGTAAAAACCAGTAGAAAAAAAACCTTTTTTTTGGAAAAATTTTCTCTCTCAACTTTTGTACTTCCCAACAGTTGAGAAAGAAAATCTAGTAGCTTAAGTATGGACAAAAAGATGGGTAAAGTGAAGGTATCATAGAAAAAAAATTTTCTAAACTGCAGTCTCATCCTAGTTGTTGATCAGCAAATATACCGTATATACTTCCCCATTATGCTGATGATAATATTTGAAAGATTAAATTCTCCGTTTAGAAAATTAAAGACTGGTTTTATAAAGGCAAAGAACAGACCTACAACATTCTGAGAGGTACAGTCAGAGACCCATATGAACCCTCAAGTCCATCAATCCCATTAAAGCATATAATTTCTTTCACAAGTAAATGTGCAGTAAGCAACTAAGAACAATGTAGCCAAATCTCTGTAGGGAAACTTGTAAATAGCTGAAACCAGGAATATGTTCAACCCACAAATGCCAAGAGACAGCTGTTTCTAGAATATATGTATAAAGTTGTGTCACACACAGAAACACTGGTTAAGACAGAAGTTTACTAGAGAGAGCACTGCATTTAGTCAGGAGAGTCTGATTCTCAGTGATGCCTTCCTCAGTAAATTACTGAAAGCCTCTGGACCTCATTCCTATAGCATAAAGATAATCAATCTAGGCAAAACAAAACCTGCTTCATGGGTTGTGTGAGGAATAAATAATGTCAATACAGTTCACTCATTCTTCAGCAAACATATTTTGAACTCACAATGTGCACTAAGGATGCAAAGAAGATCAAGTCCCTGCCCTCACTGTGCCTAAGAGGTCCTCCTCCTTGGTGGGTAGCCCACAATTCAAGAACTATTTAGATAGAACTAGAGGGCAATTCCTCAAGGACTGAGAGCTCCCAATCCATGCTGAACAAGACCCTGGCAAATAACAACAGACAATGAATGATTGCTGAATGAATGAATGAACTATTTTTGCTGTTATCTGTAAAACTTTCCTCTCAGAAAAGGAAAAGGGACTACATAATTAAAGGAAAAAGGGATACATAATAATCGGCTCACTCACCAGAGGAACACAGATACTTCATAGCAACACTCAGAAACACGTGGAGGGGAAAGCAAAGACAACCCTTCCCGTTATTATCATTCCATGGCAGGGCTCAGTAGCGTTCTTCTTGTCATAGAAAATCTCCCCATCTCTGAAAACCTCTGCAAAGGCTGTGGAAATGGCTCATTTTATCCTCTATGATGGTTATGCTGCAAGATACTTAAGTTTTAAACTAGAGGTTTTCAGTACGTGAAGTCAAATTGCTGAAACCAGTATTTGGGGACACATATTTGAATAAATACTACATGTGTTAACCAAAGACCTATCTTTAACTAAAAAGTAGGAACTTGTAACTCTGTTCCTAAGAACTACAAAATTCTTCAGATATAAACTAGGGTTTCTCAACCTTAGCACTACTGACATTTTGGGCCAGACAATTCTTGGTTGTGGTGGGCTGTCCTATACATTATAGGACATTTGGCAGCATGCTTGGCCTCCACCCACTAGATGCCAGTAGCATGCCCCCCCAACCATGACAATAAAACATAGCTATAGACATTGACAAATGTTCCCTGGGGGAGGGGAGGGGAGGGAGGGTTGTTTTAAAATCACCCTGGTTGAGAACCACTGAGATAAACAATGGAATGAGAATTTTTTCACTAAGTCTGTTTAAATAAGATATGGAAGATATAAACTGTCATTCTTTGCACTCTATGAGTGATTTTTAGATCACCAGAACCTTTTATAGTTTTATGTGGAAAAAAAATGATGATGATCAGTGTGCCTAAAGGTAATCTACAACCTAGAAAGAAGAAATAAACCAATGGACCAATGAATGGTACAAAAAGTGGTAACAGCATAACATGAGCTACAAGTAGCCTACTATCATCTTCTAGATACATTACTCATGCCTGATAACTGTTAGAAGTCTTAGGCTATCTTGAAATCTTCCATTTCATTGCTATAAAGTCAGATTCTTAATTTTTCTTCCTATTTTTATCCGAAAAAAAATGGTTTCCTATAGCAAGGAAGGCAAGAATACTGTTATCACAACTATTTATTGAGCATTTTGTAACTGTAAGGGATTCTGCTTACTTAAATTAAGCACATCTCCTAAAAGCTTCTGAAGGAAAGATGACAAAACAGACTCAAAATTATTAAATGAAACTCCTGGAGTCACAAAGGAAGCTAGACATTCCCAAAGTTTACCTAAGACTCATTTCCGTCACCTCCCAGAAGTCCCAGGTTTGACTTGTAAATAAATAGTTCTGCTTACAAAAAGGCCAGATTTGCATTAATCTTAAATACTGGGATTTACATATACATATTATTTACATATACATATATACATACATACATATTTATATATACATAATCCTAAACAAGTATAGAGCACACAGCATTTTTTACAAAATGTTATTGGTTTTAATTATAAAAGAACAGCCCACCACAACCAAGAATTGTCTGGCCCAAAATGTCAGTGTCAATGTCTATGTCTATGGTCACTGTAGAGAATCTAAAAAGCCTTTTTTTTTAAGATTTTATTTTTCCTTTTTCTCCCCAAAGCCCCCCAGTACAGAGTTGTATATTTTTAGTTGTGGGTCCTTCTAGTTGCGGCATGTGGGATGCCCTCAGCATGGCTTGACGAGTGGTGTCATGTCTGCGCCCAGGATCCAAACCGTTGAAACCCTGGGCCACTGAAGCGGAGCGCAGGAACTTAACTACCTGGCCCAGTGGCCGGCCCCAAATATTTGGTTTTCCGTTTTGTTCTTTTGAGGAAGATTAGCCCTGAGCCAATCCTCCTCTTTTTGCTGAGGAAGACTGGCCCTGAGCTAACATCCATGCCCATCTTCCTCTACTTTATATGTGGGACGCCTATCACAGCATGGCTTTTGCCAAGTGGTGCCATGTCTGCACCCAGGATCTGAACCGGGGAACCCCAGGCCGCTGAGAAGTGGAACAGAAGAACTTAACCGCTGTGCCACTGGGCCAGCCCTAAAAAGCCTATTTTTTTAAAGATTGATTTTAATAATGATGTATATCATGTAATAATGATATATATAAAAGCAAACGCAAACATAAAGATTAGCCAATAGTTCAAGCAATGAATAAGTAATTAATGGATTATTAACGTCCCCAGACACTTCAGTACTAAAGTCATAGATGGCTCTCTTTAGAATCTGCCCATCAATTCTGAGAATAAATTCTGGTTTCATAAAATTCTATAAGCCTAGTCAGATGTGTGCCAGTTGTGCTGGATAAAAAGACAAGAACCGTGCACATGTGTTTTGGACAGGTTTGGTATTTCAGAGGAAATCTGTACATATAACAGAAACTGTCTGGGGCTGGCCCCGTGGTCAAGTGGTTAAGTTCGCGCACTCCGCTGCAGGCTGCCCAGTGTTTCGTTGGTTCGAATCCTGGGCGTGGACATGGCACTGCTCGTCAGACCACGCTGAGGCAGCGTCCCCCATGACACAACTAGAAGGACCCACAACAAAGAATATACAACTACGTACCGGGGGTCTTTGGGGAGAAAAAGGAAAAAATAAAATCTTAAAAAAAAAAAAAAAAGAAACTGTCTTTCCCAGAGGAAAATGGGATGCTTTTCTCAGAAGCAGAAACTAAAGAAAACGTCACCTCTACTCTACTGTTTTGGTCTCATCATTTTATAGTTTGGACCTAAGAGATAACCAATTCTTAATAAACAAACAACTCTTCCCATGGGCTCTGGAGCTCCTCTGCCTCCACCCCGGTTCCCCATCCTCATGCCATCTAAGTCAGGGTCTCAAGAGGTCTTTTCAAAATCATACGAAAGAGCTCAGTGCAGTAGGTACAGGCGCTCCAGCACTGAAGAGCACAGCCTAAACTACTGTTTAGGAACATCTACCCCTACTTCAAAAGAAGAGGGATAAAAAATGGTGACTATTCTAGCGGCCAGAAAGGGCAACCAAGGAGCTCTTGGGGAGGTGTACATAGGGGGGAAATGTGATAGTGATTGACTTGGAAAATAAAGTACCCCCAACTGTCTGAAACATCAAGGCAGGATGGTAGAACAGGTATGAAATGGCTGAAATTGCACTGGAGGTTTTAGTATCTGAACAAATTATTAGAGTCAGGGGCTATGACACCTAATCTTGACACTGCAGTGGACCAGCTATTCTGCTATAAAATGGGGCTTACTATTTAGAAGACAAACTTGGAATATCCCAACATTACTATGTCTTTCCCAAGACAATAAAGATATACAAATCAGAAAATGAGACTCAAATGTACTGACCTACAATGAGTTTTAACTTTTACCTCTGTAAAGAGTTCAGCTCCCTTCTAAAGCAGGGTCTGTCTTACTTTTCCAATTCATTAATAAGTAATAAAGGTCAAATTACTTCAAAAAAACCTCCAGG
The DNA here is from genome assembly GCF_021613505.1 of Equus quagga. Lineage (NCBI taxonomy): Eukaryota > Metazoa > Chordata > Mammalia > Perissodactyla > Equidae > Equus > Equus quagga. Next base: position 1,696,752 of record NW_025796915.1, on the reverse strand, counting down.
TCCTGTTTTTTTTTTTTTAAAGATTGGCCCTGAGCTAACATCTATTGCCAATCTTTTTTTGCTTCTTCTTCTCCCCAAAGCCCCTAAGTACATAGTTGTAGATCCTTCTAGTTGTGCTATGTGGGATGCCGCCTCAGCGTAGTTTGATGAGCGGTGCTAGGTCCACACCCAGGATCCAAACCAGCAAAACCTTGGGCCACCAAAACAGAGAGCGTGAACTTAACCACTTGGCCACAGGGCTGGCCCCTCCAGGTCCCTTAACATTCACAAAACTAAGTCCAAGACTCTTGATATGCTCAGAGATTTTAAGCGAGTAAAATTCTCACATCCAAATGAGATTTTACCTAATTGCCAACAACAATATCATTAGTTACTGGCAATAATGAAAATAATGAGAATTCTTCATTTTTCCCTCTCTGGAAGGCTTCAACCCAACATTATGAATCATTTAGTCCTTGATGTATGGTTATTTCCAGGGGGACAGATGACATTTAGCACAGGACATGTGAGGCTGTGGGAAAAGGGAAGTTCCTGGCCACAAGAACCAGGATAAAACCCCTGCCCTTGGGAAAAATGCCAAAAATCTCAGGAATTGATAAACAATAATGTACACCCGAAATTACACAATGTTATAAACCATTATAATCCCAATAAAATTACTTAAAAAAGATGCTAAAAATCTCTGAAGTCCACTGCAGGGCAGTTAAATTTTTAGCTTTACAAGATTCCGTTATAAGAACACAAACCACAGAACGGAATTAGAATAGGTTTTTGAAAACTACAGTATAAAGTTGCAAAATAACTATTTTCGGTCATTCATGAGAATCCATGCTAAGTGATGGTCCCCAGCGTGAATATGAATATTTTTTCCCCTTGGGATTGGGTTAAACTAACTTGGCTCTAAAATCTTTCACTATGCAAAGACAGAGAATATCACGATGACAGCTAACTTTACTTAGTGCTTACTATGTAAGCATCAGGCTAAGTGCTCTACATGCATCAGTTTATTAATCCTTACAACAATGCTATAAGTGCTAAAGAACATCAACTCCAAAATAGGCATTTTCTTTAGAGCCTTTGAAAATAATAAGCAGGGGCCAGCCCCATGGCCGACTGGTCAAGTTCACGAGCTCCACTTCTGCGGCCCGGGGTTTCAGCCGGTTCGGATCCTGGCTGCGGACATGGCACCACTTGGCAAAAGCCATGCTGTGGTAGGCATCCCATGTATAAAGCAGAGGAAGATGGGCATGGATGTTAGCTCAGGGCCAGTCTTCCTCAGCAAAAAGAGGAGGATTGGCAGTCGTTAGCTCAGGGCTAATCTTCCTTAAAAAAAAAAGAAAGAAAGAAAGAAAGGACTTTATATTTACACATAAACATATCAAAAAAAAGAATATATTCCTGACACAAAAACAGCTTGGTCTTTATAGTTTGCAGAGATAATATTCATCATATTTGTCTCCAAGAATAGTTATTTCTCTTGTACAAAAGAAAAAGAAGATATAGAAAAATTACATTTTTATTGTCACCACACCTCAAAATGGAGGGTTGTCAATTCTACCTTAAGGAACAAATTTTTTTCCCAAGAGTAACTGCATCACAATTTCTTGCATAGACTGTATGATATGTTTCTGGTGGCAATACATAGGTCTGAGTAAAGGTTTTCCGCATGTTTTTCTCTGTCTGCAATTTTTTTTTAAGATTTTATTTTTCCTTTTTCTCCCCAAAGGCCCCAAAGTACATAGCTGTGTACTTTTAGTCGTGGATCCTTCTAGTTGTGGCATGTGGGATGCCACTTCAGCATGGCTTGATGAGCGGGTCACGTTCGCGCCCAGGATCCGAACTGGTGAAACCCCAGGCTGCCGAAGCAGAGGGCACAAACTTAACCACTCGGCCATGGGGCCAGCCCCTCTGTCTGCATTTTTTAAACCATATTTTAAGAAGCATCATCAAAACCAAACACGTAGGGGCCTGCCCCGTGGCTGAATGGTTAAGTTCACATACTCCACTTCAGCGGCCCAGGGCTTCACTGGTTGGGATCCTGGGTGCAAACCTGCAACCACTCATCAAGCCATGCTGAGGTGGTGTCCCACATAGCACATAGCACAACCAGAAGGACCTACAACTAGAATATACAACTATGTACTAGGGGACTTTGGCAAGAAGAAGGGAAAGAAAAAAAGACGATTGGCAACAGATGCTAGCTCAGGTGCCAATCTTTAAAAACAAAACCTAACATGTATATCAATACTAAAACTCATAAAATTAGCTATTATATACCCATGTAGGCATCTTACTAAATTGGCTAATTGCTTCATGAGAAGTTATGTAATATAATAGAGGGAACATTTGCAGTGGAGGCAAAATTACCTAGAGCTGAGTGGAAACCATGGCTCTATCGCTTGCTAGTATACGACCTTGGGCAATTTCCTTCTCTCAGTCTGAGTCTTCTCATTTGCAAAATGAGGTAATAACTCCAATCTTATAAGGATTAACCGTATGTGAAATGCCAGCATAGAGCCTGACTCAAAGCAGCAGATTAGGAAACAGTTACTGTTATTACTCTGTTGTCATTTATGTAAGCTCCTTAAAGGCAAATCATACTTTTCCTTGTAACTCAATTGTAGGCTCTATAATTACTGAAAACTGAAAAAATAAAAGAAACATCAAAATTACAAACGAGGATTTGGTATAATAGTCCAACACATACCTAGATAGGAAATGAGACTATGAAGTAATAATGATGACCTTCAAAACATATATCAAAATGAACAATGTCCTTATTTTTATAAGCCACTCTGAAAGGAGATGATGCTGTCTGTATTCAAATCACACACAGAACTACTCTTCATTCGTGCCATAAATATTTCTTTTCTTTCTTTTTTTGCTGAGGAAAATTAGCCCTGAGCTAATATCTGTTGCAAGTCTTCCTCATTTTTCGCTTCAGCAAGATTAGCCCTTAGCTAACATCTATGCCAATCTTCCTCTACTTTATTTGCAGGTGGCCGCCACAGCATGGCTGCCAAGTGGTGTACATCCATGCCCAGGATCCAAACCCGCAAACCCAGGCCGATGAAGTGGAATGCGCCAAACTTAACCACTATGCCACAAGGCCCACCCCTCCACAAGTATTTCTTGATTGTCCATTAAGTGTCAGTTACTATGCTAGGCAATGTGCATATGATTGTGAGCAAAAGCAGACACAGTTCCAATTCTCATGGAACTTTCAGTCATACAACTGCACAAATAGTGTAAACTTGTGATAAATGATGTAAAGGTCAGTAAGTGGTATTCTGAGAGCCAGTAACAGAGATCTAACCTAATTGGGGAGCCCAAGGAAGGGCTTCCCCAGGAAGTGAAAGCTGAGAGCTAAAGAATGAAGAGGGAGTTAACAGTGGACGGTGTTTCCAGATAGAGGAAAGTAGCTTGTGCAAAGATTCTGCCACAGGAGGAAACAAGCAAAAATATAAGACCAAAAGGCCAGTGTGCCTGGAGCAAAGACAAGAGCTGTGAGAATTAGCTAGGGCTCTAGACTACACAACTGCGAGGACTTATAGACCATATTCAAGAGCTGTAATATCCCAAAAGCAAAGAAAAGCCACTGAAGAGTTTCATGAATGCTTATTTCAGGGGGGCAGGTAGGCTGAAGCTGAAGGACGATGATTTGCAATTTGCCTTTGGCTTCTGCAATAAGAGCTAAAGAAGGTAGATGGATCAGGTAGGAAACAAAAATTCCCTCAGGGTATGACAATAGCTTGAGGGACCAAGGGGATGGGGATGGGGATGGTGGAAGAAGTTGATGAATTCAAGAGATATTCAGGAAAACCTGATGTATAGTATTCAGGGGCTAAGGGAGAACAAAGTATCCAAGGAAACTTCGAGGTTTCTGATTTTCATGACCATATAGAAGGAGATACCATTCAGGAGGGATCTGCTGCAGAAACATCTTTAGAGCAGTTTACACACCCCAAAAAGGGCCTAAATGCATTTCACTTTGGCCTGAACCTGTTTCAACTCAGTTTGGTCCCTTACTTTACTTATGAAACAGGGTTCCAAAAGATGTTTTGCTTCTTCCAAAAATCAAATTGACTCTCAAAAGTACAAGATTTTTCCAACACTGAAGATACTTCAAAGATTCTGCCACAAGCTTCAAAATCAACTCCAAGTGACTTCTAAAACTGGCGTGAGCAATGGGGCAGCACTATGGAGTGAATGTGTCATTCCCCATGACGAACTATTTTGATAAGACTAACACAAATTTGCTGTTTAATTTAAATATTTTAAGAAATCTTGACAGTTTAGAGTACTCTTATGTGATATTAAACTAAAATATGAAATTTTATCAGGCATTACAATAACTGGAACTATGCTGCTTTTATGTTTGTGTTTCAACATTCTGAAATGCCTGTAGAAAACTCGGCATTTTGGAAGAAAAGGTATGATTAAAAACAAACCATACAGGGGCTGGCCCAGCAGGCAATAGTTGTTAAGTTCACGCCCTCTTCTTCAGCAGCCTGGGGTTCGATGGTTTGGATCCTGGGCATGGACCTACACACTGCTCATCAAGCCATACTGTGGCCACGTCCCACATACAAAATAGAGGAAGACTGGCACACATGTTAGCTTAGGGTCAATCTTCCTCACCAAAAAAAACCCCCCCAAAAAAAGTCTTCATCTTAATATATAACTATTTTACTGTTTCCATCCAGTTCTTGTTAATGCCGATCACATTCACTCAAGGTAAAAGATTTTTACTAACCACACGTGTGTGTATGTATGTATACACTATATACAAAGTAAAGCCAACACTGTAGTATTTACTTTCTTCAGTTTTAACTTTTTAATTTGCAACCTAATGTCACTTTCATAGTGGAATACTGGATGCCTTTCAGTCTTAGAAATACAGAAACTTCAAATCTGACTAGCCCAAGGAAAGTAAGTGAAAGAAAGAGTTTTGCCCCTTTAATAGCAACCTAACACATCACACCTTAGTACTGAAGTAATTCCCTAATTCTGGCAGGATGGCCTCCTTGGCCACCTGCTTGCACTAGGCCCTAACTCAAATTTTATTAACACACAACTGCAGTTACCAGGATGTTACCACCACTTGTACACAGCAACAGAATTCTTTTGTTTTTTTTCCATGCTGATTTTATCTCAAGGCATCAAAAGACAACACTGAGGTCTGAGGCCAAATATGAATAATGTCATCTCCGCAAATGAAGAGAAAAGTCAAGGACTTTCTAAAAATCAGGTCTTAAGCCCATTAACCAATATTAGCGTGTAAAACCAGACTGTCTTCGTACCAAAGACTGTGCTACCGAATGTGGTCCCTGGGAGCAAGGGCTGGAGAGCTTAAAATGGGTTACCAGCATGGTTCATCTTTTTCTTTCAGGTGTTTTTTTAAAAACATGGAATCAGACTATGGCTATACTTGAGTATAGCTTAGGCCAGGTATGGGAGCGCCAAGGAAGAGACAGCAAAAAGCCTTTAGGGGTCCCAATCTTAGCTAGCAGACTTTCCTATCTTCCTCACAAGGAGCGGTCCATGTCTCCCAGCAGGAATGTGGGAGAGGGAAAGTTCTAAGGGCCCTGGGCTTTTCCCTCACCCAAGCCCCCAGAATGACACAACAAACCACTTCCTTCTGGGAACGGAGGGTCATAAGCTTTAGGGGACAATGGAGCTCAATCCCGGCTTCAGAAAGATGGAGACAGGGAGATGAGACGGGGGGGATGGAAGTGGGGGTCAGGGGATGGGCCCAGCCCGAGAGCTGAATACGGCAGTCACCGCCAGGGACTTGGGGAGCAGGGACCTTGCAGCATCTGTGCGAGAAGGCCTGCCACGGCCCTCTGAGAAGCCCGAGGGGCTCGTCGGGAAGTCTGGGGCATCTGTGCACCAGAGCCTATCGCCACTCTCCTCGGGAGAGGAGACAGTCCCCGCAGGAACCCTCTCCGCGAGCCCTTTTAATCACAAACCCTCACGGAAAGCAGCACAAAATTTATAGGGGTGGACGGGCCAGAGGCAAGTAGGTGTCCTGCAAATGTCGGGGAGGGCTTGACAGAGGGAAAGGGAGGCCCCCCAGTTCGAGGAACTTTGCCACCCGGGAGCGGGAGGGGGCAAGAGGAGGCCCGTCAGCCGCAGGGACAGAGGAGGCCAGGAGCAGCGTCCAGCGGCGCCCGGAGTTTCAGGGGACGACGGCTTGGGGCGCGGTCGCGGCGGGCAGAGGCCCGCGCCGGCCCGGAGGCGCAAGGAGCGCGGGTCGGCGGCAGACGCCGCCTAGGCCTCGGGGGTCCGGACACACCCACCGCGCGGCCGCAGGCCCGCTTACCTGCTCCTCCTCCGGGGTCAGCTCCGGCGGCATGGCGGGCTGGGGCGCGGTCGCGGGCTCCATGCAGCCGCCGCCGCCGCCGCCCGGCGGACACCCGCGGTCCGGAGCGCGGAGAGCCCGGGGCTGGCGGCCTCCGCTTCCGCGTCGCGGCGCCTCAGCAGCCCGAGGCCGGCTCGCGCATGGTGGGCCCGCGGGGCTGGCGGCCGCCAACGCCGCTCGTTCCCTTAAGAAAAAGCTCTCCGAACTGTCGCTCTCTTCTGGGCGGAAATCCTTTATTTTCTTCGCTCCTTTCCTCACACTCCGCCTCCTCTCCCGGAAAAAAAAAAAAAGTGCAAGAGGAGCTAATAGTCAATCGGGATCAAAAAAGGAACTAGGGAATCAAGAACTTTCTAAGCCCAGAGCGAAGGGTCGCGGCGGAAATTTCCTGAAGGCTGCCGGCCTCGGCGTCCCGCTTCCTCGGCGGCGCTCCCGCTCCTCCAGAGCGTGACGAGGAGGCCTCGGGGATGCGGGCCCCGCGACCTGCGCGGCGCCCCTCAGCCCGGTTCCTCAAAAGCCGCGGCGGCGAGCGGGAGGGAGCGAGGGAAACGCGCCCCACTCCGGCTCACTGCCAACGCTGCGGCCGCCTCGCGGCCGCCCGAGCCCCCCGCGGCTCCATTGAGAAACGGAGAGTCTCATTCACAAGCAGACGGCGAGAAGGGCCCCGCGGAGCGAGGACGCCGTCCGGAAGGGGGAGACAGAGAGGGACCCGGCGCGGGCGGCGGGGGAGGGAGGGGAGGGAGAGGAGCGTGAGTGGGGGAAGCTGGGCGGTCCGGCGGGGGGAAGGGGGGACCTAGAGGAACCAGGGCGGGGGAGGGGCTTCGGGCGTCTCTGGACTGCGGAGAGGAAGAAGAAGGAAGAAAGGAGTCTGAGTTTTATGAGGTTAAGCTCGGTGAAGGAGGAAGACAGTACATTCGTTTGAAAACTAGCTGCTGACGGGCACCTCGCCGGGGGTTACCTGCTGCTACCACCTACGTGAGGAATGCACGATCTTCATCTATTTCCTTGTCACTGCTGAGTGAAAGACCCTGGAGAGATTGCCTGCGAGGTCCAGGATGCTCAAGTGGAGGCACAGACCCAATAATCGCGGCCTTCTCTCTCTTTGCCGGCCGCATCCTGTAATCCATCACCAGTGTAGCTAATTTTAGTCCTTCACAAAAGGAGCATCTGATTTCGAACCTCATTCAGGAATCATGCAGCTTTTGCAAACCTTGATTTTCACTCACGCCGGCGCAGCAAAGAGCTTAGGGGTTTTACGGGGTACAGTCTTGGAGTCACTTTGGGGGAGGGGAGCACAGGGAAGTCAGAGCTGGGTCTGGTATGTTTTTGCATCATTCCAGACCAAAAATAAATATTCCAAAAGGGACCCAACTAACAAACGCGTGCCACAGCTAGTCACAAGAGCTGAAGCCCTGGGAGAGAGACCCAAGCGAGGAGTCTTCAGACTACTGAGGAAGGTGCTCTGGGCTCTGATGCTACTTGCAGGATTTTATGAAAGCAACCTCTGACCTCACCTCGTGTTTCTGCGTCGTTCTAATAGGAACTTCAGGCTGCCCTTGGTTAGAGAAGAAACCCCTGGTGCTTGGATCTGTTTGTCAGGTAGGTTAGTTTATCCTTTGCACCAAAAAGGCTGACTCTGGGTTGAATTCATCACCCTACACCGGAGTTACAGTTTCAATATTGCAACTAGACGCTCCTCCGGAAGACAGTCCGTTTATTTAACAAGTACGTTTATATGCCGGACACTGGGCTATGCACTGGAGTTACAGCAGTGAACAAGACAGTGGTCTCTTCCACATGTAAGGATATGGAACGATCCCTGAGCTATGTTATGAAGTGAAAAACGCCAGACTCAAATAATGTGCATAATATGGTGTCAGTTGTACAAGAAAAAAATACTAAACATATGTTTGTAAACTTATTTACACATAGAAAAGCTTTGGGAGGATACACAAGAAAGATAACAGTGATTGTCTCCCAGGAGGGGAACTGGGAGTCTGGAGAACAGAAGGGAGAGGAAGACTTTTCCCTATATGCTGTTTTGTACATTTTAAGTTTTAACTTTAACTTTTTATTGAAGTATAACAGACATAAAGTGAAAATATATGTGTATGTACAGCTTGATGAATTTTGATAAACTGAACACACCCATGTAACCAGCATACAGATGAAGAAATGGAACATTCCCAAGCCAGCCTGGTGGCTGAGTGGCTGGGTTCCCATGTTCTGCTTCGGTGGCCCAGGGACCTGGCAGCACTCATCAAGCCATGCTGAGGCAGTGTCTCACATAGCAGAACTAGAAGGACCTACAACTAGAATACGTAACTATGTACTGGGGGGCTTTGGGGAGAAGAAGAAAAAAAAAGAAATAGAACATTCCCAACTTTCCAAAGCCTTCCTTATGTCCCCTCCCAGTCACTACTCTCCTCAAGAGTAACCACTACCTTAGCTTCTAACAACATAGTGTGTGTCTAAATTTTGCATGTGGATGTCTAACCTTTTCCCCACACAAAGTTTTTTTTAGGAAGATTAGCCCTGAGCTAACATGTGCTGCCAACCCTCTTTTTGCTGAGGAAGACTGGCCCTGAGCTAACATCCATGCCCATCTTCCTCCCCTTTATATGTGGGTCACCTGCCACGGCATGGCTTGCCAACCGGTGCCATGTCCGCACCTGGAATCTGAACCTGTGAACCCTGGGCCACCGAAGCAGAACGTGCAAACTTAACCCCTGCGCCACCAGGCCAGCCCCACCAAAAATTTTTCAAATAGTAACTTAAATACAGTTTTTCTCTCTAAGCAAGTAAATGTCTCTAGGACTAAACTGAAGTAAAAAATGGCAGGTCCTGAATAGTACAAACCACTGAGTGGACACAGGAGAGGATGGAGTCTCTCAATCCATTATTTACACTTTTACACTTGTTTTGTCCAGTGATCCTCAGGACACCAAGGGTCGGTGATTTATCTAAAGTCACACAGCTAATTAATTAGTATTGAGCTAGAACGACTCCAGGCATTCTAACCCGTAGTGCAGGGATTGAGTGAGGAGAATTAATAAAGGGAGAGGTTTAACAGAATGTGCTAGGAGAGAGAACTCAGCAGTGTTTTCAGAGGCACAGCTGTGTGTGTGGGTGTGTAAGGGAACAGTTCTCCGGAACTGTTGCCTATCACGGTCCTAACAGGACAATGTTTGGAAGTTTCGGAGCAGAGATGTGGGTAACACAACCAAATGCAAGGCAGCTGGCTGGCTTTGCTCCAGGAGGTAAATCTGAGGAGAATCAGAGTACAAAGACTTGCCTTTAACTGCAGGCCCAAACCAACAAAATCAAGTATGGTACTGTCATCCTGCTCCATCAAATCTTAGAGACTGCAAAATGGTTTGTAATGGCAAAAGATTGGAAACAACATAATGGGCCATCAATAGGAAACTCAGTAAATAAATTAGTACACACATACACTTAAATAATAAGTTCACATTTATTGGGTCCTTACCACATGCTAGACACTGTTCCAAATGATTTTCATTCATCTAATCGCACCATCACAGTATGAGATGGCTGAAATTATGATCCTCATTTTACAAAATATATATATATATTACGTGGATCCATATGTATTGACATAGCCTCCTTGCATTTTTGAATACGTGGCTGCAAGGCCTCAAAAGAAAGGCTAAGGTAGGGTTGGGGGAGTGTAAGTGACAGACAAAATCACGTTTTTATTAAATTAACATGAACTGAAATCAGAAAGTGGAAAATAAATTAGAAAGAGGGAACCTTAGAGGAAGGGGTATTATGGGTTGTACTTTTGTTTTTTGCTTTTAAAGCATAGGTTTCAGCTTTCTGTCTAGAAAGCTTATCCTCCCCTTCCTCCCACCTCCTTCACCAGACAAATCTGACTCATGCTTAAGGTCTCAGCTCAAAAGTGAATTCCTCAGCAATATCTTCCTTGGCTACTCCCTAAACTGAATTAGACTCCCTGTTACTGTCTTTCACAGCACTCTGGGTTTTTTTGTTTGTTACGTAAATTTCAGTTTATATTCTAATTTGACATCTGTATACACTACAAAGTGATCACCCCCAAATGTCTAGTTTCCATCCATTACCCTACAATTGACCCTGTTACCCCTTTTGCCCACCCCCTTCCCCTCTGGTAACCACGGATCTGTTCTCTGTATCTATTAGTTTTTGTTTTGTTTGTTCATTTATTTTGTTTTGTTTTTAGATTCCACATATGAGTGAAGTCATACAGTATTTCTCTTTCTTTTTCTGACTTATTTCACTTAGCATAATACCCTCAAGGTCCATCTATGTTGTCACAAATGGTAAGATTTCATTCTCTTTCATGGCTGAGTAGTATTTATACACACAGACACACCCCATCTTCTTTATCCATTTATCCATTGATGGACACTTAGGTTGTTTGTGTCTTGGCTATTGTAAATAATGCTGCAATGAACATAAGGGTATGTATATCTTTCCGAATTAGCATTTTCATATTCTTCTTCTAAGTACCCAGTAGTGGAATAGCTGGATCATGTGGTAGTGCTATTCTTAATTTCTTGAGGAATCTCCATATTGTTTCCCATAGTGGCTGCACCAATTTACAATCCCACCAACAGTGTACAAGGATTCCATTTTCTTCACGTCTTATCCAATGCTTGTTATTTCTTATCTTTTTTTAAAAAAAAGATTTTATTTTTCCTTTTTCTCCCAAAGCTCCCCAGTACACAGTTGTGTATTTTTGGTTGTGGGTACTTCTAGTTGTGGGATGTGGGACGCCGCCTCAGTGTGGCCTGATGAGTGGTGCAATGTCCACACCCAGGATTCGAACTGGGAAACCCTGGGCTGCCAAAGTGGAGCTCAAGAACTTAACCACTTGGCCACAGGGCCAGCCCCTTGTCTTTTCAATAATAGCAATTCTAACAGGTGTGAGGTGATATCTCATAGTGGTTTTGATTTACATTTCCCTAATAATTAGTGATGTTGAACATCTTTTCATATGCTTGTTGGCCATCTGTATATCTTCTTTGGAAAAATGTCTATTCAGATCCTCTGCCCATTTTTTAATCGAGTTGTTTGTTTCTTTGTTGTTCAGTTGTATGAGTTCTTTATATATTTTGGATATTAACCCCTTATTGGATGTATATTTTGCAAATATCTTTTCCTGTTCAGTAAGTTGCCTTTCCATTTTGATGATGGTTTCCCTTGCTGTGCAGAAGTTTTTAGGTTGATGTAGTCTCATTTGTTTATTTTTGCTGTTGTTTCTCTTGCCTTTGGAGTCAGATCCATGAAAACATTGCTAAGACTGACGTCAAGGAGGTTACCACTCATGTTTTCTTCTAGAAATTTTATGGTTTCAGGTTTTACATTCAAGTCTTTAATCCATTTTGAGTTAATTTTTATGTATAGTGTAAGATGATGGTCTACTTTCATTCTTTTGCATGTGGCTGTCCAGTTTTCCCAACACCATTTATTGAAGAGACATGTCCTTTCTCCGTTGTATGTTCTTGGCTTCTTTGGCATAAATTAATTGTCCATTTATGTGTAGGTTTATTTCTGGGTTCTCTGTTCTGTTCCGTTGATCTGTGTGTCTGTTTCTGTGCCAGTACCGTGCTGTTTTGATTACTACAGGTTTGCAGTATAGTTTGAAATCAGGGAGCGTGATGCCTCCAGCTTGTGGTTCTTCTTTCTCAAGATGGCTCTGGCTATTCCAAATCTTTTGTGGTTCCATACAAATTTTTAAATTATTTGCTCTAGTTCTTCAAAAAACGCTATTTGAATTTTTTTTTAAAGCACTTTTTTTTTTTTAAGATTTTATTTTTCCTTTTTCTCCCCAAAGTCCCCTGGTACATAGTTGTGTATTTTTAGTTGTGAGCCCCTCTAGTTGTGGCATATGGGATGCCGCCTTAGCATGGCTTGATGAGCAGTGACATGTCTGTGCCCAGGATCCAAACCAGTGAAACCCTGGGCCACCAAAGCAGAGCACACGAACCCAACCACTCGGCCACGGGGCCAGCCCCTGCTATTGGAATTTTGATAGGGATTGCATTGAATCTGTAGATTGTTTTGGGTAGTATGGACATTTTAACAGTATTAATTCTTCCAATCCATGAGCACAGAATATCTTTCAATTTATTTGTGTCTTCTTTAATTTCTTTCAGCAGTGTCTTATGGTTTTCAGTATACAGGTCTTTCACCTCCTTGGTTAAATTTATTTCTAGGTATTTTATTCTTTTTGATGCAATTGGAAACGGGATGGTTTTCCTAATTTCTGATAGTTCATTATTGGTGTATAGAAATGCCACAGATTTCTGTATATTGGTTTTTTTGCTAAGGAAGATTTGCCCTGAGCTAACATCTGTCCCAGTCTTCCTCTATTTTGTATGTGAGTCACCACCACAGCATGGCTAACGAGTGGTGTAGATCTGTGCCCAGGATCTGAACCCAGAAACCCGGGCCACCAAAGTAGAGAGCACCAAACTTAACCTCTACACCCTGTGGCCAGCCCCCATATATTGATTTTGTATCCTGCAACTTTACTGAATTCATTTATTAGTTCTGTTACCACACAAAATTGGAGTTCTCTTGCCTGATGCCCATAAAAAGCCAACTAATTACAGCATCAGCCTTTGGGAAAAGAGATCAGCTTTATTTTGTGAGATCAATCTGCAGGGAGACAGGGGGCATGTGCCCTCAGATCTGTCTCCTCGATTCAGGATTTGGGGTTAAATTTAAGAGGGAAGGGAAGGGCAGGCTGGCACACAGAAATGCTGATGTGACAGGTTTTGATTGGTGAGCTTCTAAACATTTACGATGAGGTTCTAAACTTTTATGATCAGGTGGGGAAAGAATTTCAACACCGGATCTTACTGAATGAGGGACCCTTGCTTCTGATAAGAGCCCAACTGTCAAGTTCCGGTCATGTCTCAGTCCTTTGGTTCTGTAGGAAGGAAGATCTTTGGTTTTGCAGTCATTTCAGGTCAAGATTTCTTCTGTGCATGCTCTGGCTATATGACTTTGCATGTTTTCTGAAAGGCAATTCTTAGTCACTCTGTTGATAAGAGATGGAGTCAGTTGGACTGGTCCTGGAGGGCTTGTGGTTACAGTTCTAACAGTTTTTTGGTGGAGTCTTTAGGGGTTTTCTATGTATAGTATGTCATCTGCAATTAATGACAGTTTTACTTCTTCTTTTTTGATTTGGATACCTTTTATTTCTTTATCTAGCCTAATTGTCGTAGCTAGGACTTCCAATATTATGTTGAATAAGAGTGGACATCCTACTCTTGTTCCTGATCTTGGAGGAAAAGCTTTCAGCTTTTCACCATTGAGTATGATGTTAGCTCTGCGTTTGTCATATATGGCCTTTATTATGTTGTTATTATGTTTATTATGTTATCACAGAGCTGATCACAGTTTATAAGTGTGCACTTGTTTCTATGTTCATCAGCCTAGTGTCTGACTGCCCTCCTAGACTGTAAGCTCCAGGAAGGCAGGAACCACATCTGTCTTTTTGGCCCCTGGACCTTCAGGGACTAGAGCCTAGTACCTAGTAGGCAGGTCCTTAATAAATGGGTGTTGAATGACTGAATCAGTGAAGACTGTCACCTTAACTCTGAGACCTCTATCTTAGCATTTTCTGCTACCTTAATTTTTGTTCAGGTCTAAGTATAGAGATACTTCCAAAGCTGTGATTGGAATTTTATAACTTCTCCCCCAAAACACCTTTACTTCTAAAATCCAAAGTTCCTCTTAAACATTGCTCCAAAGTATCTACTGCGTATGAATGAGATGTGTAGTGCTAAAGACATGCTTTGGCTATAAAAGATCCAAAAACATTCTTATTGCCATTTTTCTAAAAGACAAACAGATACAGAATAAATAAGGTCATACTTCTAACCAAAGTCTAGGGTGAAAATTTTTTGCTTATTTACTCATGAGCCAAATCTATAAACACCAGGATGGCTAGAGGTGAGCTGGTAAGGAAGGTGAAAAATCTTATCCCACATAGATTACATTTCCCCCATTATTCAATACTCTAGGGACCAGTGCATACCCATTGCTATTTTCTGCCTTTTTTTTTTTTTTTTTAAAGTAAAATGATCTGGCTCTTGTCTCACACAATTTTCTTGTCTGGTACGCCTACTCACCACTCCCAAATCACAGGTTAATCAGTCACTATTCTGTGTTACTATTATATCCGATACCTTTGTCTAGAGTTTACCTAACCCTCTGAATTATAATTATTTGCTTCCTTGTCGGTCTCTCCCACTAAACCATGAGCTCCTTGAGAGCAGGGACCATGTCTTAATCATTGCTCTCTTCAGAACCTAGCACAATATCCAGTACACAGTAGGTGGTGCTCCATCAATGTTTGCTGAAAGAATGGATCTGTCCTTTTCTGGCTAACAAGGTCTAATTCTTGCCAAAGAATGTCAAACAGGTTTGGTTACCTTGGATATTTAGTTGCTTGTGAGAAAACATTCAATATAAGAATGAATTACATCTGAGTTACATTGCTCTCACTCACTTTGACTTATCTGTGTTAATGGGAAGGCCAGAGCAGAATGGATAAATTAAGTCCACAGATAGAACCTTGTTTGAGCCAGTTTTAACTTCCTCCTTTATAAAAGCTTTTGTTAAAGTTGCCAATGAGAAGCAGAACTGACAGATTTGAGTTCCATCTTTTATTTCCTCTATGTGCTGCAGAGAAAACCTAAAGGGCAAAAGCAGAGGGAGATACAGAAGTCATGAAGGACGCAACCCACTGGGAGAGAGGAAGGGAGGAAGTTTGCTACAAATGCTGATAGTCTGTGTGAAGCCCTAGCCAGAAGATCTCTCTAGGTTTCAAAATTTGCCTCTTCAGCTCCACACTGTCCCTCAAGATGGTGAGAAGGCCTTTGGGCTGGGCCCAATAGTGAAGCATACCTCCCAGTTCCCTAGGCTGTCTCTGGCCACTTTTTAGCCTCCTCAAAACAATCACCATCACTTGGAATGGATGTGAGAAACAAATGCATATATCCCACATTAGGGGACTCTGTCCCTTCCCTCAGATACTTGCTACCTTCTTTTTTTTTTGAGGCCATTCTTTTTTTTTTCCTTCCTCAAAACCCCAGTACACAGTTGTATATCCTAGTTGTAAGCTGTTCTAGTTCTTCTATGTGAGCCACCACCACAGCATGACAACTGACAGACAGGTGGTTCCATGACTGGGAAGTGAACCTGAGCCACTGAAGTGCTAAACTTTAACCACTAGGCCATCAGGGCTAGCTCCTGAGCCCTTTTTTTTTTTTTTTTTTTTTTTTTACTTTTTATTAAGATTATGATAGTTCACTTAACATAATACCCTCAAGGTCCAACCCTGTTGTCGTGAATGGGACGATTTTATCCTTTTTTATGGCTGAGTAGTATTCCATTGTATACATACCACATCTTCTTTATCCAATCATCAGTTGATGGGCACTTAGGTTGCTTCCACATCTTGGCTATTGTAAATAATGCTGCAATGAACATAGGGGTGCATGGGACTTTTGGAATTGCTGATTTCAAGTCCTTTGGGTAGATACCCAGTAGTGGGATGGCTGGGTCATATGCTATTTCTATTTTTAATTTTTTGAGAAATCTCCATATTGTTTTCCATAGTGGCTGCACCAGTTTGCATTCCCACCAACAATGTATGAGAGTTCCTTTTTCTCCACAACCCCTCCAACATTTGTCACTTTTTGTTTTGGTTATTTTTGCCATTCTAACAGGTGTAAGGTGATAGTGTAGTTTGATTTGCATCTCCCTGATGCACAGCGATGATGAGCATCTTTTCATGTGTCTATTGGCCATCCATATATCTTCTTTGGAGAAATGTCTGTTCATGTCCCCTGCCCAATTTTTGATCGGGTTGTTTGATTTTTTCTTGTTGAGCTGTGTGAGTTCTTTATATATTATGGAGATTAACCCTTTGTCGGATATATAACTTGTAAATATTTTTTCCCAATTAGTGGGTTTTTTGTTTCAATCCTGTTTTCCCTTGCCTTGAAGAATCCTGAGCCCATTCTTAATTCACCTTCACTACTGCCAGCCTCCCAACTCGCCCAGGCCCTTTCTTCTTCACCTCTGCCTTGTCATTGGATGCTGGACCCTCTGCTGGGGTGGGGATGGGGGATACAGGTGGTGGGGGTGAGTCACAATTAAATCAAGGCCCAAAATCAAACCTCTCAGTTGGACATGATGGGGAAACAAAATTTTAAAATTAATCTGTTTCTTCTTTGATCTAAAGATTGAGTATAATCACAGAATCCCAAGACAGGGTGGGACTCAAAAATCAGCTCATCTTACCAAAACAAGCAGTCATACTCTGGCTAACATCTCAAAGCTTTTATCTACTTTTCCTGCCCTGTACATCAGAAGGCATAAAACAGAAGACCATATTTACTTAAAAAAAAATATGGTGGGGGCCAGCCCTGTGGCCTAATGGTTAATTTCAGCACACTCCACTTTGGCGGCCTGGGTTTGGTTCCCTGGCGTGGACATAGACCACTTGTTGGTGGCCATGCTGGGGCGGCAACCCACATAGAAAACAGAGGAAGACTGGCACAGATGTTAGCTTAGGGTGAATCTTCCTCAGAAAATCATAAAACAAAAATAATTCAGGGGCCGGCCCCGTGGCTGAGTGGTTAAGTTCCTGCGCTCCGCTGCGGCGGCCTGGGGTTTCACCGGTTTGAATCCTGGGCGCGGACATGGCACTGCTCATCAGGCCATGCTGAGGCAGCATCCCACATGCCACAACTAGAAGGACCCACAACTAAAAAAATACACAACAATGTACCGGGGGGCTTTGGGGAGAAAAAGGAAAACTAAAATCTTTTTTTAAAAAAAGAAAGAATTTTAAAAAAATAATTCCAAATATAAACCCTTCATTTAAAAAAAAAATATATATATATATAGTGAGGTTTTTACTCATTTACTTTTTAGAAAGGAATTCTATAGCTAGGAAGATTGTTTCTTTCCCTCCTCCAATGTAGTGAGAAGTTTTTAGGCTTTCCTAATTGCATTCACAGAACTAAATATAGTTCTTGTTCTTAGAAGTCTGCAGTATATCCAGCCACCTGTTAGCAACCCACCACACCTCCATTCAGCCTTCTCTCCAGGGTTACTCCTCTGTGCAGTGGAGAGGAGAGGGGCTCTCCTCTAGACAGCTCATCATTTCATTCACTCAACCAACATTTATTGATACAACAAATGCCAGGCATAATGCTAGGCACCAGGGATCCAAAGCTGAATAAGACCAGGTCCCTGACCTCAAAGAGTTTGCAATCTAATAGAGGGAGTATGTGGTATAAAGAATTCAACCTTGCGCACAGAAAGGTTGGCCTTTTGCCCCTGGCTCCTGGGAAGTAACCTCTAAGGCCTTGGAATGTCCTGCCTAATAAATGTCTTTGTTACTTGGGGGTCTTTGGCCACACCAGATAGTCCAGCAATGTGACTGGGGGAGAAGGAGAGGATCATCTGTTATCAGCTAGAACTCTGGAGGGGCTGGAGACTGAGGTCAACCAACCAGGTTTAGGTGACAAAGCCCCAATAAAAACTTTGACACCAAGGCTCAGGTGAGAGTCTCTGGTTGGCACTACACCATGAGTATTGTCATACACAGTTACCAGGAAAGTTAATGCTGTCCACAACTGGGAGAGGACAACTGGAAGATCCATGTTTGGAAATTTCCTGGACTCTGGCCCATGCATTTCTTCCCTTGGTCAGCTTTAATCTGTTTCCTTTCACTGTGTTAAACTGTAATCGTGAGTATAACAGCCTTCAGTGAGTTGAGTGCTTCTGGTGAATTATCAAACCAAAGGGTGATTTTGTGGACTATTGATAACTTTGGGAAATAGATATGAATGGGATGAGGAGGGCACAAAGACAAGAATGGCTAACTCTACATGGAGAGGTCAAGGTTCAAATAGGTATCTGTTGAATGAAGTTTTCCAAAGATGAGTAGATATATTCAGCAGGTGAATGAAATCAGAGTGTGGAGGATGGTGTAGGGGGAAAAAAAGAGTATGAAACACAGGTGTTTGTACAGACAACTGTAAACCAGCATGGCTGGAGAGGAGGCAGCACAGGAAGCAAAGTAATTTATGAGGCTGGACAGATACACTAAGGCCAGGTCATGAAGAAACTCGCATGGCAAGCTGAGAAACTTCACATTACCTTGTAAGCAATGGGAAGTCTCTGAAGTAACATGATCAGATTTGCCTTTATGGAAAGGATCATTCTGCTAGTTGTTGTTGCAGAGAAGAATGATGAAGGCCTGAATTAAGGCCTTAGGTCATAGAGGAAATGGAGAAGAGAGAGGTGGGATTTAAAGGACATGGTGACTCACTAGCCATGAAAGCTAAGAAATGGGACAGGAATCATCAGAATGACTCCTTGGTTCCTAGCTTGGGTGACTATATGCAATTAACAAGGACAAGAATCTCAGGAAGAGCATGATTGAGGGGGACTGAGGAGGAAAGATAATGAGTTCAGTTTGGGATATGCTGAGTTTGAGGTGACTGGGAGTTTGAC
The DNA here is from genome assembly GCF_021613505.1 of Equus quagga. NCBI lineage: Eukaryota > Metazoa > Chordata > Mammalia > Perissodactyla > Equidae > Equus > Equus quagga. The sequence goes on along the minus strand of NW_025796915.1, from coordinate 1,677,839 downwards.
TGGTATGTAGTTATATATATATATACAGGGCTGGAGCTCAGGGAAGGCGTCTGCACATACACGGCAGCTGAAGTCAGGTAATAGAAAGCCTGGGAAATGTCCCTTAGATTTGGAAAACAGGAGACCACCAGTCCCTCGATGAGAGCACTTGAAGTGATAGGAACAAAAGTCAGATTTCAGTGGGTTGAGACATGAGCGAAAAGTGAGCTAGTGGACAAACAGTGAATGTAGAGAAACCACTGCCAAACACAAGTGGATCAAGTGGACACCCAACTCTTCCATGCAGGTGAACCCAGCATGGCTTTTCAGAGTTAGCATTGAAATAACCAAGATTACTTATTTTGCACTGACTGGTTGAAAAGTCCTGGTTTGCTCTAGGTACATGGGTTCCAGTGGCACTTGAGATGAAACAGGTGATCTCAACTAATAGTCCCTTACTAACTCATGACGAGCTGGCCCTCCAGCCAAGGCAAGGAGTGTAGATACACTGGGCAATAGTATTGGTTAGGATGTTTTGGTTGCCAGCCCAGAAATCAGCTCTGGCTAATTTAAGCAACATAGAATTTACTGGATGCTCACAGGTTTCATAGCAAGAACAACACCTCCTGCCTTTCCATGGGCAAAATAATTGAATTCCAACTGATTCACCTCTTTGTTCCTCTGCTCAAGACACAGATTCTTGGTGAGGAGCATGTGATTGGCCCATCTTGAGTCATGAGCCTGACACTTGACTAAAGGAGGCAGTTCCCCCAGGTTACAGTCCCACCAGACTATATTGCATGGGGAAGAGTTAATTCCACAAAAAAGAAACTGGGAGCTGTTCAAAAGGGTGGCCAGAAAACTAATATCCAATTACAGCAACTTTAAAACAACCATCTTTGAAACAGGTGGCAGGAGGTGGTTTTATAATTCACAAAGAAATATGACCAGGAGCTTATTCAGATCTTTTCAGTGGTCTGTAATACTGGCTCCTGAGTTCAAAATATAAGGGGCACTCCTCTGAGATACATCCTTCAAGCTACCATTTAACACTATCAAGTTGTGCATGGTGATAAATTTGGCTATGTTCTTTGACTCATGCATCTGTCCCCAGAGAGTGTCGTTGGGGAAGTAGTCCTTTCAGACTGATTATTTCTGGGCAGAGACAAGCTGAGTCTCTACTGATAAGTATGCACAGCTCCTGAAATGACACACTTGGCTGCTGAGAGCACAGACTAGAGCATTCAGAAGATCATCAAACAGAGACTAAATGTCTAGGCAGCCTACAACATGCTTCTTGGCAAGAGGAACATCATGTTCCTATTACAGAATTGACCTAAATTCAGGAAAGAGCTTATAGATGTAGGCATGCTTAAATCTGCAGCCAGCAGGATCGTAATTGGGTGGGGGCAATGGGAGTTTCTTCCTTCTTCCATTTTACAGAGTCAGCTTGAGCAGCTCTCTAAGAGCCCGGCCCTAAGGCTAGTTCCATCCGTAGGCTGAATTTGTGTAATTAAGCACTGCTTAACCACAACTTCTGCCCAGATTTGTTCCCAGAATTAATCAACATAAAGGAAGAACCACATGTCAGACAAGATCTGACCTGGATCCCTCTGAAATTTTGTCCTCAGGACACTAGTACCACTGGAGTGGAATAGTGAAGTCCTTTTGTCCAATAAGAGAAGTCATAGAAAGGTGGGAAGCAGTGTAGGCAGCACACTGAGGCCACAGGAAATGGGGTACATTTCCTGAACACAGAACAGAAACTAATTGGTTAGTTTTAGACACCATGTTCCACTCCTGCCAAAGAGCTCTGTTCACAAATCTGAATGGATCTTGCCTGCTCAAAGCTCTTCATTGGCTCCCTTTCACCCATGACATAAAATCTAAAACCTCTGCATAACACACAGGCCCTTCATGATCAGGCCCATCTCTCTCTCCAGCCACCTCTCCCATTGCTCTCTAATCCTACTTTATACTTGAGCCATGCTGAAGCTACCTCAGGTCCCAAAGCAAGTTCTGCCCTGCTCTGGAGGGGTGCAACTACATACCCTCCTGCCTCTATGAGAAACTCCTCCACTCCTCAACTGCAGAGCACCTTTCTGTCCCTCCTCTGTGAAACCTTCCTCTGCTCTTCTCCGGCCCCAGTGCTCTAGGCATCTTTCTGCACTAAAGCAATCATCTCACCATCTTGACACACTCTATAGGCTGGTGGGTTTATTTTCTGACTGGATCGTGAGCTCCTGAAGGGCAAGGACCAAGTCCTGTCCATCTCCATAAACCAATCTACATGACAGGGGCCTAGGACAAGGCTTATCTTCTGGAAGGTGCTCAAAAATTTGTTGAAGCAGTGAATGAACTCCATTTGTATTTTATCTCTGGCAGTGTCTAAACCAAAGAAAATCACACTTGTCTTTCAGAGGAGGGAATATATTTAAATACCAAGAACTGCAGTTCCTGGTAAGACCTTTTAGAAAATGACGTTACCAACAGCAGCAACTGGAAACTCAGCAGAATGCTTAAGTGCTAAAAACAGAGTGAAATGAGCCAAGACTTGAACAGTCATGGTTAGGTAGTCTGGGGGGAAGGCGGGGGAGATTCATGACTGCCTAAAGTTTAAGGACCACAAACAACTTTCTATCTTAAGAATTACATATATTTACATTGTGGATCTGGGATACACTTTTCATAGAAGCTGCTGCTCAAATCCAAAGACCACCCAACCTGGGAATCTCCCCCAACTGTTTGAGCCAGCATTTCAGGTAGGAGACAAGTTGTTTCCAGCTGGAGTGGCTCTGGAAAGTCCACTCTAAAATGAAGTCCCCTCTTGTCACTGTCCTCCTCCCCAACCTTCCTTCTGGGACCAAGCGCCATCCCATGACTCCCAAAGGAGGCTGCCTTCTTTAGTTCTCCATGAGGCTACTAGGGTGGTCTGGGGTATGGTGAGGGCTCTTCAGCTTGGGGGTAGACAGGTGCTCCAATTCATAGTGTCCATTCTCAGAGACCTTGTGTGTGAGTTTCTCCTTCACGCCCTCCTTCTGGCTCCTCTTGTGCTCAATAATCTGCTGGAGCTGGTGTCCAGCATATTCTGGCTTGGTGGTCAGTGGGCCAGATGGCACAGCTACTCCAAGAACATCTGACACCATGTAGGGGCGCAGCCAGCCCACCAGAGGAGTGCTTCCAGGGCTATAGTGGGTCTGCTTGTGGTAGAACAGAAGTCCATCTACCTACAAGAGGGGAAACGAGGGATCAAAATGACTTCTGGGGCTACATGTTACCAGGAGACCCTATACACACAGGGGCACTCTTTCTTGTGGTCCAACTCCTTTTTTCTGGGTCACTGCCAGAGGAAAAAGAGTCCTCATTTCTCATGCATGCAATATGTCTAAATGAAGAAATGGCCTAGAAAAACTAAATTTTAGAAAATAAAAACATAAATAGTGCTTTTCCTGTTTATAGGGTGCTTTCCTACCTACTATTTCACCCTCTTACCCACCATAAGGATGTTTGAGAGATAGGGCTGCTCAGGCTCATGGAGTTCTGGGGGCCTCCCTAAAAACATACAGTGAGCATAAAGCAGAAATTCAACTTGAACCCAGATCTTCTGTCCCCAAATCCCATGCATTTTCCACCACCCAGAGGTCTCTGTAGTGGGGCACATGCTCCACACAGGGAACAAAGCAGGGGAACTGGATGGGCTCCTTTGAGATGCTCGACTGCTGAGCACAGGAGAAACAGGCTGTCAAGAAGCTCTGCTCCCCATGCCACTGTTGGCTGCCTAAATCTTCCCCCAAATTGTTTGTGAGCTATATTCTGGGAAGCTCAGTTTTTCTCAACAGGAAGATCTCCTACAAGTCCCATATTTTCTTTTCCGTGATTCAGTGACTCATCTCTAAAAAGCATTTATTGTCACTGGGCCTAAGGGTTATAAATAAAGATGGTGTTCTTACCACTTTCTTAATTGACTCCCAGAAATGAAGGCAACTCAGCCTTTGCTATTTTCTCATTTGGGAAGCTGTGATCCTTTTAGCAAAATTATATTCAGTTCAAGCAAATACTTGCAGGTGACTAGGCAGAATTTTAAAGGGTATGATGGGCAAGGGAAAGTTTGCTTGTTGAGCCTAGAGAGGGTAACTGCAGGTTTGAGGATCACAAAAGACTGCCCAGGACTGAGGAGCTTCTGGGAACATGAAACTTTCAGCGTTAAGACTGGAAAAGTCCAGGACAAACCAGGACGAGTTGGTCATCCTATTCCCATGCCACTGCTTAACAAGCACTGCCATCCCCAGGGACTATTTCCTCTTTGGAGCAAGTATTAGGAGTTCACACCACTGCGATCTGTCAGTCATAGAAGCCCCTTTACTTTACAACCAGCCATGGCAGTCAAACAAGGGGCCTGGTTCTCTGGTTTGTAGCAAAAAGAAGCACACAAGAAGGAGCTAGGAATGGAACCTCGCCCTGCCCCACAGGCCTCAGTTTCTCCATCTGTAAAATGAGAGTTAGATGAGCTGTCCTTTCAAGGCCCTTCCAGCTCTGGCATTCTGACTTATCCATCAGGGTGGAGCTGAGGCTCTGAAAGGCAGCAAGCATGTCCTTTCCCAGGAATCAGCTTTCAGCCCTTTTCTGATGCTTTGATGTGGCAAAGACAGAGGATCTCTTAGGACTCCATGTGGCCAAGTTTCCCTGTGTCCTACAATCACATCACAGCAATAAAGACAATGATTTTGTTACCTCAAAAGGGAAATCCATAGACAGCACCTTACACAGGCTCTCAGGGGTACAAGGGAAATTCTTTAGCCCCACAAATTTAAACTAAAATATAAATTAGAACAAAGAATTAGTATGTTTCAAATAATATTGGTTCCAGCAATTAAAAAGCTATATCAAAGAAGAAAAGTTTTCAGTTTCATTCTTCCATACCTTCTCCCCTCCACCTACCCTCTGAATTACAGGTCAGTGGTTCTCAGCCTTGCTTTATACAAAAGAATCATCTGGGGGACTCTTAAAAATTACTGATGTCCAGGCCACACCCTGAGATTCTGACTGAACTGGTCTGAGGTGGGGCCCAGGCATTTTTTTAAGCTCTCCAGTTGATTTTAACATGCAGTCAGGACTGAGAACCACTGTCCTGTGCTAGGTTTAAGGACTATATGTGATTCTCCGAGCCCTGTGACAGTTGCCCCTTAATGAAGGGTTAGGGAAGCCCCTTTCATACCAGCAAGGATTTTTAGTCTGAAGTAGTATAACAAAGTGATTAGGACTACAAACTCTGAAGTGAGATTGCCTGGGTTTGAATCTCAGCTTTGCCAATCATTTAATCTCCATATGCCTGTTTTCCCATCTGTAAAATGGGATAATAAAAGTATCGACTTCATAGGCTTGTTGTGCAGATTCAATAAGATAATACACGTAGAGTACCTACAATAGCATCTCAGAGAGCAGCCCCATGCTCCCCTTCTTCAGTGATGTTCTTCCAGGACTCTATCATCACGGGAAGTACTGACCCCAATTACTGTCCTGTAACTGGTTATCCAATTGCCTTTAAAAAATTTGTAAGCAATCCACGTAAGTGCCAATCTGCAGAGTTTAACTAATAAAATGCCCAGAAAATAGCTGTCACATATTTAAATCATTGAGGGGATAGCCAAAACACTTGGGCTATCATCCTGGACTGTGAGAGCTGGGGAAGGCCTTCCCATCTCTCAGCCTATAAAAGAGAGGACTGAATAGATGAGGACACACTTAGTTCAGATACAAGAGCAGAGGTTCTCAAAGTGTGGTCCACAGACAAGCAGTATCAGCATTACTGGGGAACTTGTTAGAAATGCAAACTCTCAGACCTCACCCTAGACCTACTGAATCAGAAACTCTAGGGATGAGACCCAGGAGTCTGTTTTACCAAGCTTCTAGGTGCTGCTGATGCATGCTACAGTTTGAGAACCACTGTATTAGAATTCTAAATAACATTATTAATAAATGCAGTTATTAGCATTTTATATCTAACACTATTTACTGAGCACCTACCATAAGTATTATGCTAGGAGGACTTGCATATTTATATCATTTGGTTCTTAGAACAATCCTGTAAAGTAGCTGTTATTAACCCTACTATACAGATGAAGAAACTAAAGCCAAGTGAAGTTATTAACTTAGTAATTGTTAAAGCCAAAACTGGAATTCAGATCTGGATGACTGTTAAGCCCATACTCTTCCCATTATGCCATGCTGCCTCAAAAAAAGAGAATTTCATTCATAATGATTATATTTAGATAACAGATCAATCCAAACCAATCCCCACAAAGAACTCTCTAATCCTAATACCAGATCTTACGGGGTTGAGCTTGGTCTTCTCTCCCAGTCCTTCTTCTTCTGGTAACTTTGAATGCATCCAGTAGAATCGGAAATCGGTCTGCCACAGAGAAGGAAAAAAAAAGATGAAATATTGCTCATCTCAAACTACAATATGAACAAAAACACCCCATTCTAAGTAGCCACCTGATTTATGAAGACATAAGCCCTCCTATCATTACCCTCTTTTCCCTTAAAACACTACCATAAGGTCAAGAAAGTGTTTATAAAATCTTTGAAGATTTTTTCATAAAATCCAATAGGATTATTAATAGCAGTAGAGCCAATATTTATCACTGAAGGCCTACTATGTGTCAGGCTCCATGCTAAGGACTTTACACACATAATCTTATTAATCCTCAACCACCCTCTGAAAGTTATGGTTGTCTCCATTTTACAGGTGAAGACTCTGAGCCTCAGAGAAATTATGTCATTTGCTCAGGTGCACAAGGAAGATGCTGTGGGACCCAGGAATCTCCAACTCCAAAGCATGTTATGTTAACCTTTGTTTTACTTTAATCCCAAGGATTAGAAACTACTATACAATTGTGACTTCTCATAAACTACTTTATTCTCTGAATTACTGATATGTACCCTTCTATAGTTATTTAGGGCCTTTTCTTTGTTTTAAATTATTTTACCTTCAGAAATTTAAAAAAACAGTTTTTATTTATACTATAAAAATATAGGTTGTTTTAGTTACCAAATTTATAGGTTTGTGAATCCATTTTATAAAACACCCTTGAACAGAATTAAAGGAAAATATGTTCTGAATTGAATTTACAAGTTCTGAGTTTTCGGCTCGACTCTGCACTTGAGCAAGGTAGTGAACATCTGTGGCTCTCGGTTTCCACATCTATATGATGAGGAATAATAATAGTACTTACATTATAGAGTTGTTATAAGGGAATCAATGAGGTAATGCTCATAAAGTGTTTAGCAATGCAAATCTTGGCTGTTATTGTTTGAATGAGGTGCACGTGAGAATTCTGAAGTCCCGCATGATTTGGAAACCTAGCTTGGGGAAATGGCTTTGGAAAGCAGCAGCCTGTGGTGATAACCTATGATTCTCACACTTGGGCCAGCATGAGGAGGTCCTGGAGGCTTGTAAAACATAAGCCTCACCTCCATAGTTTCTAATTTAGCAGATCTGAGAATTTGCACTTCTAACAACTTTCTGAGGCCACACATAGAGAACCATTATGATAAAATAATGGAAAGGAAACATAAAAAAACTACCACTATAAAACTGGGACAATTGGGAACAGAGAAGGAACCTGTGGGGCTGACCTAGCCTCTCTCTGATGACTGCTACTGTCATTCTTGTAAGAACTGCCAATCCGAGAAAAATGTTGAGGGAAGGGGAAAATTGAGCAGAGAATATTTGGGCCTCCCCTCACTTGGAAAAATCTCCTTCCAGAGCTAGCCTCTCAGAGATTTGAGGCTTTAGTGTTACACGAAGGAGGCCCTGCCATTTTCAGGGTCAGGATGTGGCTGGTGAAGAAGTGAAGGTGGCAGGAGTCTATTTGATAGTGCCTTACATCCACCTTCTCTCCCTTGTGCTGCCTGCACAAGGTGGCCTCCCTTCACCCACAATCTTCCCTGCCAGCAATCCTCGCACACTCTGGAGAGGGGAGGAGACAGTTACAGCTCCTACAGAGTCTCAGCCTACCCCTCTGCTCTGTTTCTCTTTCCTCCCCACAAGAACTGCTATACTTCCCGTAGTTCCTCCTTTTTTAAAACAAAGCTAATCTAAACACTCAAAGATGCAAGGAACATTAGATAATGTTCTTGATACACCACATCCTGTACACATCAAGAAGCTGGTCACGTACCAAACCCACATGCTGAGCCACTTTCCCGGGAGGAGAGGAAAAAACAGGAGAAGACATGAGGGAAGTATCAGTCCTTACCTGGCAGTCATAAAAAGGGTGTCCCCGCCAGCACATCACATCTAGAACATAGTATGTCTGATTCACCTCACTGTAAATGCAATCCAGAATGGTGTAGTCTGGGACAAAAGCAGAAAGTCAGTAGAAGGTTCCCCCTCCAATCAGGGCTCCCTCCACCACAATCTCCTGAGCCCCATCTTGGGGGCTTGGAAACCGAGTCCAATAATCCTCAGTGTTTGCAGTGAGCACCAGAACTAAGGACTAAGGATTCATCAGGAAGAAAGTTCTTCACGGCCCTTTCTGGCTACCTGGTGCAGCTTAATGCTGACCTGAGATAGGACAGCACAAGAGGGATCAAGACATCCTTGGCTAAGTGGAAATTCTGAACTTTCAGATAAATTGGGACATTTACTCACCTTAGAGAAGCTCAACTGTGAAAACAAGTAATCTTCCATTTTAGTTTACAACTACTTTTTGAGTTCCTATCATAGGTACTATGTTCTGTGGGGAATACTGACTATTAAGTAGTCTCTGCCTTTAAGGATGTTACAATCCAGTTAAGGAGATAAGATGATACCGAGGAAAGAACCAAGAGCTGAACTGTACAGCACAAACTAAGAGAAACAGGAGTTCCAGAAAAAGGAGACTGGAGCAGCAGGTAATGCTTCATGGAAGAAATGGGATATAAACAGAGTCTTCTGGGATCAGAGGACTAAAATAACAGGGCAGAGGGGAGGTGGGAGGGCATTTTGGGCTGGAGTACTGAAGTGGCATGAGCAAACGCCCAGAGGTAGAATGAACTGGGCACCTGTGGGGAGCAAGGAGGCAAGCCAGCTGGACAGAGATAGGGTGTGTATGGAGAGTAGGGGAAAGAATGAGGATGGATGGGCCAGAGCCCACATGTGAAGGCCTCTAAAAGCCAAAGAGGAGTCTCGGCTCAGTACCGAGGACATAAGGAACCACCAAGGGAGCATGAACAGGCAGGGAAGACAGCAGGGTTCAGGCCTAGCTCTGCCACTTCCTCACTGACTGACCATGGGCAAGGCATTTAACCTGCATAATCTTAGTCTCCTCAGCTGGGTCCAGGTAGGAGGGAGAAGCTAAGGTTAGGACAATGATAAAGCAGAAAAGGGAATTTAGAAGGGGAGCCCCTGCAACAGCTTACTGTATGTTACACTTGGTATTCTTAGGGAACTTTCCTCAAAAAACTGCACCTGTCACTTTGTAATGGAAGTCCATGGGAAAGGTGTATTGACCTTAATTCAGGGATTTACTGCCCAGCAGGCCTCACAGGGCTGCATCTATTCTGCAATTGAGGAGGCCTGACATTGAAGGAGAGGGCCTGAGTCCTGTGGGCAGGACAATGTCTACGTGCAGTTTCAAAGGTATGCTTTCAAAATGGGTTTTTAAAAGAACTAACCAAGCAACTTACATTGTCTTTGACTGATTATAAACTTAACAAATGGACAATGTTTGTAGATACCTTTTGCTGTTGTTGAGTTTCGCCTGTTGCCTCCTGGCAGAAGGGAAGAAAACCTGTTGACACAGTAACCACTCTTGGTGTAGGCGCTGGTAGAACCCTGTGTGGAAAGAAAATTACCATTTTCATAGGCATCAAAGTCTCCTCAACTTCTGCTTCTACATTCTGCAGAGGTGTCATCAGCCCAAAGATGGCTCTCAACAAATCCCTCCTGCAGGAAAGTGTTTCAATCCCCATGCCAGGCACAGCAGCTGTGGCAGATAAGGAATAGAGAACGCAAAGAATTCCTCCTGCTACAGACCAGGCAGCAGGAGGGAGCTACTCACCCTGGAGGCCACGATAAGGGCTCTTTTTCCAACGGGGCACACGACCACAATCCATTCCTGCCCCAAATCTGAAGGGACATCAATTAACCACTCAGAGAGCATTAACTGGGAACACAAAACATGGTGTTAAAAATCAACAGCAATGTGCTGCTCCAGTGTTTACAGTGACGAAGAATTCATGTCCTATGTATATCATGAAAATACATCTAAACGATTGAGGGTAGAAAAGGCTGACAGTGGGACCTCCACCCCACTTGCTCTTAGCAGTCAACTCATCTCCCGCTCAACTGATGGGATGGAGGCCACTTACTGTGAACTTCAGCTTCTCTCTTCACTTTCACTACCTGCATCCATTCTCACTACTTCACCTCCTGTATGTGGGTGATAGGACCCCTTTCCTTTTGTTACTTTGTCCACCCACCTACCATGATCATAACGATTATGTTCCAGGGTTATACCTCAGAGATGAATAAGGTCCCTGACCTTGAGATGCTCTGAGACTAGATCATCATTTCCCAAACTGGTGACCTGTATTGTACTAAAGGATGTTAGGAAATCTGCCTCAAAAAAAAAAAAAAGCTGAGGTGAAAAGAATTAGAAAAGATTAACTCTTCCACTCATCACTCATAGTCCCTCCCATCTAAAGTAACACTTTGGCCCATCAATTAATTCCTCCCACTGAATCTTTCATCATTCCTTCCTCTTAGTCCACAAAACACTCAACCCCTAATCTTCAAAAACAAAACAAAAATAAAACCTTTTCATCACTCTGCGCTTCTCTTAAGATATTCCATTTTCCTCTTTTTTTAAAACTACTTCATATTTCCTGATGCTGCCTTCCCGCCCACTCTGACACCCTCAGTCCAGATTTGCTACCCCATAGCCCTGCAAAATCAGTGACCTCCTCGCTGCCAAGTCTCTCTCTTCCCTCACCTCCCCCTTGTTCTCCCCGCTCCACTCCTTGTATGATGCTGCCAGTCACATCCGCCTCCTCCTTGACATATGTTCCCCTGGACCCAAGACACAGTGCTATTCCGTTTTTTCCTCCAAACCTTCCTCCCCACACTCCCCCAAATCATGTCAATAATATTCAGGGGGCTATTTTAGGTTCGCCTTTTCTGTTCCCTTAGATGCTGTCCCCTTGGGGGTGGATTTCATCTACTTCTGTACCTTCACTCATTGCTCCTAAGACGATGTCTCCCAATTCTACTTTTACATCTCCAGAGCTCTTTCCTTTCCTCCAGGCCTATATTTCTGGCTGTCCACTCAGTGTCTCTTTCTGTTTGTCCCCTCTTTACTTTAAACTCAGCATCTCCAAAAGGGAATTCATTGCCTTCTGTTGCTCAAGCACTTCTCATCTCTGCAACACCCACCCTTCCCTTCTGCATTCTGCAGCTCTGTTAATGGCACCACCATTCTCTCTTACTGAATCTTAATCCCAAGGCATAATCAACCCTCCCTTAAAGAATAATAGTAATACAACACCAAAAGCACAAGTGACAAAACAAAAAAAACAAATTAGACTACATCAAAATTTAAAACTTTTGTGCTGCCAATGATACCATAAACAAAGTCAAGAGACAACTCACAGAATAGAAGAAAATATTTGCAAATCATGTATCTGATAAGGGACTTATATCTAGAATATATATATATATATAAAGAACTCTTACCACTCAAAAATAAAAGACAACCCAATTAAAAAATAGGCAAAGGATTTGAATAGACATTTCTCTAAAGAAGACATACAAATAGCTAATAAGTACATGAAAAGATGCTCAAAAGCATTAATCAGTAGGGAAATGCAAATCAAAACCATGAGACACCGCTTCATACCCACCAGGATGGCTATACCCAAAAGTACGGACAATAACAAGTATTGGCAAATATGTGGAAAAACTGGAACTCTCATACACTGCTGGTGGGAACATAAAAAGGCATAGTCACTTTGGAAATCCATCTGGCCTCAAAAGATTAAACATAGAGTTACCATATGACCCAATAATTCCACTCCCAGGTATATACCCAAGAGAAATGGAAACATATGTCCACAAAAAAACTTGTAAATGAGGGGCCAGCCCAGTGGTGCAGCGGTTAAGTGCGCATGTTCCGCTTCTCAGCAGTCCAGGGTTTGCCAGTTTGGATCCTGGGTGCGGACATGGCACCGCTTGGCAAAAGCCATGCTGTGGTAGGCGTCCCACATAGAAAGTAGAGGAAGATGGGCACGGATGTGAGCTCAGGGCCAGCCTTCCTCAGCAAAAAGAGGAGGATTGGCAGCAGTTATTAGTTCAGGGCTAATCTTCCTCCAAAAAAAAAAGCAGCTAATATTTGTGAGGCATTTATAATGGGCTCTGAGCTAGGTATTTAAGGTACACTATCTAATTTAATCCTTCTAACAATCCTATGAGATAGGTACTATTACTATCTCCCATTTTACAGATATGAAACCAGAGACTTAGAGTAGTTAAGTAACTTGCTCGATGTCAACAGAGTCTGGCTTTGAGGTCAGGTCTATGTGACCTCAGAGCTTAAACCCTTAACCATTTCTCATACTGCCTCTCCTATCCAATCCACTGCTAAATTCTGTCCAATCTACCTGGCAACATTTCTCACATTCATGACCTCTTTTTCCTCCCACATTCACTGTCCTTGGCTCCCATCACTAGATGATTTTAGCAAACTAAAGAGCTTACTACAGTCTCTCCCTTCCAGGCCCTTCTACACACTGATGTGGGTGTCATCATATGAAGTCCCAACTCTGGCCCTGGCTCAAAAATTCTCAGGGGTTCCCCAGAATCTAAATCTCAATCTAAACTTCTACACATATTTCTGCTGTACTCCATCCCCCAACCTTATGCTGCTCCATCCTCATGGCCTGCACACTGCTCCTGAACACATCATATACTCCTCTCCCACCTCTGCACTCTTGCTTAGCCTGTTCCTGCTGCCTGGAATGCCCTGGAATGCTCTGCACCTCTGCAAGTCAATGTCCTACCCATGCTTTAAAGCTGCCTCCTCTTTCATTAACTTTTTCCTGATTTCAAACCCTGCTTCCTTCCCTGTTTGAAGTTAATCTCACTTTCTTATAGCAAAAGCAATAATCTACACTTATTCCAGGAGTGCAGGGGCTATTTATGGCCTATGACTATCTTCCCCACAGCACAGCCTAGCTTAACACAGAGCAGAGCCTTCAGTAATACTTGCTGAACAGAACTGAACTGAACTTTGTCATAGAGGATGTTATCTGTGCTGTATTTGGGGCAGAGAAAGAGGATGGGAGTGTGTGCACCCAGGAACCATATTCTAAAGGTGGGAGAGGATTCTGAGGTGACAAAAACTTGGGTTATACAGAGAGCTATACATTAGGAGGGTAGACCCCTGCCCCCATTTGGACCCATACCCTGTCTTCTGGAATACCTGGACTGCCTAGAGCACTGGACAGTCTCCAGGCCTGCTTCCCTTATGACACCATAGGCCACAGGGGTTTCCTCTCTGGAAGAACAGGGAATTTAGTCAAGTTTGTTATAGTGATCTTTTGTTTCATGGCCTCACCCTTATACAGGCCAACTTGCTGGCCTGGGGTGGCTGGGCAGGCTCCTCGTATTCAAGGGCAACTGTACTTCCCACCTTCTACCATTCGAATGTGAAGATCCAAGACTGACATCTTAGTCCACCACTTAGGGAAGACCACCAACCTAGAATGTGGGGTGGGGGTAGTGCTGGGCTGGGAAGGCCCAATCCAGAACAGCTGTGCAATGACTAAGAAATGATAAGCACATGGAATCTGTTAGTATATCGATAGCTCAGGGGCCTTCTGCAGCAGGCTGGCAGCCTCTGGTTCCCAAATCCACTACCCACAGACTCCATCAGTGATCTCCAGTCAGCACACGACACTGTAAGCCATCTCTTCTTTTCACCTCATAAACTTTATGCACATCAGCATTTTTTTTGCAGTTCCCATTCCTTTTCCTCCCTCATCCTCCTCTCTGTATGGCAACATTTATTTCAGTGAACTCTCACTACACAGCAAAGAGAGTGGGACTAGCCAGGCCTAATCGTCTCTGGACTACTCACTTGATTAGCATAGCGTTTTGGTAACTTCTTGCCAGTGTCAATGTCCATTTCTTCGTCATCTTTCTTATCTTCTTCCTCACTCTCCACCCCTGTCCAGTCATCTTCAGCCAGTCTTCTGGCATGATTCACATAATCCAGCCGCTTGCTGGAGAAAAAAATGGCATAAGGACAGATCTTTATGTCTTATAGGAAGATGCCCTACAATGTGACAGATTTAATTCAAAGGCTCCAAATTCTGGAGCAACTTGGGAATTCTCCAATCCCCAAGGAGTAAAAGACAATAGAATTTCCTTTGTAAGGCTCAACTAGTTGACCACCTGATCACAGAACCTAAATAGGAAACCCCCTCTGAACACACTCAGCCTTCCTCAGAGTTTCCTAAGAATGGGCAAAGTAAAATATTCAAAGAATTTTCAAGGTTCAGTAGTGGCTGACCACACTCCCACCTGCCCCCTCCCCACCAAGTCTCCCACCTTCACCCCAGGTGAAAGCTGACACTTCCCTGCAAGGCAGATAGCTAGTCCAAAGGCCCCCTGGGACTGAAGAGAGCAAACACTGAAATGCAGTGAGAAGTTTAAAACAAAGACAGCTTCTAGGCTTTCCACTTTATACAGCTTTCTGAGGAGCAGCCAGGCCTTTCTCCAGTTCTTATCCAACTTTCAAAAAAGGTCACTTAGAAAAAACTAAGGGGGCCGGCCCCGTGGCATAGTCGTTAAGTTCAGTGTGCTCCACTTTGGCAGCCTGGGTTCACGGGTTTGGATCCCAGGCACAGACCTGTACCACTCCTCAGCCATAATGTGGCAGCAACCTACATATAAAAAAGTGGAGGAAGATTGGCACAGATGTTAGCTCAGGGCTAATCTTCCTCAGCAAAAAAAATAAAAGAAAAAACTAAGGAAAAGAGTAGACTTTAGTTACTAATAAGGTATCAATATTGGTTCATTAGTTGTGACAAGTGTAGCATAATGTAAGATGTTAGCAATATAGGAAACAGGGTGCAGAGTATGTGGGAACTCTTTGTACTACACAACTTTTCTGTAAACTAAAATTTTTCAAAAATAGAATGTTTACTGAAGGAAAAAAATGCCACTTAGTTTATGATTTAATACCTTTTACTTGTTTCTCTTTATTGTTATCTTGCTCTTTTTAAAAAACTGCATATTCTAGAAAGTTTGTGAAATTGAGAAGAAAAAGAATCTTTTGAAACCTGATTGTTCCAAAGTGCTTTGTAGATATCACGTAACCTCCTACACTTGGTTTCCTCAACACTAAGGCGAGAGATCAACCACTGAGGCAATGAGACCAACTCAGCTGGTTTCTTCTCACACACACACATGTTCATGTACATTCACACAAAGGTACACACCAGAGAGAGCATACGAAGCACAGTGTTCTTTTATTTCAAGAATAAAGGAGAGCTGGTGTACTTGTACATGTGGGAAAGGATGTGTGTCTGTGGTTACTTCCCAGGCACTATCTAATCACAAGACAAGGAAACTATCCAGATGCTCATCAGTAGAGGATTGGTTAGATTACATTATGAACTATTCAGTTAATGGAATATCTGGCACCACAAAAAAGGAATGAGGAGGCACTTAATGAACTGATACAGCATCTCTTCAAAAAACACTATTAAATAAATGTACAGAATAGTGTTTTGTACGCTGCTACTTCTGTTAAAGAAAAAAAGGTTATGTACATATACAACGACATATCTCATATGTGGTTGCTCATATCTGTGTAGACTATCTTTGGAAGGATACACAAGAAACTAATAATACGGGAGAGAAACTAGATGATTAGGGGACAAAACTGGGAGGGAGACTTTTCACCATGTACCTTTATATATTTTGAATTTTGAACCATATGAATGTATTACCTATTCCAAATTAATTAATTACAATTTTTAAAAACCAGTGGGTGGGTGGGGGGAGTGATCTGAGCAACCCAGAGGCCACAGGGAGCCATCTCTGCTAAACACATCCAGTGATGCAGCACTGGGAAGAATGCAGACAGGATGGAGACTGCAGCTGTTAACAGTTCCTCCTAATCCTGAATTCCATAATTTATTACCCAGAAGAGGCCTGAGTAGCACTGAGAATAAAAGGAGAGGCCCTGCCTTCAGAACAGCCCCACCTCAAACACTCCTATCCTGCTTGCTCATCTTGGCATAGAGAATGAAGTGTATGGAAGACATTTCCTCAGATTCCCTGTGGAATTATTTGTCTTGAACTCCCAATGGCTCCACAGGAACATTTGGGTTGAAGGCAGACAGGAAGACCACATCACTGCAACGATTCAGAGTGCAGGAGAAGCCACACAGGGAATGTGGGGAGTGGAAGTCTGGGCGTGGCTTTCACAAGTCCCTAAACTGCCAAAGCTCAGTACTGCTGCCAGGAAAAAAAGAAAAAATTAACCAAATAATTGAGCTTTTGCTTTCCAACTTCAGTCTCTCCCTACTTCCTCATCTTTTCCTAAACTCTGGGTGTAAAGGATGTCTACCTCTGCTAGGATTTACCCCTCCCAACCTCGAGGGCAAGATGATCAACCTACAAAGGGTCTACTTTGAAGAGGGTTCTGTAGACACAAGCCCAGAGCCTCCTGAATGGTTCACAGCTCTCGCCTAGAGAAAGAGGCCAAGGCATTAAAATATCCCTTACGATTTCTGCAGTTCCAGCAATCGGCGGCGGCGCTCGCTCTGCTCCAAGGAACTGTACTTGGACTTGTACTGGGACAGACGGGGGTGTGGGGCAGCTGTGCTGTTCAGATCTTGAGACACAGAAAAGCTACTAGCCAGGGCTTGACTCAGCTCTTCCATCTTCCCTACAAACGAAAACATCAGAAAATGGTTTGTTCACTTCATATCACCTCCTGTGTACAGGCAGTTTATGATGTAACGTGATGGCTACAGTCCTAAAAAACCTCACTTAATCCAAAATCACAACTGTTTCCATGGGAAAAAAAGAAGTTAAAGGGTAAATGAGTTACATATGAGTAATGAAGTTATTTGCTACAGATATTTAATGATCATTCTGATAGCTCTGAGTGTATAAACTTAAACATTAACCACTAAGTAAACTCATCTCATGATTGAATCTAACTTTTACTCTTTGTCATCCATCACCAGGGCCATGTCATTAATTCCTTCTTACCACTATTGACATCCAGTGATGTGATCAACTATCTAACTTTTCCCTGAATAGTTCTAAATAGCCATTACTCAATAATTAATATAACTTTCTGATGCAAGTTTTATCCAGTTGGTTGTTTAATTTTCTAATAAACACCAACTCACATTAAGAAAATTTAGCTTCAGGAGAAATACTGGTTCTGGGGCCCCTGGTGGAAAACAAGAGGAGCCAAAAACCAAATCTGGCAGTTACCTTCTCATTTTATACTTTGTTTTGTTTCTTTGTTTGTTTGTTTTGGATGGGCAGAAGGAAGGCTTCAGGGCTATCTATGTCAGGCTCACTTGGAAAAGAGCTAGAATGTCGAAGGTTGCCTCCCAGTTAACACCAGCTGCTCCAGGAGTGTGGACTGACATGTGGTACATTTGGGAGACAGGGAGTAGACATCATGTTAGAGACGGACTACCCAGGTGGACCCTAAAGAACAGGAGTGGAGATGGGGCTGGCCCGGTGGCGCAGTGATTAAGTGCTCACATTCCACTTCGGGGGCCTGAGGTTCGCTGGTTCGGATCCCAGGTGTGGACATGGCACTGCTTGGCAAAAGCCATGCTGTGGTACCACATATAAAGTAGAGGAAGATGGGCATGGATGTGAGCTCAGGGCCAGTTTTCCTCAGCAAAAAGAGGAGGATTGGCAGCAGAAGTTAGCTCAGGGCTAATCTTTCTCAAAAAAGAAAAAAAAAAAAGAATAGGAGTGGAGAGAAAGAGGTGAACTCACACTTCACTCACTCTCCTGTGAATGAAGGTATAAGGTGGCACAGGAGCTTACCCAAGGGTTAAAGGTATGTCTCAGACTGTAAGAAAACAGGAACATTTGGAGAAATCTGACTCACACAGCTGGGCTGGCTCAACCCTTCGGTTCTAGTGCAAACCAGAGGTTCGCCACCAGTGCTTAAACTCCACCCTAGGCCAGGTCCCAGTGCTCTGAGCACCACACCCAACAGGTTCATTTCAGAGCCTCCAGTTAAAAATACAACTCTGCGGGGGCCAGCCAGTGGCATGGCGGTTTGGTTTGTGCACTCTGCTTCAGTGGCCCAGGGTTCACCAGTTCGGATGCCGGGTGCGAACCTATGCACTCCTTATCAAGCCATGCTGCAGCAGGCATCCCATATATATAATAGAGGAGGATGGTCAAGGATGTTAGCTCAGGGCCAGTCTTCCTCAAAAAAAACAACTCATGACACATAGCACAACCAGAGGCACTCACAGCTAGAATACACAACTATGTACTGGGGGGCTTTGGGGAGAAAAAGAAGAAGAAAAAAATGAAGAAGACTGGCAACAGTTGTTAGCTCAGGTGCCAATCTTTAAAAAAAAACAAAAAACTCATGACATAAATTTACCACCTCAACCATTTTTAAGTGTACAGTTCAGTAGCGTTAAGTACTTCACATTGTTGTGCAAGCAAGCTCCATTGAACTCTTTTCATCTTGCAAAACTGAACCTCTATACCCATTAAACATGAAAGTAACTTTTTTCTTACTTAAGATTAACATATTATCAGTGTGGATTTGAGGCGTGTCTTAACATATTTGTAAAGCAAGCAGGGTGGCCATTCCTGGTTGCGGCTGGGTGATGGGTACTTAGAATCCATAATGGTATGATATTTTCTGTATTTTTCTGTACTTTTGTGTAAGTTTGAACACTTCTATAATCAAAATTTTAAAAAGATTCCTTATGTCTTCGGCTTACCTAAGTAACCACCAAATCTAAAACACATTTATTAGGCCTTATCATGCTTTATCTCGGTGTGGGTTCCCGCTCTGCCAAGAATCACAACATTCTTACAACTGACGCCGTGGATACATGGGCGCTCCCTGTACGTTCCTTTAGGGCTGGCTCCTGCTCTTTCAACCCATTCCTTGTATGGTGCTGTCTCCAAGGGTTCTGACCTCATCTTGGGTCGTTTTATCCTCCACCTGTATCCACCACCCTACTAACTCCCAAATTTCCGATCCTCCCTGGTCCCTCCCCCGCGCTCCAGGTCGATGGGTGTCCCTTGCCTCCTCCCCTGGAGTCCCTGCCTCGCGTCCCCCAGCGGCTCCTCGGCGTCTCCCACGGGCTTCAGCCCCGGGGACTCTACCTGGTCCACTCGGCCGTCCTCCCCACCACAGTCCCGCCCTGCCTTTCTCTAGGGATGAGGTCATCTAGACTTTGCAGGATTCGCCCCTCCCCCACAGAAAGTCCCCCAGGGGTCGTGGCCAGACCGCCCGGAACAGAAGAGCCGAAGCGCGCCCCAAGCGGAGACCCCAGCCTGGCTCTGCCCGTCCAGGTGACACCTCCGGAGGCTGGGAACGCGAAGCCGGGAAGAGGGAGTCACAGCCCTGAGCCAGGGGGCTCAGGCTCGAACCCAGGACTCACCGGGCGGAGGTGACACTTCCGCGCGCGCCGCCGCCGCCACCGCCGCCGGGGACTGACCAATCAGCTGCCTGGAAGAGCTGGGCCCGCCCCCTGGGCCGCCGAGTTCCGGGTCCTCCCGCGGCTGCGAACGCCGCGAGTCCTTCCGCGGTCGGCCGCCGCTAGCCGTCACTTCCGCCTTCAATCGCCGGGGCTTTCCTGTCGGCCGGGGCGGGCCCCTAGCTGCTCCTGCGGGGTGCGGGGCAGGACCCCTGCTGCGAGGGCATGGGGCCGGGCCGAGGCCTCCCTCCCAGGCACAAGCTCCGCGGGGCTTCTTTCGCCAACTGGAGGAACCCCGATCTCGCGGGCGAGCATTCTAGGCCCTCCAGCCCCGGGCCCCGCTGCCCGCTTCCCCCGCCCGCCCAGCCTTCAGGGGTGCACCGAAAGTCTGCCCCTCCTGTGCCCGAGCTTTGCTGCCCGCTGTGTGAGGGACTCCGCCTACCCGCCCCTCACACCCCCGAGGCTCAGACGATTCGACGTTTCCTCCCTTTCGCCTTTACGACACCAGATACATACCTGGATTACAGCCCCTTTGCTCGGTTTAGGAGTTTTTCTCTTTCCCACTTGGCTATCGGCTTTGCAATGGCAGGCACCTGGCTTGCTTCCTGCTTAAGTAGTCAGCGTCCAGCACAAGGCACTCCGTACACTCTGGGTGAAGAGATGATTGAATTGGTGCAAGGGGTGAGGGGAAGCGGCCGAGATTTGGGAGATCTATCAAACTAGAGTGCAGCGTCTGCGGCGCAAAATAAAAATATGAATAGCCATACATTGAGCCAGACACTGTGTTTCACATGAATTATCTCATTTAATCTTCAAAGAACACAAGAAAGTAGAGACTGAAGCTCAGAGAGGTTGAGTGACTTGGCCAAAGTCACACAGCTTTTGAGCCAAATATTTAAATTTGCAGAATGTTTGACTTATGGAGAAGTAAGTTGGATACTGCTATACTACAGAAACACATTGGCACATTTTGAGTCTAAGGAATGCCAAGATGTGGGCTTGTTGCATATTTTATATACATGACACCATCCATTTGGACTAAAAAGAACAGAGGAGACTGACGTGGAGGGTAAAGGGTGCTTGGGGCCCTGGAAAACCAGATTTTTGGACCTCAGAATTTATGTAGGTCAGCTCTATCTTTCAATGGTCAGTCTGAGCAAATCTGTGCACTAGGTTATCTATTTGGTGAATCCATAAATAAAAGCTCGTGTTTGGCTGATTTATGAGACTGACAAAGAAAAGCCCACGGCTTGACTTCACTAGGGAACTTTGACACCAGGATGTTAAGTATTTTGTGTCCCAGAACCACTATTTTTTACCTACCACCATGGAGGTCACATCCAGTGGTCAGAACTGCACAGAAAAGAACAAAGCCCTGGCACACTGGAGGAATATAGACTGAGACTGACAAAGATGTCCCCAAATTCATGCACTGAGGTAACTTTTGGAAAGCCCCTAAGGACAGGGGCTGGTTGCCAGGGGAATCAACCAAGTGATTAAAGGAGTTGTTATTTTCAGTCCTGGTCCCCGACCCCCTGGGAGGGGAGAGGGGCAGGAAGTTGAGTTAAGCACCAAAGGCCAATGATTTGGTCAATCATGCCTACATAATGAAAATCCTAAATGACTGGGTTTGGAGAGCTTCTGGTTGCTGAAAACATGGAGGTGCTGGGAGGGTGGCACCCCTGGAGAGGAAATGGGAGCTCTGCACCCCTCCCCCCATACTTTGCCCTCTGCATCTCTTCTATCTGGCTGTTCCTGAGTTACATCCTTTTACAATAAACTGATTAATAAGTAAACTGTTTTCTGAGTAGTGTGAATGGCTCTAGCAAATCAATCGGGAGGGAATTGTGGGAACCTCTGATTGATAGCCAGTCCATCATAAGCACAGAGAACAACATGGACTTCAATTGACATCTGAAACCGGGGTTGGCAGAGACAGTCTTGTGGGAATGAGCTCTTAACCTGTGGGATCTGATACTATATCCGGGTAGATAATGTCAAAACTGAATTAAATTGTAGGATACCCAGCTTTGAATTGAGGGACATTCAGCTTTGTCACAGAATTGCTTGGTGTGTGAACCGCACCCACCCACCCCAGACACACACATTTGGTGACCAGAAGTGTCAGAAGTATTCTATGGGTAGTATTGTGGTAGATAGAGCAGAGAAGAAAAACAGAAAGGTTTTCCTTTACATCCGTAAAGTAGTGAAATTCACAGAGACAGAAAGTAGAAGGGTGGTTGCCAGGTGTTGGACGGAGGGGAAACAGTAGTTATTGTTAGATGGGCACGGAGTCTCAGTTGGGGATGATGAAAAAGTTCTGGAGATGAATGGTGGTGATGGCTGTACAACAATGTAAATGTACTTAATCCCGCTGAACTGTATACTTAAAACTGGTAAATTTTCTGTTACGTCTGTTTTACGTCAATAAGAACTGAGAAGTGCTTGAAGTATATTTTTCTTTGATTATAATAGAAATAATCAACACTAGGGGCCAGCCTCATGGCCTAGTGGTTAAGTTCGACGCTTAACTCTGCTTCAGCAGCCCAGGTTCAGTCCCTGGGCACGGACCTACACCACTCGTTGGCAACCCACATACAAAATAGAGGAAGAATGGCAGAGATATTAGCTCAGGGCCAGTCGTCCTCAAGTGAAAAAAAGAAGAAAGGAGGAAGATTGGCAACAGATGCTAGCTCAGGGCTAATCTTCCTCAGCCAAAGGAAAAAAAAAATGAAAAGAAAGAAAGAAAAAAATCAATACTACCTTGAAGGTCCCTTCCTGTTCAGTTTATGCTTATTCATTTTCCTATTTTCATGAAAGTAGCCTGGCTAATTGTCTTCAAGAAGTTTCTTAGAGGGGGGCCGGCCCTGTGGCTGAGTGATTAAGTTCACATGCTCCACTTTGGCAGCCCAGGGTTTCACCAGTTCGAATCCTGGGCGCCAACCTAGCACCGCTCATCAAGCCATGCTGAGGTGGCATCCCACATAACAGAGCCAGAAGGACCTACAACTAGAATATACTACTATGTCGGGGGCTTTGGGGAGAAGAAGAAAAAAAGAAGGAGAAGAAGAAGATCGGCAACAGATGTTAGCTCAGGTGCCAATCTTAAAAAAACAAAAAAAATTTTAAAAAGAAGTTCCTTGGAGATATCTTAACTTTAAGCTAACCTTTAAACTTATCTCCTATAGAAGGTCTCCTTCATCTTAAGCAGATAGTACTAGCTGTTTGTTATGGGGAAATGTGTTGACCTACCTGCTATGACTTCAGAGCCTTTCTTCTGTAAATTCTGTAATTTCACTGGTATAGAATATCTTCAACTCACTTTTCAGTTCAAAGGCATCAAGGGGATTTGCCTTGCTTTCTCTTTCAGACCTGACTATGTGACTCTGAAAGAATAAGATCCTCAAATCTTTTTTTTTTTCTTCCAGAGAAAGATTCACCCTGAGCTGTCATCTGTAGCCAATCTTTCTCTTTTTTTCCCCTCCCCAAAACCCCAGTGCACGGTTGTATATCCTAGTTGCAAGTCCTTCTAGTTCTTCTATGTGAGCCACCACCACAGCATGGCAACTGACAGACGGGTGGTGTGGTTCCGCGCTCAGGAAATGAACTCGGGCTGCTAAAGCGGTGAGAGTGCCAAACTTTAACCACTAAGCCATCAGGGCTGACTCCTTAAAGCTTTTCCTTGGGCAGTTTCCTTTTAAAATAAACTTAAGTAGAAAGAAAAGCAACATAATTTAAAGAAAATTATTAAGTTTTGACTTATTAGTTGTGAGAGTTTAGCTAACTGCAAAGTTAGGGGGTACAGTCCACACAAGACCGTCCTCATTTCTGCAACACTTGCAAGTACAGCGGGTTCCCCAAACTACCGTTGGGTTTGATAATTCACTAGAAAGACTCACAGAACTCACTGAAAGCTGCTATACTCACGGTTATGAAAAATGAAAAGATACAGATTCAGGTTGTCCAAGGGAAGAAGCACCAAGGACAGAGTTCAAGAAGGTGTGAAACAGAGCTTCCATTGTCCTCTCCCCATGGAGTCAGGACAGCTTTGCTCACCCAGCTTCGGCGTGTGACAATATGCATGGAGTACTAATACCCAGAGAAGAAGCCCATTGGGCCTTGGTGTCCAGAGTTTTCATTGGGGCTCCATCAGATAGAAACGGTTAACTGCCCACATGGCTGATTTCAGTTTCTAGCCCCTCCAGAAGTCCAGCTGCATGACCCAAAGCTCCCATCCTACATCACACTGTTGGTGTGGCTCAGAGCCTCCATTCTATGTCACATCTATGTCACATTGCTGCTATCTGACTGGTCCAAGGACCCCAGGCAAACAAAGACACTTCTATCAGACATTCCAAGGGCTTAGAGATTACTCCCAGAAGCAAGGGTAATGACGTCTTTTTGGGCAAAGTTAAATTCTTTAGTACACGACAATACAAGTGGGAAGTGGTTATAGTGAATATTGTGATAAAGGTTCAGAATGACTAGACCTTGGGAAAAACAGCGTGAGGGCTGGCTGGGCTGGCTGAGCTGAACCTTCTGGAAGTTGGGGATGTGAGAATGAGGGAAACCCAGAGATGATCCATCTGTAGACAGCCAGACACTGCAGTCTCTGTCCTCCCAGGACAGGGACTGTGCCTTCTCTGTACTCCAGCGCTGACAGCACTATGCCTAGCACCAGGGCTGAGACAAAGACGAGGCAAGTGATGGACCTAGCGTGCAAAATTTTAAAAAGGCACTCACTCTCAGAGTTGGCCAAGTGCCCTAGGTGCCTCCCTTGCCTTTCCCTGATCTCAGACCTGCTAGTCACCATCAAAGGAGGCAAAATTTGAAGCAGTTATTAAGCACCTACTGTATGCAAGGCCTTATCCTGGGGGCCATGGTGGGGACACATCTAGGTTCCCATCTTGCCTGAGCCACCCTCTTGGTCATACTCACCCCAGGCACCTTGAGAATAATATTAAAATGATGTGCAAATTAATTACTGCTGCTGGGAGATGAGACAAATGTATTCCAGCCAAGTTGCCATAGTCATCCCAGCCAAGGCAGCCTAGACCAGAGGACAGCCAGCCAGCATTCTCCCCGGGCTTAAGACAGAGCTGAGTTAAGGTGAGCAAACCCGTTAATCCAACAGACATTTGATCCCAGAATCATCAGTAAGCCCAGCAAAGACTGGAAGTGCCCAGCTGACCTGCAGACTTGTGAGCTAAATAAATGCTGATTGTTTTACCCCTGAGTTTTGGGTTTGGTTTGCTACACACCATTATTGAAGCAATAGATAACTTATACAGAAATTGGCAAGACCAGAGGTGCACATGACTGAGGAGGCATGGAGCTGGGCATTGACAAAGTTCTTACCTAATGCCTACAGACTGAGGCCTGAGCTCTTCTCCTCCTTTCTGCTGGCTATTCTTCTGGCTTGCTCAGCTCCAGCCCTCCTCAGTCCCAAACCCTCAGTTGCTAGCGACCCCTGTGGTCAGAGAGATTTTTACCTTAATACAGCTCACATGCCAAATCGGGTGGAGGCTCGGGAGGGAGGCAGCAGGCCCCAGGCAGGACGGCAGCCTGGGACCTGCTTTCATCCACAGTGCTCCCAGCTGTGTTTGGTCCTATAATTTTGATTCTCCAGACCCAGCAAAAGTCACTTGGACCTCGTTAGACATGAGGCTTGCCCAAGGGTCCCTTTGGCTGCAGAAGCTCTTTAGAGGGCTTTGTGATATTACTGTGGGCACCTTCACTTTTGTCAAGCAGGTGCTGTATCTTGATAACTGGACAGAGGGAGGATGCCATGCTTGTCCCCTGCCTCAGTCCTGACCTTCTCTTCTGGATTAGGTGTAGTTCCTAGACATAGAGCCTGAGGTAGGGATTGGAGTGTTGTGATTTATCAAGGAGGTACCCTTCAGGAAAAATCTTCAAAGGGGCGAGGGAAGAGGATAGAGAAGAGGAAAGAATAGAGCTAGGAGGTGGTCTCAGGTAAAAGCAAGGATCCGCTTGACCCACCAAGGCTCTGTGCCACAGGGTTGCCCTGCCTTGAGGCCAAGGGCTTGCCCTTTTGTTCCTCACATCAGTCAGTCACTGGCTGCCTGAGTGGTGGCAGTGATGATGGGTATAACCTCTCAAGTGAGGAGGCTCAGATCAGCAGAGACAATTCTCCAGAGAAGGGAGGCAGCCTGAGGGTGGGCACCCTGGCCAGGTAAAGAGCATCTGGGCGGCGTACCAACAGTATCCAAAACAGATTGCAGATCCAATTCTCTCCAGCCCCAAGGCCACTACCCTGATCTAAGCCATCGTCTCTCACCTGGAATACGCAAAAGCCTTCTCACGGCCCCCACATATCCATGCAGGCAGGTCCACATCCAATTTGTTCTCTACACTATAGCCAAAGTGGTCCTCAAAACATACTAGTCTTACTGAGTCACTCCCATGCTTAAAACCTTACAACCTTATGATGAGAACAAAATTCGAAGTCCTTGCCAAACCTACAGGATTTGGCTGTTACTTACCACTGGCCATCTGTCCCCTTCCTCACTGTGCACTAGCCACACTGCTTTCCCTCAGTTTGTAGATTGCTCACATCTTTCCTAACTCAGGGCTCTTACACATTGTTTTTTCTGCCTGGTGTGTTCTGTCCCTACTTTCTACTTGATTCATGTTCATTCTCAGGTCTTAAATCTCACTTTCTCCAGGTTTGCCCTGACGTCTGAATCTACTTTGCCTAGTTAATCTCTCAGATACCATTTCAAACGTCACTTTCTCAGCTACAGTAGATCCCCCTGTGCTTATACCACTCTGCATTTCACTTCCAAGTATTTACTATAACTTATATCTCATTTATGTGACTCTCTTAAAGTTTCTCACTTCTTTGACAGAAAGTTACAAGAAGTCCAGAACCATGTCTATTGTGTTCACTGCTGTGTGTCAAGCACCAGGCACATAGTGAGCACTCAATAAACATTAGGTGACTGACTGAAAAAATGAACCAGACACCCTGCAAGTCACAAGATAAGTCAGCCATGGTCTCTAGGCCCCGGTGCTGGGGGAGCTCACAGCTTCGGGAGTGAGGCAAATAGTCACAGACTCACAAGACATGTTTTATAAGGTGGCAGGTATAGAATGCCATGTCACAGAGAGCAAGAAAGATTTCACAGAAGGGGGAGACAAGGCCAGGGCTGAAGTTTGCCAAAGCACGGGCAGACGGTCCAGGCTGGGAGATGAAGGGATGTGAGGATGAAGAGCGAAGGTAGCTAGAGATGAGGTACGGAGTTAGGCAGGATCCTGGAGGCCCTGGAATGCCATGCTGAGGAGTCAGGGCTCCATCAGCTGATCTCTACTTTCCAAGCATGCCCACACAGAAGCACTGGTCTCACAAAGCTCGGTTTGGTTTTGTTTTCGATAAACACTTATTGAGTGCTTTCTGAGTTAAAACATGCTGCCAAGTTTGTGTGGGTGCCTGGTCTCATTTAATTTTCACACTATTATCCCTATTTCACAGATGACAAACAGGCTCTGAGGTGGAAGGTAGCTCATTTGAGGTCAAATAGTTAATAAAAGATGGAGCCAATGTTCTGACTCAACAGCTGGGAACAGCAATTTCTTTAATATTCCAAGTTAAAATGCTAATTTAATTCGGAAAAGGCTGAAGTGCCATCAAGGGCACTTTTTCAAACTTCAACTTTGAAACTTCAGCAAAAGATTTCAACCCATTAGTGGACTGAAAATTTATTTAGTGGGTTGGGACCAGCATAAAAAATAGTAATAAAAGGAATATAAATTATTAGAAGGCATCAGTTTCATAAAATTTTTATTTTGCTTATCTATACACTTAACCCTTCTAGGAAGCTGGCCTAATTGTGAAGGTACACCAGGCTTCCAGAGGCTGAGGAAAGCTGACCTTTCTTTGACTTACTGAATTTGGGGAAGAAATGATTCTCAGTTCACTGGACTATTTGTCCAGGCCTCTTTCTGAGGGCAGGCAATTTAGTCTCAATCTTTGGGTATTTTTTTTGGCTGAGGAAGATTGGCCCTGAGCTAACATCTGTGTCCATCTTTGTCTATTTTGTATGGGGGCTATTTTGTACGTGGGGAGCTGCCACAGCATGGCTTGACAAGTAGTGCGTAGGTCCATGCCCAGGATCAGAACCCCCGAACCCTGGGCCACCGAAGTGGAGCACACGAACTTAACCATTATACCACTGGGCCGGCCCCTCCTTTTCTCTTTTAATGAGAGCATTTCAATTGCTCTTTGATTAAGGACACCGCTTTTTAAAACTAAATATTTCTTTTCCCAAAACTTGCCATGTGTATAAGCTTCAGATTGAGATCACACAAAATTATAATATTTATCTTATTGCAATACATGGTCTTCATAGAAAAGTTGGAAAATACTGAAAAGCACAAAGAGAAAGAATACTACTGCACAGAGACAATATTATACCCATTATTTTTTCTATGCCTACAGTTTTCTTCAGAAAAATGGGATACTATTGGTGCCATTTTATGTTCGATTTAAGTGTTAACTCTTTTTAGTCTTTAAATATCTTGCTGCAATAATTTTTAGTGGTTGTGTTTCATCATAAGGATATCCAATAATTTAACCAGTCCCCTTGGGACACAATTTCAACTTTTTCCTATTATTCTCCATTATAAACACTGTGATGAAGATTCCTATAATTATTTTTTGCAAATATCTATAATTTACTTATGCTAAATTCTTGAAAGTGACATTTCTACATCAGAGAGTATATAACATACATTTTTTTTTCTTTAAAGATTTTATTTTTTTCCTTTTTCTCCCCAAAGCCCCCCGCCGTTACATAGTTGTATATTCTTCGTTGTGGGTCCACCTAGTTGTGGCATGTGGGATGCTGCCTCAGCGTGGATTGATGAGCAGTGCCATGTCCGCGCCCAGGATTCGAACCAATGAAACACTGGGCTGCCTGCAGCGGAGCGCGGGAACTTAACCACTCAGCCACGGGGCCAGCCCCTATAACGTACATTTTTAAAGTTCTTGATACATATGATAAAACTGCTCTCCTGAGAGGTTGTACCAACTTGCTGTCCTGCCAACTGTGTACACCTTTTTCTTTTTTTTTTGAGGAAGATTAGCCCTGAGCTAACTACTGCAAATCCTCCTCTTTTTGCTGAGGAAGACTGGCCCTAAGCTAACATCCATGCCCATCTTCCTCTACTTTATATGTGGGACACCTACCACAGCATGGCTTTTGCCAGGTGGTGCCATGTCTGCACCCAGGATCCGAACCAGCAAACCCCGGGCCACCGAGAAGTGCAATGTACGAACTTAACTGCTGCGCCACCGGGCCAGCCCCATACACCTATCTTTTAATCCACTAGGCTTTTTTGGTATAATAGCCTGGGGAGGGAAAGGAGAGAGGGGTTAAGCTTTAAATTCTTAACCACATGCCAAGAGCTCCTCTAAGCACTTTGTAGGAATTAAAACATTTAATTCTCTCTGAAATATTTAATGTCAGGACTATTATTGCCCACTGCTTTTTTTATTTTTTAAAAATTGTGGTAGAATCAGAAAATTTTCCATTTTAGTCACATTCACAATATTGTACAACCATCACCATTACCTATTTCCAAAATTTTTCATTGCCCCAAGCAGAAACTCTGCACTCCTTAATAAATAATTCCCCATTCTTTCCCCCTACTCCATATTACCACATATTTGTGATCAGGAAAATGGAAGCACAGAGAGGCTAAGTAAATACTCAATATTACACAGCTAATTTACCATGGAAGCCTGGATTCAGACCAGGCAGTCTGGCACCCGAGTCCACCCTCTGAATCACTTGTCTTGTATATATATATATTTTTTAAACCCAAAGTTTCTGGTTATAGGAAGCAGAAAGTCATTTCTTTCACATCTTCCCCAAAAGGGGAGAAATAAGAAAGACTTTTCTAAAGAATCTTGTATTTTATTCCTAAGTTTTTATTTTTATTTTATTTATTTTTTATGTTTTTAAAGGTGCTCTTTCTTTCTTTCTTTTTTTTCTCCTGCTTTATCTTCCCCAAACCCCCGTACATAGTTGTATATCTTAGTTGCAGGTCCTTCTGGTTGTGGGATGTGGGACGTCGCCTCAACGTGGCCTGACGAGCGGTGCCATGTCTGCGCCCAGGATCCAAAACCTGGGCCACCGCAGCGGAGAGCGCGAACTTAACCACTCGGCCACGGAGCCAGGCCCTATTCCTAAGTTTTTAAACCCCACTTCCTTCAAGAGAATTTTGAGGTTGTATCTGCTTAGGTCATAGGTGCAGATTCCAACTACTCCACAGGGGCCAATCTACCTGCCTTGCCCTGTGGGGTATGGTGGGAGCAAGAGGGCTGCGGAGGGGTTCTGCCTTTTAGAGCCACTAAATTCTCTCTCCATGAGATCCCCAATCCAAGGAGCCCTGAGAACACTCCTCAAAGGGCAGAGGTTGCTGTACACGGCCACCAGAGCTGAGAAGTAGGGTTCTCTCTCCTTCTGGTTTAAAGGTGTGGCACTGAAAGGAACATGGCCTCTGGGGCCTGGACTTGAACTCCAGCCTTGGACAAATTCTCCCAATTCTGTTTCCCAAACTGAAAAGGTGTGGATACCACCACCTACCTTGCAGGGTTTTGGGGAAGGGTAAATGGCAGCCTAACACAGGCAGGGCCTCACATTTTCAGTCAAGCCTTGGCAGCTCAATGCCTGCTCCTTGCTCAAACCTTTATACAGCATCCTGTTGGGGGCCAATCACATTGCCTAGTGCTGCTGCTTCTCTGCTAGTTTGGAAACTCAAATTTAAGGACTTTCTCTAAACCCTGACACAGCCCAAGTGCTGGGTGTGTCAAAGTTAAGAAAGTCTCTTAAAGGGAGCATAATTCCAGCTCCACCACTTATTGGCTATGCAGTCTTGGGTAGTTTGACTCATCTCTGCCTCAGTTCCTTCATCTAAAAAGCAGAGAATAATTGGATTCTCTACTTCATAGGATTGTTGAATTAAATGGCTTAAGATATGCAACGCACTTACAACTATGCCTGACATACAGTAGAAGCACTTGCTATTATCATCAGCCGTGTCACCTTTCCTTCCTTTGCTGCTTCTTCACCAAATGCTACCTTACACCTGGGGAAATGGAGAAGATACAGGTAAAAGTCAATCCAGTGGTCCTGGCATTCTATTTATTCTCCTTGTAGACATCTTGGGTAAAACCAGGTAGCCACCCTACTCTCCCTCCCAATTCTCTACCAGTCCTAAAAACATCTAACCGCTAGATGGCCAAGCTACAGGGTGATTATTTCCTTAGGCAAGCAAACACTTCAGCCCTCTAACGTTGTATTCCTGGGTCTGGAATATCAACAGGAAGTCCTGTGGGGAAGAGCTCTGCCAAAACACTCATTCCAAGGAAGGGACTGGTAAACTGACAAATCTGCCCAGCTCTGTACAACATCCTGTAACCTCCACATGCGGCCCCTGTGGCAGCCCTCATCCACAGGCAGGTGGCTGCTGATCCTATTTCTCTTCTCTGGATTTCTGAACCAAGGAGACTTATAGATGTGACTCTGAGAAAACCAGACAGACAAAAATCTACACTTACAAAGCAGTTGGCCCATTTATTGGCATTAGGAAAGCATTCCTTTAAACGAAGGGGACCCTGAACACTAAAATCTCACCCATTTTATGAAAACTTGAAACCAAATTCTCCCCATCTGTACACAGCTTAATCATGATCAGGAGCAAGAACTCGAATTAAACACATTGAACCAAACTGTTCTGCTACAAAATAAAGGAATAGCTGGGGGTGGGGGGAACAAAGTTCTTGCTTTTACACTACAATGTTTCAGGCACAAGACCCTAACAATTCCCCAGTGCAGCACAAAACCGCCTCCCATCATCTTTTAAGGCAGTCATTCAATTATCAACAGTCCAAGGCCTAAGAAAATTTCGTGGAATACAGGGGCGTACCCTCTGTGCGTAGCCTGTAGCTGAGGAGCCAAGTTCTTAAGAACTGACGACTGGCTTACACAATCCTAAGGAGAGCGCCACCAGAAAATCTCAAGCTTCAGATCTCAACTTCTTCATGCATAAAATCCAGCCGTGGCGGGGGAAGACCGCTAGGCCTCCAGATCGAAGTCATCGCGCTCCTCATTGTACTCCAGCACGTGCCGCTTGATCTTGGACGAGTCGACCCAGGTGACAAAGTCCTCCATGCTGCGCGTGACAAGGAAGGCGGGGTCGGTGACCACGTCGGGGCCCACGCGCACGTGGCCCTGCTCTACGAAGGCCACGGCGGCCTGGAGATGCTGCGCCATGCGCAGCTTAAGGAGAACGGTAGGCAGGCGGCGGCGGCAGAAGGACGAAGCTGTGACGAAATCGCAGAGCTCGAGCGAGCCGCGCGTGGGCACCAGGCCGAGAGCATACAGTTTATCCAGCAGCGCGGCCGAGGCGCGCACGCGAAACGGATCGCGCTCGGGCAGGTCGCGCAGGCGCCGCGCCAGCTCGCGCACAGCGCGGCTCAGTTGGTTGTAGCGCGTGTAGTCCTCGCGCCGCTGCAGCCGGTAACGCCGCAATACGCGCAGCTCGTGCAGGTTGTGGTCGGTGACCTCCCAGTTCAGGAAGTCCACCTGCTTCAGCAGCTTCTGCTCGTGGAACTTAAGCTTCCGCACCATGATGGCGGCCGCCGAAACGGCAGAACTCAAGGCTGAACGCGCGTACCCGCGCCGGCGCGACTTCCGCCTCGGCGCGCGAAGACCGGGCCGCCCTCGGGCTCCTGGCCAATGACGGAAAGACTCAAGACCCTGCCGTCGACTTCCATTGGTCAGGGTAGGGCACGCCTCCGTATCTGCGTCTAGCGTTTCTCCTCTGCTTCCTGTTCGCGGAGGGAGGGAGGAAAAAGCACCCGAGAGAGGCGAGGCTAGGGGCGGGGCGGGTGCCGGGTCCCGGGTCTGGAGGTGAGTCTGCGCGGGTTTAAGTTGCCAAGAACGCGTCCCCGAGTGCGGTAATCATTTCCTCTCATTCAGACTTCCCCCTTTTAGGGACTCTCAGGAGAGCCTCCCCTAAAAGCTAAAGAGGCCACTTGCTGGGGAGAGGGGTGACCGCCGTGCTTGTTTGATTGGGTTTACTGTGCTAACTCACCGTTGGGTTCCTCCCACCTCGTGGGGAGCTTTCCATAGCCGGCCGCCCCGGGGGCTGACTAGGGTAGCCCCGCCTTTCTCCAGCGCCAGGTCCTTCACCCGGCTGGCGGGCGCAGCGGTTTTTCCCTGCCTAGCGGAGCTGGGCGTCCCCGGACATATGAAATACTGATTCTCGGGCCGCTTCCCACACGCACAGAATCGAGATCTCCACGGGAACCACCTGGGAATCTGTATTGTTGACGAGAATGCCCCGTGATTCATAAAACCCAGCAAGTTTAAGAAACTTGGATAGTAAGTACAAGTCCTGACCCTTTAGTCTGGGCTCAGACGAATTAGCCTGACAGAGTGGATTTCTGGTTTGAGTACTGAATTAAATTTAACGCTGTTTCAGCTAGTTATATCCCTAAATTATACCTGAGTGTAACGCTGTAGGACTAACCTCTTTATTTGTCCAAGCCTTTGACGCCACCTAGCTTCTTTGCTGATCATCTTATTTTTGTGTGCTTTTCATTTTTTTAAATATACTTGATATATGGAAAATAATATATGTAAGATACCTAATTTATAAAGTATAATGAATGCTTATGAACCCAACAGCCAGTTTAAGAAAATATAACCAGAACCAATTCATCTACCTATTCCAGCCACTCACCTAGCCAGAGGTAAAGTGTTTATCCTCCTGAATTTTGTGTCTATTTTTACCTTTTATTTAAAGAGAAAAATAATTTTATCACTATACATACGTCCCTAAATATATAGAGAACCTTCTTACTCAAAGTGTAGCCCGTGGATCAGAGAACATGTTGGAAATGCAGAATTTCAATTGCCGTTCCTGGCCTACAGAATCAGAATCTGCATTTAACAAGATCCCCAGGTAAAGTGTATGCACACTGACATTTGAGAAGTGTTGCTTAGAAGACATCGCACCATATGGAGTTAACTGTATGTAGCTGTAGTTGCCTTTTTTTTTTTTCACTGCTGCATAACATTCCATTGTTTAGCTCTATACAATTTATTAATCTATTTTCCTATTGGAATTTTTTGAAGGGACTGTTTTTAGCAGTGCTTCTGTTAACATTATTGTAGGTCTCCTGTTGCACATATGCAGTAGTTTCAAGTATATATCTTGGGGTAGAATTGCTGAGTTTTAAAGTATGTGCATGTTCTACCTTACTAGATCTTGCCAAATTGTCTCCCAAAGGGCTCATACCAATTTATACCCCTTTGGCAGCACATGAGTGTTCCCTTTGCTTCTTATTCTCACTAACACTTGGTTGTTAGTTTTTTGAAATGTTTGCCAATCTGGTGAATGTGTGATGGTATTTCATTGTGATTTTAATTTGCATTTCCCTGATGAATAAAAATTTTGCATGTGTTTCCTCCTCTATGAAATGCCTCATGTCTTTTGTCTATTTTTCTATTGGATTGTGTGGTAAGTAGAATAATGGTTCCCCAAAGATGTCCACCCAGAGCTTGTGAATATATTACCTCAGATGACAAAAGGGATTTTGCAGATAAGACTAAATTAAGGATTTTGAGATGGTAAGATTATCCTGGATTATCTGGGTGGATCCCATATAATCACAAGAGTCCTTTTTGTGTGTATGAGGAAGATTTGCCCTGAGCTAACATCTGTGCCTACTTTTTTATATGTGGGATGCGTCCTGATGAGTGGAGTGGGTCCACACCTGGGATCCGAACCTGCAAACCTGGGTGCCAGAGTGGAGTTTGTGGAACTTTAACCATTCAGCCACAGGGCCCACCACCACGAGAGTCCTTGTAAGTGAAAGAGGTGGGTGGAAGAGTCAGAGGAGAGGTGATGATTCAAGCAGAAGTCCCAGTGATGTGATTGCTGGCTTTCAGGATGAAAGGTGGCCAAGAGCAGAGGAACGTGGGCAGCCTCTTGAAGCTGGAAAAGGCAAAGAAATGGATTTTTACCTAGAGCCTCCAGAAGGAGCACAGCCCCAGCTGACAACTTGATTTTCGCCCAGTGAAATCCAGTTTGGATTTCTGGTCTCCAGTAGTGTAATATAATGAATTTGTGTTATTTTAAGCCACTAAGTTTGTGGTAAGTTATTACAGCTGCAATAGGAAACTAACACAGATTCTTTTCTTTTCTTTTCTTTTTTTTGAGGAAGATTAGCCCTCAGCTAACTGCTGCCAATCCTCCTCTTTTTGCTGAGGAATACTGGCCCTGAGCTAACATCTGTGCCCATCTTCCTCCACTTTATATGTGGGATGCCTGCCACAGCATGGCTTGCCAAGTGGTGCCATGTCTGCACCCGGGATCCAAACCAGCGAACCCCGGGCCACCAAAGTGGAACGTGCACACTTAACTGCTGTGCCACCAGGCCGGCCCCCAACAGATTATTTTCTTTTGTTTCGAATGGATTTGAAGATGTTCTTTATATATTCTGGATCTTAATCCTTAACGAGTTATCTATGGTGCAAATATCATCTCCCAGTTGTACTTCATCCCCACCCTTCATATTCTGCCAGCCTCGCTCCCTTCCATCCTCAGCCTTTGCTCAATATGTCTGCAGCAGGACTCTTGGTTAACTTCCTTCTCCCTGGACCATAAACATAATAAGTAAATTATACGTGTTAGCAGGTGATAAGTTATGAAACAAAACTGAGCAGGATATAGGAGAGCTTGGGGCGAGGATGGGCTGTAATTTTAAGTAGGGCATCTCAGGATAGGTCTTATTGAGAAGGTGATATTTTATAGGGGTTTAGCAATGTAGGGGAAGAGCATTTCAGGAAGAGGAAACAATGCAAATGCCTTAAGACAGGAATGTGGCATGTCAGAAGAGGAGTAATAAAACCATCTTGGCTGGAGCAGAGTGGGCTAGGAGGGGAGGAAAGGCTGCTCAGATAACAGAGGTTCATAGGCCCTTGTAAGGACTTTGGGTTTTTTTTTTTGTTGTTGAATGATATGAGGACATTGAAGCATTTTGAGCAAAGGACTGCCATCTAACTTATGTTTTAAGAGGATCACTCTGACTACTGTGTTGAAAATAGACTGTCAGGAGGCAGGGGTGGAAACACAGAGATCATTAGGAAGCTGGTGCAGTGATCAGGCGAGTAAGATGGTGGCTGGGACCAGAAGAGCAGTAGTGAGGTGCCAACGAGAGAGGAGTCCCAGGATGATGATAAGAGTCAGGGATGGCTCCAATTTTTGGCCCAAGCAAGTGGAAGAAAGTACTCATCACCTGAGATGGGGAAGGCTGCCAAGTTTGGGGGGCAAAATCAGAAATTCAGTTTTGGACATGTTGGGCTGGAGATGTGTATTAGACATCCGAGGGGAGAGGTCAAGGAGAAAGATATGTGAGTCTGGAATTTTAGAGAAAGATTTGGGCTAGAGATTAAAAAAAAAAAGTGGCGGGGGGGGGACTTATTGGCAGATAGATGGTACCTGTGTGAGATCATCAAAGGAGTGAATATGGATGGAGAAGACAAGAAGACCACTCTTCTGTAGTCACTCTACTGTTAAGAATTATTGGAGAGAAGAGGATGAGCAAGGTAGAGGGAGACCAGGAGATTATGGTCTCCCCAGTGCAAGTGAAGAAAGTGTATCCAGGAAGAAAGAGCAATCAACCTGGTCAAATGCTACTGAGGTTGAGTAAGAGGAGGACTGAGAATAACAGGTTACTGATGATCTTGACAAGAATAGTTTCAGTGGAATGTGAGGGTGGAAGACTGGCTGGAGGGGTTTAAGAAGAGAAAGAGAGGAAAGAAATTGCAGCCAGCTAGTATAGATGACTATTTTGAGGAATTTTGCTGCAAAGGCAAGCAGAGAAATGAGGCAGTAGCTGGTAGGGGGAGTAGAGTTGAGAATCTATTTTTTAAAGATGTGAATTCACTCTTTCCTCAATACCCACCTCTTGTTGGTTGCCATTTCTGTCAATTCTACCTTCATAAACTCCCAGATTTACCTCTCTCTAGCCCATTAACCCTGCCCTACCTCTCATCATCTCTTGTCTGCATTACTACAGTAATAGTCCACTGTCCTCCCTGCTGCCACCAGCGGGGTCAGTCTGGAAGCCACTGGCCACAGATCTCCCTTGCTGACTTCTTTCCTAAAGGAGGAAAGGTAGATGCCTGGATAGGGGGTGGATGCTGTTTTCTGTGCACAAATCAGGGTCAAGCAGGAAAGAGAACACACTCCAATTAAAATAATGTGAGGAGAATTTAATAAAGGGACTTTTTCCAAAGAAATGGGCAGGGTGTAGGGAAACCACAAAGATTAGTGCAATTTCCTGAGACTAGTGACCAGGGGTTCCATTACCCCTAGGCTTGAGGGTCCCTGGAAGGGAGGGAATGGAAGATACAGGTTCTGGAAATCTCTGTCAGGCTGGAGAGTGAGTTTCCCCCAAGAACCTGGAAATAAGGGTGGCCCCTGAGAGTTAGAAAAACCCACCCAGCACAGATGTGGAAGTAAATCCAGGATGGTTGATCTGTAAACGTGTGACCCAAGTGTTCGGGAAACAACTAAGGACCATCAGTGTGGTGGCTGTGGGCTCCTTAGGGGAGTAGGGCTAGACTAGGACCCCAGTTGGGTGAGCAGAAATCCCATCAACTGTATTGAGGTAGTGGAGGTAAAATGGTTACAACAGTGTCTAGCACTCAGCAAACACCAAAGAAGTAGTTGCTATTGCCAAACGCAGTCTGGAGAGAGGCTCTGTGAACAGAAAGAGATCACAGAAAAGGGGCATCCCAAAAGCAGCTGGGGGAAACATATTCAGACTCTGGTCACAGAGATACTAGGCTGAACTGAATCCTTAGAATCAAGGCTGCCCCATGGCAGAGGACGAGATCTCAAGGTTTCTTGACTGAGAGACTTGTCATACCGTCCCCTCTTCCCATCCTGGCAGTTCCAAGTTCACTGGGCTAACCTGGTAACTGGGCTTCCCAAGGAGCAGCCCAAACTGCCTTGACCTGTTGATGCAAAAATTCAGGTCTGCCTCACAGTTGTATTTCTCTGTGCAAATTAATACGTGGACTTCCGAGGTTTGGACTACATAAAAGCCTTTATTCTGTTCAAATGCCAGCCCTGCATAGGAAATAGAATCTACTCACTGCACTAATGAAGTTGGGTTTGGAGCCTGAGGCCTGCAGTTCACACCCCTCAGAATAGCCGAGGGTGCACACCTTTAGCAGCGCTACCTTGTGCCAGTTAATCTGCAACAAGTGGGAAGAGTGAGAATGAGAGGGAAGGAAGTTCTGGCTGGAGGGGGTAGGTAGGCAAGGCACCAGGGCACAGCCAGGAAGGAGAGTAGTGGCTGAAACCTTTGCCTCACCTTAGGCACCTTCTCCAGGAAGCCTTTCTTCATCCTTGCTCCACCCAGGCTGGGCTCAGTGCCCTCCCATTCACATTTCATGATACTGGTCACACAGAGCGGGAGCATCTGTTTACTTGTCACAATACATCTGAGCTGCTGGGAGGATACTTTCTTACTTATCTTTGTAGCCTAGGGGTCTGGTATGGAATAGTTACTCAGGTAATGTTTCCTTGAATGCATGATTGAATAAAGACAGAATGGATGAATCAAGGACACGAGGGTGGACTGTAAACCCTCCATGGCAGGAACCCTGACTGCCTTGTTGTGCTGTAAGCCCCAGTGCCCAGCATAGTGCCTGAGTTAGTGCCCAGTATTCTGAATGAGCTGACCAAGGGTCAAATCCCCTTGCCTCTTCCCAGAAGCCTACCCCCACCACCCCTCTCCCGCTGCTGCTGGCAAAGACAGAACATCCAGTGTCCCCGCGCCGCACACAGCAAGAGGGAACTGGATTGTGCCTGAGAGCTTGTTCCCTGCTGCTACAGATGTAGGGTCTTGTCCTTCCTCCTCTAGGAAGTCGCCCAGGGCAGGGGTGCTCCTGGCCCTCTCTGGCTAGGGTATTAGGACCTGCAGCGAAGAAGCCACTCAGGCTTCTTCGGTGAGGGTGCAGCTGGCTCTGGGGCCCCCTCCAGAGAACAATCCCCAGGCTGCACCACGCCGGGGCGGCGGTGGGGAGCAGGTGAGAGGTAAGGGGACGTCTGCGGCTCTCCACGCACCCTTCCTCAACCCCCTCTCCGGGGTCCCGGCTCTGGAGCCCTCCTGGTAGCCCCACGCTTCGCAAACTTTCGGAGTTTTCCTC
Source organism: Equus quagga (assembly GCF_021613505.1). Lineage (NCBI taxonomy): Eukaryota > Metazoa > Chordata > Mammalia > Perissodactyla > Equidae > Equus > Equus quagga. Next base: position 1,638,897 of record NW_025796915.1, on the reverse strand, counting down.
CACTTGCGTCACGGAAAAGGCAGGAGGGTGACGGAGTCCAGGAGGCGAGGCGGCGGCAGCTGGCGAGCTCCCCCGCGCGGCGCTCAGGCCCCTCCGGGCGAGAGGTGTCTCCCCGCGAGGACAGACGGATTCGGGGGTGCGGCCGCCCTAGGAACTGATCCTGGAGGCCCGCAGCCCCCTAGTTCCAGGATCGTCTCCTCCCTCATGCATTCCAGTCTCAGCTCAAGCGAGTGACGGCGACGGCCAGAAGGAAAGAAACCAGGAATAGGCGGGAGGGCGGAGCCGGCCGTCCCTGCCCAGCCGGGATACACGGAAGTGCTGTGGAGTTTGCCCAATTCCCCAGCCTGATTCTCCTCCCTCCCTCCTTCTCCCCACCCCTCACCTCCCCCCTCGGCTATTCCCTCCTTCCTCGGGACGCCACCTCCCGGAATCGCCTTTTTTTGTTTTGGAGCTGGTTTCTCGCTGGCTGCGCAGAGGGGCTGCGAGTGCTGGAGGAGGAGGCGGGCTGGGGGCGCAGCCTGCCGCCCACCGGCCAGACCCCGCGGGGCCGAGAGGAGGACGGACGGACAGACGGCCGGGCGCACCATCTGCTCGCGGGAGCTCACTCTCCAAACTCCTGTTGACTGTGTGCGTGCACGCCAGGGGTGGGGTCCCGCGCACCGAGACTGGTTACCGCGGGGGTTACCTTGGAACGGGGGTCCTTGGACTCAGATCAGGGTCAGCTTCAGGCTTAGAAACTGCTGAGGAATTAGACAAACAAAAGAGGCCACTCAGCTAGTAGCCAAAAGTCGCCTGAGCGGCTCGTCGCGCCCTCTCCTTCACCAGGGTGGGGGTTGGCCACTTGGGAGGCGGGGAGAGGGCGCCCGAACCGGCCCAGGGCCGGGCTGGGCCGCTGGGGTTGAAGAATTGGCTGCTCGTTGTGTAAGCCTCAGTCCTTGTTTTCCTGGCCTGGCTTGTTGTGAAGCCGGACACATCCACTCTTGGACTGGATTCAGAAGGCTGCTGCTTTTCTCCTTGCCCCCCTTGGATTTTCTGGATTTTTGAAAACCCAGTGGCCCAGGAGGAGGAGGAGGAAGGAGGAAAGAGCAGATTTGCAGAGGAATGTGAGAGCCTCCCAAGGCCTGAGGAGCCAGAAGGAGCTGGGAGCCAGAGCTGCTGGGGTTTCTGGAACGGTGGCTTCCGAGTGATTCTCTTCTATTTTAGAACATTATTCCAGTGGAAAGTGTCGAATTCTTGCCCTCTCAGAGCTGGTTTCTCCGAGTCACTTGACTTTTCTTCTGGGAGTAGGGGGAGAGAGAGACTCCCCCGTGAGGAACTGCCAAGGGAAGGGAGGAAGACTATGGACATGAGCCCTCCCTGCTCACATGTGTGTGCTAGGAGACCAGAAAGGGCAGTTTCTGGGCCATGGACATTGTTTTGAAGAGGAGGCTGGACAGCATCAGTGGGTGCTGAGACCCCGCCTTAGGGGCTGAGACTGAGTTGCTGTAGCAGGCCTTGAGTTGTTAGTGCATTCTTGGACACCCTAGTGAGTGTCCCCAGTTCTGGGCAGGACCCTCTCCTCATCTTTCTCTACCACTGGCCCAGCCATGGCACTGAAAGGCCGAGCTCTCTATGACTTCCGCAGCGAGAACAAGGAGGAAATCAGCATCCAGCAGGATGAGGACCTGGTCATCTTCAGTGAGACCTCGCTGGATGGCTGGCTGCAGGGCCAGAACAGCCGTGGTGAAACAGGGCTCTTCCCCGCGTCTTATGTGGAGATCATCCGTTCTGGCACCAGCTCCAACCATGCCAACTACTCCAGCAGCCTTGCAGGTTCTCTGGGCACCCAGGCAAGCTTGTATGACAGCTCCAGTGTGGCCAACACTTCCAGGAGTGGTGGGGGCAGTGGCTTCCTCTCAAACCAGGGCAGCTTTGAGGAAGATGATGATGATGACTGGGATGACTGGGATGATGGATGCACAGTGGTGGAGGAGCCACGGGCTGGTGGGCTGGGCACCAACGGGCACCCTCCACTCAACCTCTCCTACCCTGGTGCCTACCCCAGCCAGCACATGGCCTTCCGGCCGAAGCCACCCCTGGAGCGGCAGGACAGCCTGGCGTCTGCCAAGCGAGGCAGTGTGGTGGGGCGCAATCTCAACCGTTTCTCATGCTTTGTGCGCTCTGGAGTGGAGGCCTTCATCCTGGGTGATGTGCCCATGATGGCCAAGATTGCCGAGACATACTCCATTGAAATGGGCCCTCGTGGGCCCCAGTGGAAGGCCAACCCCCACCCATTCGCCTGCTCAGTGGAAGACCCCACCAAACAGACCAAATTCAAGGGCATCAAAAGCTACATCTCCTATAAGCTCACACCCACCCATGCTGGCTCACCTGTCTACCGGCGCTACAAACACTTTGACTGGCTCTACAACCGCCTTCTGCACAAGTTCACTGTCATCTCAGTGCCCCACCTGCCAGAGAAACAGGCCACAGGCCGCTTCGAGGAGGACTTCATTGAGAAGCGGAAGCGGCGGCTCATCCTCTGGATGGACCACATGACCAGCCACCCTGTGCTGTCCCAGTATGAGGGCTTCCAGCATTTCCTCAGCTGCCTGGATGACAAGCAGTGGAAGATGGGAAAACGCCGGGCAGAGAAGGATGAGATGGTGGGTGCCAGCTTCCTGCTCACCTTCCAGATCCCCACAGAGCACCAGGACCTGCAGGATGTGGAGGACCGTGTGGACACCTTCAAGGCCTTCAGCAAGAAGATGGATGACAGCGTCCTGCAACTCAGCACTGTAGCATCGGAGCTGGTGCGCAAGCATGTGGGGGGCTTCCGCAAGGAATTCCAGAAGCTTGGCAGTGCCTTCCAGGCCATCAGTCATGCCTTCCAGATGGACCCCCCCTTTAGCTCTGAAGCCCTCAACAGTGCCATTTCTCACACGGGCCGTACCTATGAAGCCGTTGGTGAGATGTTCGCTGAGCAGCCCAAGAACGACCTCTTCCAGATGCTTGACACACTGTCTCTCTACCAGGGCCTGCTCTCCAACTTCCCTGACATCATCCACCTGCAGAAAGGTAAGACCCAGTGCAGGCAGGAGACCCTTACTGAGTCTGCACTCTGCTGGGCACTGGGGATATGAGGATGGCCTAGACAGAAGAGAGCAGCTCATCTAGTCTTTCTGTCTCTGTCTCATTCATTCAGTCCACAAGTGTGTTGAGCACCTCCTATGTGGCAGGTGCAGGGATATTATTGTGGAGGGTCTGGTCCCTGTCCTCTTGGAGCTTGCTGTTTACCTTCTTGTCTGTTTGTTCATTCATTCGTTAATGTTCTCTGTTTCTGTCTCATTTACTCATTTACCCATCATGCACTGAGCTCTTTAAGGTATCAGATTGGGTCTGGGAATACGGAGATGACCAGGGCCCAGGCCTTGCCCTTGAGGAGCCCACAGGCTCATGAGGGAGACGGCCACAGACCCAGATAACAAAGAGCACAGAGAGTGGCCTGTCTTCCCACTCCTCACAAGCTCCCCTCCCTGCCTTTGCAGCTTCGGAGCCTGGTCTCACCGCTGCATATCCTATCTGTGAGCTCCCTATCTGTGTGCAGGAGGGTCCCTGTCCCCATTTTGCAGATGAAGAAGCTGGTGTTCACAGAAGGGTGGTTGCACAGGGAGTCCATGGCCCAGCTGGGAATGTCCGTTCCTCCTGCACCTCCCTAAGGACACATCCCTGTTGGCTGCCTCCCAAGGCCAGCCATGTTTTCAGTTCTCACGGCCCCCTCCATGGGAGAGGAACAGGATGGGCCCCTGTCTGTTACTGTGGGGCTGTCAAGGAACTGCCAGGGAAGTGACTCATCCCGGGTCACCTAGGGGCACCCGGGCTGGGCTGGGGGAGGAACCAGGGGTCCAGGGCACTATCCACATGACCCATCCAACTCCCCCTTCCCGAGCCTGACTTGTCGTCTTGCCTCAGCAGTGAGTCAGGGGCTGACCCGGCAGGTGGCTCAGTCCTGGGACAACAGACAGGGCAGATGTCAGGAGAGAGGTGTGGTCCTCCCTGGGGCTGCTTGGTAACTCAGGAAGAACGTCTGCAGGGCGTGGGGCTAGCTCCCTGGCCTCTAGGCCCTGAGGTCACGCCTGGCTTGGTGGGGAGTTTTCCTCTGGGTGGGGCCTGGAGGCAGGCCTCTGGACTGAGTCTGGGGGACAGCAAATCCCACCCCTTACCTCGGTACCCAGGAGAGTCTGGAGTAAACCAGCCCTGCTCTCCTTCAGCAGGAGGTTGACTTCTAGACCTTCTCCAGCTCCCAGCCTCCTTTCTCCCCTCACTTTCTCTTCCTCCTTCTCTTCTCTGCCCTTTTTTCTCATCTCCACATACCCCTTCTTCTTGCCTCTTCTTTCAGCTTCAGGAGACCAGAGGCCTGAGTTCTAGTCTTGGCTCTGCCCCTAATTTACTGTGTGTCTCTGGGAAGTGCTTTTCCCTCTCTGGACCTTAATTTTATGATCAATAAAACAAGGGAGGGTTGGGGCTGGCCCCGTGACCGAATGGTTAAGTTCACACATTCTGCTTTGGCAGCCTGGGGTTCGCCAATTCAGATCCTTGGCATGGACCTACACACTGCTCATGAAGCCGTTCTGTGGCGGCGTCCCACATAGAAGAACTAGAATGACTTACAGCTAGGATATACAACTATACACTGGGGCTTTGCCAGGGGTGGAAAAAGGGAGGGTGGAACCATGAGCTCTTAGCCCTTCAAGAGGGTGGGGGAAGGGACTCCTGGGGAGGGTCTTTTCGAGGATAGAGTGATACCTTAGTGCTGACTGAGCTCTGGGGCAGGGATAGGGTAGGGGAGGTGGCCCGGGGCTGGCTCCGGCCCACTGGGGCAAGTGTCTCCTTGTGCGGAAGTAGAGCCACGTGCGCTGCTGCCAGCGCTAGGGCCTGGGAAAGCTGGTTCGACCAGCTCCTTTGATGGCGTGTTCCTGTGGGGGCAGCTGTGAGGGCAGCAGGAGGAGGGAAGCAGGGCCAGAGGATTAAACAGCTGCCCCCGTGCAGTGCCTGGGGACCCTCACCCAGGGCAGAGCTGGGGCGAGAAGGCAGCGCCATGCCCAGGGCTCCCAGGCTCACATTGAAGCAGGAGGGAGTGAAGCCGGACTGGCCTTTCTGACCCTGGGGTGGGGAGACAGAGCTGAGAGAGGCCGTTTCTGAGTCTCCACTGGAGGTGTTTCTAAGAGTGAGGGGCCAACAGTCCTCTGGGGTGACACATTCAACCTCAGACAGAGGCCAACCCACCTTTCCTCCCGTGGAGGACCCCTCTCCAATGGGCCAAGCCCTTCTAGGCTTACTCCTTGTTCTGGGCTCTGCATTGCCACTTCCAAGCCTGTGGTTGGGCAAGTTAGGGAGAGGGGCTTGGAATCTGGCTGGCAGAACTGGGCATGGGGCAAGGGGAAGGTCCCATGGTGGCCCTGTGAGTGGATCCTTTTCTCAGAGGAAAGAGCAGGAAGGTTGGGTCCTGGGTCCCTGGATTCTGTCCAGCCTGTCCCAGCATTTAAATGGATGGCCAGTGTGTGGGAGAGGCCATAGATGGAAGGAGATGGAAGGCCTAGGTGGGATCAGGAAACGAGGATTTGGACAAACATTGCCTCTGAGGTGACCTTGAAAGAGTTTTCTCCCCTCGGTGTCCACGTTAGTAAAATGGGACTTTGAGCCCAGTTGGCGCTGACATGAGGCCCACCAACCCATCTGCCTGCTGGCCCAGTCCCTGGAGCTCAGTCCAGGGGTCTCCTAAGAGAAGGCAACCCTATAATTAACTGTCCATGCTAGGGCAGTTTGGAGGTGACAAGGAGCCCTAGGACAGTTACCCTGGGACAACAGGGGAAACAGTGACTGTCTAGGGCAAGCTGGGTCCTGTGGTCCCTACCTGAGAGCCAGCCAGGGCAAGGCTGTGTCCTAAGGCTCATCATAAGCCAGGGAGGTCAGTACGGTCCCCTCCATTCTACAGATGAGGCCCAGTGGGTGGGATGACATGCAGAGCAGGAACTGGAGCCACATGTGTCTGACCCCACAGCCCAGGCTGTTTCTACTGTGCCAGACGGATGGGGAAAGGAGTGCCCCAAGGGTGCCTGGGGTAGATGAGCCAGAAGGGGAAGGATGAGGGAGGGAGGCTTGGGTCCTCTAGCACTCACTCAGCTGCCATCCCTGGTGGGCTGGAGGCAGGCCCAGGACCACAGAGCGTGCACGGAAGGGCCGTGGAACTCACAGGTTGGCCAAGGCAAAGTGGCTCTTGCAGGACCAAGCTCTTACCTGAGGGACAAGTGGTCCAGCCTCTGTATTCTGGGCCATCATCTAACCCCTCCTTGATCTCCCCTTCCCAGCTTCCGTAAACAAAGAGAATCCTATTGCCACAAGCCACCCACAGCTGGTTTTTGCTGTGACAGAAAAGCATTTTCACTCAGTTGCACGTAGTATCTTGAGCTCTTATTCTCTATCAGCCCTAAATACTTTATACATATTAGTTCATTTAAACCTCAACTATACTCTAAGGCGAGTGCTCTTATTATCCCATTTTACGGATGTGAAAACTCTGAAGCATTGTACCAATGTGAGCAGTATCACATCTAGTCCCACCTGTCCCATTTGACAGTGGGGAAACCTGCAGCCCAGGCAAGAGCAGTGGCTTGCTGGAGGTGACACAGCTGGGACTAGGACTCAGACCTCCTGTCTCCAACCTGGGGTGGTGGTAACGCCCTCCAAGAGATGGGGATAAGATGGATTAGGTGGGAGCTTAGGGAACATGCCTGGGACCCTGGATCTCTGAGGCTTCAACCCTCCTTTCTCCGTTCCTGGGCTCCAGCCCACAGGACAATTGTCAGGGCAGGAGGCTCCCCTGGGTCCTCAGTGCTCAGGTTGAGTCCTAAGAGGAAGACTGGGGGGATGCTGGACAGGCTTGAGCCCTGAGCCCTGACTTCCAGCAGATCTCTGGGGCATGTTAGTGTTAGCTGGTCCTGGACCCAAATCTGAGTCACAGGGTCGAGAGGTGACAGAGAGCAGGGTGGGGCCTCTGCCTCCCCCCGACCCTTGTGGCCTTTGCCCCCCATCCCTGACTTCCTGTCTGTCTCTGGATACCTAGCAGTTGCAATAGATTCCTTCCTATTATTTGGGCCTCAATCTCCTCATCGACAAAAGGGGCCTTTCCTTTCTCCAAGACCATGGGCAAGAAAAGCCCTCTTGAATGCAGGTCCACCCCCACTGCACCCAGACTTTTTCAGGCAGGTGGGATCCAGGCTATTTCAGTGTATTCTCTTCTAGTAGGTTCCTTTTGCTGAAGCTTAACTCCAGTTTCTTTGTCCTGCTGTTTTCTACCTTCCTTCTTATGGTCCTTTGTACCCCTTGGAACCTTCTCAGATACCCGAGTCCATTGTTTGGGGGCCCCACACAAATGCTTGGAGGACCCAGCCTGGGCTCCTTGCAGTAGAAGTGGTGTCTACTCTCCAACTGTGGAGGGATACCTCTGGACCAGGCATCCCCACTTATGGGGCAGGAAGGAAGCTGGGAACCCCTAGACAAGTCTCTCTCCTTTGGGGCCTCAGTTTCCCCTGTACAGTAGTGGGATGGAAGTGGCATAGGGGTTGGACAGCTGGCCTGTAGGGCCTCTCCAGCTCTGAAGGCTCTTATTCAGGCCTCACCCTGGGTCATGGGGTGATCTGTCTTCTGCTGCCCAGGCCTGGGCAATCAGAATGGAGCAGGAGGTAAGAGGTGATTCAGGGAAGGTGGAGGAAGGACTGAATAGGCTGGGAGCTGGGGACTGTAGAGTTCTTTGGGGTCCTGTGTGTAAGCAGCCGTAGAGATTCTCCAAACTTGAGTCGGTCTGCCTGAAGTGCCACTTTTAGCCAGTTAGCCACACACCTGCCAGCTAATATGGATACTGCCTCTTCTGAAGGCATCCAGAGTTATTCCAGCATATAGAGCCTTGGCCTGGAAGATAGTAAATGCTCAATAAATGCACCAGACAACTTGAGTGAGAGTAAAAAGAATACATCTCGAAGGCCCTCAGAGACCTCCTTAAAGGAGAAGTGGGAGCGTGGATAATGAATGTGCTGTTCGTGTGCAGGAGATGCTTTGAAGTGCTCGAGTGTGTTGTCCTTCATGCCAACCCTTCCCACCTCCTGACTCTTCTCTGTACCGTAGATTCCTACAGCCCTGGGAGGAGCGAGTGCCAGGCACAGGCCAACTGCCTCCTGCCAGCAGCAGCCCTACTGCCTTCAGTGTGGCTTAGTCAAGTTCCTGTTAATTCAGAACTGAGATTCACTCACCAACTGCTTGTTGATTCATCCAGATTCTTCCAAATTGGGTCCCCTGCCCAGGTTCATCCCCCACCCCCATCTGTCAGCTGGTTATTACAATGGCCTCCTCTAGTCCACTGGAGTCTGGAGTGAGGAGGGGCCAGGTCCTGTCTGTGGGGGAGACACATACAAAGGAGAACTCCAGGTGGCCTTTGAGGTGCTATTTTAGAATCAGCAGTGTGATGGGGTTGGGGAGAGCTCAGGAGAGGAGAGATAGGAGAGGCATTCTGCCGGGGGGTGCTGGGGGAGTCTCTAGTGTAGAAGTGGCACCTGATCAGGGCCTTGAATTATGCATTGGGATCCAGCAGGCAGAGATATGAAGGTAGGAAAGAGCCTGGGGTCAGTGTGGAATGGGTGCAGGGCCAACTTCCAGAGGGCCTCACGGGTCAGGCACATGGGTGGAAACCTTGATCTGTAGGCAATAGGGAGCTAGGGAAGGCTTGGAGCCATGGGTGCCCAGCTTTGCTGCTCTTCAGGTGCTGTGGAGAGCCTCTCAGGGGCTGGAACTGAGGTGGGAGACCCTTGGGGGACTGTTGCAGCAGTCCATTGGGGAACAGTTTGAATCAGTTCAGCAGAGATGTATCAGGGTCTGCTGTGGGCAGGCCTTCTTCTGGGTGCTAGAGACATTGAGCTCAAAGGCCCAAGGGAGGCAGTCAGAGAAACCACAGGGTGGTAAGAGCTGTGGTAGAGGGAAGTCCAAGGCACCTCGGAGCATTGGGAGGCACCTAATGCAGTGGGGGCTCAGGGAGGGTTCCTGGAGGAGGTAATGTCTCAGCTGAATTAGGAGCCAGTATCAGAGATGCTGAGGCCTGTGGTGGGTAGGGACAGGCTGGTCCTGGAAATAAATACAGCTAGCAGGGCTGTGACTGGTGGGGTGTGGGCTGCTGGCAGTGCCATAGGTGGCTGGACTGTGGGTCTGGAGTCCAGGAACGAGGTCTGAGTTGAGCTTGATGAGGGTGTTGGCTGCCCTTGAGGGGGCTTGTGGAGGGTTTAGAGAGCAAATTGGGGAGACTAGAGCCCTAACCTCCCTTGTCCTCCACTCTACCTGTGCCAGGTGCCTTCGCCAAGGTGAAAGAGAGCCAACGCATGAGTGACGAGGGCCGCATGGCTCAGGACGAGGCAGATGGCATTCGCAGGCGCTGCCGCGTGGTGGGCTTTGCCCTGCAGGCCGAGATGAACCACTTCCACCAGCGCCGCGAGCTCGACTTCAAGCACATGATGCAGAACTACCTGCGCCAGCAGATCCTTTTCTACCAGCGGGTAGCGCAGCAGCTGGAGAAGACGCTGCGCATGTATGACAACCTCTGACTGCGTGTACCTGGCCCCTCCCCACCCCAGGCCTGGTTGCTGCAGTACACTTTGCTCTCCAGACCTCCTGTACCAGTAGTGGCTAGGGGAGTTGGAGGTGGGTTTTAGAGGAGTCATGGGTACCCCTGGGGAAGTCCCCACCCCTTAGAGATGGGGGCACAGCAGGGGTGAGAATGGGGCCAGGAACCCTCCAGGCTGAGGCCTGGGCTGCTGGTCAGTCACTTGAGGCTAGGCCAGGGTCTTAGCCTCCCCTAGAGCCTATAGCACTCACTCACCTGGCCACCCACCCTCATTCATTCAGCAGACACCAGGGCCTGCTGTGACCCCAGCTCAGATGCCGAGCACCAGAGCTGCAGCACGCCTGCCCTCAGGGAGTCCCCAGTCAAGGTGAAGGTCAGACATCAAAGAGCCAGGAGTTCCTGGAAGCTCACAGAAGGGACCACTCATTCTGCCAGTCAGGGAAGACTCCATGGACTAGGTGACATTTGAGCAGTGTCTTGAAGAATGACAAAGACTTGCCAGACAATAATGGGGACAATAGAGGAGAGGACATTTGAGAGAGACGAAGAGTGTAGCAAAGGTGGAGGCATGAAAATACCCCTCTTCTCTCCCTTACCTTTCCCAAGCAAGTTTGGCCCCCCTCAGTGGGGATTCTGGCCTGTGTGACAGAGGGGAGGGATCTTCCTTGCTACCATGTCCCTCTCCCTGCCCCACCTCCACCCCATGCAGGAGAGGCTGCAGGCCAACTCCCTCCTGACTCCTCTCCACCTGTTGAGTCCCATTGCCCCTTGGTTAGGGCACCATGCAGCATCTTTTCCCTGGGCTCAAGGTGCTGAGACAAGCTATGGACCCCAGGACCCTGGTGGCACCTTCCTGGAGGGGACCCCAAAAAGTTACCAGATATTTGAGTTCACCAGCAATAACTTCCCACATTCTGAGCAGGCTTGGACCTCAGGCTCCCAGGATCTCTGCCCCTGTGAACCCCAGCATCCTTCCTTTTGCACAGTGGGAAACCCAGGGGAAAAACACAGGGCCGGCCCGCCCACTGCCCCAGGGATCCTGGGCCACCTGCCCACAGCCAGCCGCACTGTGATGCCAGCCAGGTCCTGGTTGGGTTGTGCTGTCTCTCACCCACCCGTGTTTACATCTTTGAGGGGGCCACTCCCTCCTCCCCTGCCAGGGCATGATCCAGCAGCGGGTTGGGGGAACTGACAGGTGCCACCACTGGCCCCCCCAGGAGGTCATGGCTGCACCCACTACTGCTGCTTGAATCTTTTTTCTTTCTTTCTTGTTTTCTTGATAAATCTTTTACAATTAAGATAACAAAAGCATGACTTTTTTTCTTTTGGTCTGGAGGAGATGAGGGGTGGGGGAAGAATAGAACCCTAATTGTCCCTGGGAGTTATTGGCCCAGATTCTGAGGTCATGGTGGGCCTAGAATTTACCCCAGAACCTCAAAAGTTGGGGTGAGGGCTGTGCTGATGGGAGGTGCTAGCTGGGGAGCTAGAGGTGGCCATGGGCCCTAGCTGGATGCACACCCTTCCCAGACCTCACAGCCTCATCTCTCTAATGGGTGGAGTCCTGCCAGGGGGTTGGCTGTGCTGCTCTGTGATCTAGTGATCTAGGCCTGAGAGTCGCATGAGGAAGGGATAGGAAGCTGTGCCCAGGACAGTCTAATCCACAGGGGATTGCTCTCCCCACAGAGGTGTGTCCCTGTCTTGCCCCCAGGAAAGCCCTGTCCAGGGGAGGGGGTGGGGCTCAGAAACTGTCCTTTCCAAGCAGTCTTCCAAGTGGCTTCCAAGTGGGAAATGGAGGAGGACCCTCAGCCATGCCCTTGGGGGTGCCCCAGGCAGGATGAACAGGAGCATGTTCATACACAGGACAGAAGTGCACTGGTGAAGCCACAGTTCTCTTTCAGGGCAATAGGGACTCGGAGGAGGGAAGGCTGCTGGGGTCCAGGCATCAGGGGAGGCTCTGACCAGGCCAGGGGCCCCGGGAGCTCGTGGGCAGTGAGATGGGGTCAGGGGCAGCAAAGGCTCCCCGTTCAGTACAGGGCGTCCTCAGAGGAACTTCTGGAATGGGCCTCTGGCCTTGGGTCAAAATTAGGTCAGATTTGGGACTTTCTGTGGAATTTTCCCCTCCCTCCTCCCTGCCCTCCATCCTTCATTTTCCAACCCACCCAGGGACCTTCCTGCCCTTCACTTCTTCTCAGCTTTGACCTCCAGGTGGCCTTCTACAGAGGGCACTCTGACCACAGGAGGAGGTCTCCTTCCTGAGGCCAGTCTGCACAGAGGTGATGGGAATGCTCTTCTTAACCCAGAGTGCCTGGACCGTCCCCGTTCATGCTTCCTGCCCTGGGAATAGTATTACCCTCTTGTACTCCTTCCTCCCACTCCTCCCATCCTCAGAGTGAGGAAGTTGGTCCGACAGTTTTCTCAGGGGGGCTTGGACCCAGGAGAAGAATCAGAATGTGATGTCTTGGGATGGGTCAGGCCTACTCCAGTCATCCTGAGGTCTCTAGGCTGGGAGAGGCGTATGTGTGGTTGGGGAGTGAGGATGTCACAGTCCCCCCCGCCCCCCCGCCCCCGGTTTCTTTCTATCTCTGTGGGTTGGGGTGTTGGGAGAATTTAAGATCCGTCTGGGCTAGCCAGAAACCCTTTCAGCAGGGGACTGGGGGACCAGTTGGGGTGGGTGTCCTGGTGGTGGCAGGGCCTTCTAGCTGGCCTCAGTCACATGCCAGGCAGATGTTCCAGGCTGAGCTGGGCCCAGCTGCCTCCAGTTCCCTCCCTCACTTTTCTGTGAGGTGTTGGAAAACAAGGCGTCTCTTTCTGCCCTGGTCAGCTACCAGGACCTGGGGGTGGGTGTCGGGGGACCCCGATCCCCAGTCTTGGCCCAGCCCAGGAAAGAAGTCTGCTTTGTGGTCACATGGTAGGGTTGGGGATGGAGGAAGCCCTCAGGTCCTGCATCCTGTCACCTTCTGGACACAAGAGGGCCGTGAACCACTATGCCATAGCTGTACCACAGCTGTGCCACACCTGGAGCAGAGCCAGGCCTGGGGGAGGCAGGTGGCTCTAGGCTCAGCTTAGCCCCGCCCCTCTATCGAATGGCAAGTGCCATACAGTCATCCACATGTCCACAGTCACAGAGACAATTGCCCAACACAAAGCAGACACAGCCACACAGCCACACAATCTGCCCTCAGGCACATAAGCCACACCTGGCCACACACACATAGGCATGGTCATATACTCAGCCATGTCCACAAACGTGTTGTCATCCATTCACAGCATCAGCCTCAGCCACATCGTCACAGCCATACCAGCGACACACACACATTTAAACACACACGGCCACAATATCATACATGCTTATAGCAAAGGTGTCACACATATGTAGCTGCACTTGGACTGCAGCTGCACCACCTTCTGAGGGAGCCAGCTGGGCTCATCTGTCATCTGACACCACCAAGTTCCATTCCTCATTGCACAGATGGGGAACTTGAGGTCTAGTGAGGGGTGGCAGCTAGTAGCATCACCCAGTGGGGAAGGGGGTTGCTCCAGGGCCAGCACCCAGCTCTCGGCTGGCTCTGTGGTCTGGCCTTGCCCACCCCTGGGCCAGGCTGCCTCTGAAGGCCCCTGGCTGAACCCAGGCAACAAAGCTCCAGGCATCTCCCATCTCTTGAGCCAGAGCTGAGGCTGCGGCATCTACGCGAGCAGGAGCCAGGAGGTGGTGGGCAGGGCCCAGGCCTGGGCGGGAGGAACATTCCTGCACCATCTCCTCCCCAAGCATGTGAGGACTGGGCCCGCCCTGCCTGCCTGCCTGCCCGCTGACTCAGGCCTCCGGGAGCCAAGCCTGCTCAGCTCACCACCTACCCCAACTTGCTTCCGCACCAGTTCAGCTCCAGTACCTCTCTCCACTGGCTGGGGCAGAAGGAGACGGTGAGCTGTAGCAAAAAGACCACGGGGAAAAAGAAAAATTCACCTCCCCCAGACATAGCTCAAAAGGGCTGATTGTGAAACCCTGCTCCAGGGTTCAACATAGTTTAACACAAACCTTTTTTCCTTTGGTTTTGTTTTGTTAGTCAAACCCCAAATGCAGTCTGGTCTGTTTAAAAAGCAGTGTTTCATACAGTGGTGGCCTCCTTGGTCTGCACAGCAGCCCTGGTAGGCATCATTATTCCATTTCACAGATGAAGAGACCTGCCTAGGATCATACAGTGAGGCCGAGGTGGGGCTGGACTTGAACACAGCTCTCTGGCTTCATTCCTTAAAGTCACATGATTAACACATGTAGGTCCGAAGGAAGAGGGGGTGGCAGATGTCCACTCCAGAGGTGTGTAAGAATGGGAGGCCGGCAAACCAACTGCTGAAATGCGACGGGACTTTGAGGGTAGGATGAGTCCCACCAGCCCCCAAGGGATGAAGAGGCTGACGACAGCATTGCATGGTGGCATCTACAGTGACTCAGGATCTCCATTTACAAATAACCATGTGTGAGGAACATCCCTTCATTTCTCTGTCACTGACCTGAATTTCTCTTTTGCTTTCTCATTCTCCCACATACTAAAAAAGGTAATCTGAAACCAACGTAGGGATCCCTCCTTTCCCCAGGGATGCACATAAATTTTGGAGATGGCACATTTGAAGACCATAGACAGGCCCCTGGCACTTTGAATTTTAGGGGCTGAATCACACACATGAAATGTGCCTAATTCCACATTAAGGGTAAATCATATATACGGATTTGAGTTGGGTTCAGTTTATTACTTGACAATGTCTTGTCTTGTAGGTATTTAATTAAACTTTATTAATTTTGATTTCGTCTTTTCCCTTTCTTTTGCTTCTTCTTTTAGTGTTCTGCTACTTTTTTTTTTTCCTGGCTGCCAACGTTGTCGTGGGTTCTTGCAGAGCTCCTGGACCCCGGCTCAGGGCCTGTGGTGCCCACCATGGTCCTAGGTTAGCATGGGGCCTTTTGGTCATCTTCCCCCACGTCCTCCCTTCCCACCATCTGCTCCTTTGATCTTCATCCTGAGGCATCTGTGGGTCTGGCCCTTTCTCTGTTTTGGGCACTCAGGGCTCCCTCAATTGCCCCTTTATCTTGTGGGCCTCAAGGAACCTCAAGGGGCTAGCAAAAGTCCCTGCTGTGGCCTGTGGCCTCCTCTGGGGCTTAGGGTCATCACTCCACAGCTCCCACCACATGCTCAAGCACAAGGAGCTTTGCGGGCTGCTTAGAGACCCTGTGCAACCCCCTGTCACCTGAGGTCTGGCTGCCTACATGCAGCTCTGCCTGGGAAGGGGTCCAAGTCCCCACTGCTCCTAGCTCTCCCAACCTCTGGGGCTTCCACCCTCCCCTAGTGTAGGCAGCACCGTGGTGGACACTAGATGGCCAGAATTTCACAACCACCTTGTATGCAAGAGATTCTCAACATCATTGTACAGACCAGGAAATGGGGCCCATCAAGGGAAGTGCTAGAGTAGCCGAGCTGGTGCGAGACGGGACCCAGGCCTGGGCCACCCATCCTGGGAGGCAAATGGCTGATGCCCAAGGTACAAGTGGAGGCTGGCTGGAGCCGGAAGGCCCCTGGAACATCTTCTGGGCTGACCTGATCTGCCTTGCTGCCATTTTGGCAGGACTGCTTTGGGCAGGGTGAGTATGAGGGTCCACTAGATAGCCCTGCTACCCCCCAGATAGTAAGAGGCCCCCTGGTTCCTTTCCCTCCACCACCTGAGGCAGGCCCCCAGTGGCTGAGCTGGAGCACAAATCCTACTCTTCACACACTTGTTTCTTAAATGCTCCATGCTTCCATTTCTCCATTTATCACAGGAGTTCCAGATGGCTGTTGGGAGGGTTCTGTGAGCAGCACATCAGCTGGACAGTGCCTGCACACAGCCAGTGCTCAGGTAGGAGCAGCCTGGATTCCCAGCCTCTGAGTGGAGCCTCAGAGCAGCCCTGGATAGAGGCAGGCCCACTTCATAAGTGAAAAAACTGATGCGGTGAGCCCCTTAAGGCCTGTGGCAGGGCTGGGCCTGCGACTAGGCCCCTGACCTCCCCTTGACCTTGATCTTTGTCCCCTGTTGTCACCCTGTCTTCACAGGAATCAGACTCCTTGCTGGCTGTCATGGTTATTTGTCAGTCCAGGGCAGGATACTGTCACACACACCATCACACACAGGATGGCATGGCCCAAGAGTGAAGAGATGCAGGCTCACACCTCAGGCCTTCCTCGGGTGGATTCCTTGGGGGGACCTCAGGCAAGGTCACCACTCAGTCTCAGTTTCCCCCAGTATCACTCAAATGATGGTTATCATGATTACACAGGGGCACAAGTTCATGAGTATGGGCATTGTCACTGCTCCAGGTGTGCTGCATCCTCAAAACCAGAGAGGGGCCTTGTGGACTGTGTTAAGAGTTTAGAATCTGGGCTGGCCCCATGGCCAAGTGGTTAAGTTCACGCCTCCGCTTCAGCAGCCCAGGGTTTGGCGGGTTTGGATCCTGGGCGCGGACGTGGCACCTCCTTGGAGAAGCCTTCCCTGACCATCCAATCTGAAGAGCCTTCCTCGTCCTAGTCCTCTGACCCCTTACCCTGCCTTGTTTTTCTTCATTTTACTTATTATCAACTGCCAATTACTATGTGAATGTATTTAACTTTTTATTATGAAAAGTTTCAAAAATATACAAAAACAGAGAAACTAGTATAATGAAGTGCCCACACTTCAGCTTCAATAATTATCAAGGCTGGACCAATATTTTATTCTCCCACATCCCTTGCTTCCAGCAAACTCCAGACATCACACAATCTGATCTGCAAATACTTCAGTGCAAAAGCTAGATTTTAGATGTATCTGTCAGAAGGCAGCCTTCAGGGGAGCTGGGGTTTGTCTGGCTCATGGCTGCATCCCCGGTGCCTAGCACAGTGCCTGGCTTGCAGCAGGTGACCCAGGACATCTGCACGGCCGTGTCTCAGGTCTCCAGGGAGGGTATGTGTGCAGGCTCTGGTTTGCACAGATCTGCCGCCATCATTGAGTGCGTTTGCATGTGCCTGTGTGCATGGTTGCGTGTGGCAGTCCCATGAATGTGTGTGTGCACATGTATGTTGCTGCAGGAGTTGGTGGCTGAATGCATGCTTCCTCCCTGACATCATGTCCCACACCTCCCAGGACCCAGTGACTTGCTCCTGGGAGTATTTCCCTCTTTCTCAGAAAGGCTTGGAGTGTGAAAGGGTGGGAGAAGGGTACGCACCAGTCCTTGCCCCATCCTCTAGAGGGCTGGGTTCAGGCCAGGGTGGCCCCGAGAGCCCCTCCCTGTCCTTCTCGGGCCAGCAGGCCAGCAGGAGGCTGAGGCTGTTCTGTCCCGGCTGGCAGAGTGGACAGCCTCCTCCCTCCCTGGCACTGAAGCCCTGCCCAGTTGGGCTGGTGTCAGCTTGGTGGGGCGTGGGGTATGTACGTATGAGGGGTGGTGGTATCCCATCCTGGCTCATTCCTAAGGTTCCTAGGGTAACCCCTGGGTAGTTGGGCAACTGAGGCTACTCAAACTGGGGGCGACTGGCTGCAGAGCTCTGGCTCAGGGGCTCAGCTGCACCGGACTTCCCACTCCCATTCTGCATCTTAAGGGGTTGGCCCTGGAAGGTGGGCAGTGTGGAAGAACATGCTTCCAGCCCAGCACAGGTTTACTCCCAGGGGCTACTTCCTGTCAGACCAGGGCTTTCACGGTTGCTTCTCTCAGCTTGACCCAGACTCCCTGTCTGCTCCAGGGCCCAGTCTCCTCATCTCTCAGGCTCCACATCATCTGCCCCAACTCGCATGCTCTGCCTTCACTTCAGTACTCCCTGTTCTTCAGGGCACAGCCCAGGCTTCCTTCTCCAGGAAGGACCTCCTTCAGGTCTTCCCCGAGTCCACCCCTCCCACCCTGCCCACCTCCACCTAGGCAGGCAGGTTCCAGCAGGGCTCCTCCTTCTTGGGTCCCCGGGTCCAAGCCTCCTCCAAGGAAGGCCAGATGGTCTCTGCCCACCCCACCCCAACCTCAGGGAGAGTCCTCTGAATCAATGGGGTGGGAGTGCAGAAGGGGAGGTCAGAGCAGTGCTGCCAGCCTCTCCCACCTAGAACTTGACCCTTGCTGCACACCTCCCTCTCCCTGCCAAAGCCCAGCAAGGGAGAGTGCCTCGATGTCCCTCTTTTCCAGATGGGAAATGTATGCATTTGGCCTTCCAGGAGGACTAAGCATTCATTTAGCACCTGCTATGCACCAGACACTGTGATGTCTGTAACAAATTACAACAATAACAGTAACATCAGCTTTGAACATTCGTTAGGCACCTTCAGTATGCCAGCCTCACATGCTAGGCAATTCAGTCACAACCACTGTTATTACAGCACTAATACTAATGGTCAACATTTACTGAGCATTCACTATGTGCCTAGTGCTGTTCTAAGAGCTCTGCTACAATGATGACCCTTTGAAAAGAAGCCTTGGTCAGCTGCACTGTTTTAATAGCTCCTAACTGAGGCAGAGGAGTGGGAACTGCGCTGGGGCCTCTGTCTGGCCACATCCCATGGATGCAGGTAAGGATGGGAAATGGGGCAAAAAGGAAGACAGGAGGTGGGGCTCCAGGCAGAAAGCAGACTGCGAGCTCCCCCAGGCCTGGCTCCATACTCTCTGGGGTCCATGATCCTATCCTGAGTTAGAACAGGTGGGTGGACTTGTATAAGTTCATTGGGGGCAGACAGTCACCACCTCTGCCCTCCCTCCTTCAGTTCATGGGTTCTGTCCCCAGACTCTGAGGTTCTCAGGGAAGATCATAGGGCTGAGGTGCTGAGGCCTGGAACGTTCTTGGGGTCCTCAGGCCCTGCCCCAGCCACCTGTCCAGGTGCCATACCCCTAAGGCAACCTTTCAGCAGGACCGACTCAGAAGGGGCCCTTCACCCTGAGTTGCTGCCTTCCAGGAGTGCCCAGGCTTTGCCAGCCTCACCCACCTGTCTGCTCGCTCAACAGCTCTTTACAACAGGCTCCACCTTCTCCAACAAGACCTGACAGGGCCACCCTGCTGCTCTCTGGGTCTTGGAGGTCTCTATCCTGGCCAGCACGTCTGACAGCCCTGGCCCCCCACACTTGCCCTGATGTCTCTCTAGGTGCCAGGAACCCCATTGCTGAGAGGTGTATCCTTGGCATCTGGAGGGGTTCTGAGCCTCCAGGAGGCCCAGCTCTGCCAGTGAATTGCTGTGTGATTGTGGCAAGTCACTCCTCTAAGGTTGGGATTCAGCCCCCCGTTGAATGCAGGGTCCTATGGGTTGGGTAGAGGGGGCTCACCCCTAGCCCTGCTTGACCCCTTGCCCCTGAAGATTGCGATCTGGTGAGCCCTGCAGTAGTTAGACCAGCTGGCACGGGAGGTTCTGAGAAGGGGCTGTAGTGGAAGGGGGAGGCTGAGCATGGGAGGTTCTGGGTTGGCTCCCCCTCCTGTCTATTTAATCAACTGTGACTCTACCTGTGGTGTGCCTCCACATATGATTTGGTAAAATTGTCCTGCCCATGGGGTCCTGAGCAGACAGACCCCAGGTGTTGGGGTGGAAGGGAGCCATGAGTGAGTATGGAGGGAGAGAGGTGAGCTCTGAAGAGTCTGGGAGGCACAGATTAAAACCTGCTCCTTAGAAACTTAGGGCCTGGGCCCAGGTCACCTGGGCCCTGGAGGGGATCTGGGCGCCAGAGCAGTGGTTGGGAGCCCAGCCAGCACCCCTGGGGGATGAAGGAAGCAGGGAACCAGAGGGAGAACTCAGGAAGGGAGGTCTGGGCAGGATTGGCAGTTGGAGACCTCCTGGCCAGTGGGAAGGGAGGGGCTGGCTCTATTCTGGCAGTAGAGGTTTACCAGATATCTACTACGTACCCAGCCCTGGGCCAAGCTGGACCCTGCCCGAATGGAACACACAGCATTGAATTGTGTTTATTACAAGGTACAGAGGACTGGGGACTTTGCCAAGTCTGGGGACCTCAGCCACCTGGGAGGGAGGGGAGCTGGGCACCCCAAAGGTACTCCCAGCACACATGCTGGGGCCACAGCCGGCATTTGTTCTGGGGGTAGAAGGGACAGACAGTGTGGCAGCCTCGGTCCAGCCTCTCTTGCTCCCCACCCTCTGCAGGATGGAGAGCTCTGGGGCCCATCGCCTCCTCCTGACCAGGTCTGGGTGGTAGCCTGGTGGACAGCTGCTTCCTCCTCCTTTGCCAGCTGCTGCTGCTCCACCATGGGGCAGACCTGATGCACTGACTGGTGACCTTGGCCAGACACCTCCTTTTGTTCCTCCCTTTGCAGAGGAGATCCAGACAAGTGGGGAGGGAAGGACCAGCTGCACTGCAGAAGGCAGGGTGTAGGGGGTGCTACACTTTCCAGGGACCTGTCTTTGGGAGGTAAGTGGGGGGAGTAGGCTACTTCCTGCAGACCCTCTCCACTGGATTAGACCTAGCTGCCGGCTTCACCCTCGTCGGCTTCAAAGTCTTAGATAATCCATCTAACCTGGGCCTTCAGGACCCCAAGACTGGGTCACTTGAGTCCTTTGAGACCTCACAAGGCAACAGAAAAAAGCCTTGGATTTAGCTCCAGGCTCTGGGCTAACAGAGCTGGTAGTTCCCAGGTTGGGAGGCAGGGGAGCTCCTCCAGCCCCCAGCTGAGGCTGTTTGGGTAGAAAATTCCATTCTTGGTCACTGATTGATTTAACCAAGGCTACTTCTGTCTTTAGGGGCTTCTAGAACATCTGAAATGTGAAGGAACTCAGCACAACCCACCAGTTATCCTGGTGGCCACAGGGGGCCCTCTTAGGAGCTGGCACCTTTTATGAGGACAGCAGCTGTCAGTTAAATACTGTACCTCATTGAGATGAGGATGGAAATGTGACCAGGAAGTAAGCTGGGCATTAGCTGCATCAGCGTTAGCTGCTGCGTGGCCGCCCCTTCCATGGAAAGACCCAACATTCTCTAAGGAGAGAAGGAAGCAGCCAGAGCCAGCCATCCTCCTATTCTGGGCTCGCCCTCACCAGCCAGCTCACACTGCCTGGTTAGGGCACACATCATGGTGTGGTAGCTACTCCCTGGCATGTCTGGGGCTCTTCAGGAAGGGCTAGGTGGATTCCTATCTGCATCTCCCACAGCATTTCTGGCACAAAATGCCCTTGCCAATGCCTGACTAATCCTAGCGGTAACTACACAGGGATGGTGTTAACCAGGAGAGCACCTCAGTGAGGACGGGAGCTGTGGAGAGAGGGATCCAGCAGGTCTGGTTCCCAGCCCAGTCCATCCACTTGCCAGTGCTCCCTCACATGTTAGGACCAGGAACAGGAGACCCAACCAGAGAACTCTAGGGGGGCTGTCAAGGTACCTCTATCCCTTTAAGATCTGGAATCTTCAGGGCCCAGAGGAAGATGCCAGCACCCCTGGCAATTCCCACTGGTCAGGAGAAGTGTGTGTGGGGGGGAGGGGGAGGACTCTTTCTCTTGCTTCCTATTGGAGGAGGATGGCTCCAGCTCTGTGGGTTCCATGGCTGTCACAGCAGCTCCACTTAAAGGGCCAGCTCCTAGAATGAGGAGAGGGGCACAAAGGGAGCCCCTTCTTTAGCACCTAAGAGGCTAAATCATTTAGGGTGGTGGGCAGGGCTTCCAACCTGGGGACCCGGGGATCTGAGCCCCTCTGGCAACTCCTACCCTGCTCCCAACACTCCCTCCACCACCCCTCCCACTGTGGGGTCACTTCCCAGTTCTGCTGCTGTCAGCTTTGGTCCCTGGAGGAGCAGGGCATCCTGGCCCTCGGCTCAACATGGCCAGCTCCTGGGACTGTGGGAGGGCCACAAGCGAGGGGCATTTATCACAGAAGTTTGTGAGTGCACCTGTTTATGTGTGTGTGTGCATGTGTGTGTCATGTAGGCAAGTATTTATCTCTGTGTTGTGCGCCTGAAGGTCTGAAGGTGCACAGCTGTGTGCACAAGTGCACATTATGTGTGTGTGTGTGTGTGTAAGAGGGTCAGAGGCTCTGAGACATTCCCGAACACTTGTACACAGGTTGGCTCTCATCCTCAGCGCCTGGGAGGAGCTAGTTCCTTAAAGGAAGGGGATGGTGAGTTATTTCACAAAGTGGTTGGAATCCCCTTAAACCTGGGTTGGATATCAGAAATCTGCAAGCGATTTACATAAATTGAGGCCCCACATTTAGAATGGGTTCTGAGTTTGGTGTGCCAATGAAAGACCCTCTCCCAGGTCCTGGCAGAGCTGCTAGCCCAATACCTAGGTGTCAGCCCACTGTCCAGCACAGGCTTAGAGGAGCTGGAGCAGTGTCAGCCTGTGCCAGCTCACTAGGGGCAGGGCAGGCCAAGCTGCATTGAACAGAGGGTGTCGTCAGTCCTCTGGGGAGGACTGGGGGAAATTGGAGACGAGGCCAGATCCTGCCTGGCGGGTCTGTCACCTTTGTCTCAGCTTACACTCCCAGGGAAACTGGTCGGCCTGGGTGGAGATTGGCCCCAGATATCAGAGCCCTGAGGATCCAGCCCTGAGCTCGAGAGAGACAGGGCAGAGTGTAAGGTGTGGCCTGGAGACACTTTGGCAGGGCCCCTGTATGAGGCTGGTCAGGGGGTGCTGGAGAGACCAGGCTCATGAAGGGAGTCGAGGCCGGGACTGTTCCCACCTCCGGCCCCGGCCTCCCACCTTGTGAGGCGGCTTTTCACTGTGGCAACAAGAGCAGGCTGGGCCTCAGCGGTCTGGTCCGCTAGACTGCTGCTTTGCTATGTGACTCTGGGCAAGCCTCTTCCCCTCTCTGGTTCTCAGTCCCCTCTTGGTCCTCTGGGGGCCCTTTCAGCGGGATTCTGGGTTTCCTGCCGGGAGCTTGTGAGAGAGTGAAGGAGGATGTAGGAGTCTGGATGCTGAGACGTAGAGGGCATCGGGGAGGGGTGGGCCAGGGGAAGCATGGTGGGGAGGAGGGAATCTTCTCTCTTGCCCTAGTTCCTGGCTTAGATGTGACAGATGTTGAGGCACAGGGAAGAGGCGACTCTGGTCCCTAGGCCCAGGTCAGCTGCCAAAGGCTAGCTGGGGCTCTCCACCCCCAATGTGGCTGTGCTCAGGATCCTGTCCACTCCCCCTCCCTCCAAAGCTCAGACACCTCTCATGCTGCTTTCTTCTGAGGATGTCAACCTATTCCCAGGGCCCAAGGTATCCCCTGGGACCCAGAATCTGTCTCCACCGCCCCCGACCCTGGGAGACCCTCAAAAGGGGAGGGGCTAGAGTATGGCAGCTCCTCAATAACTCATAGAGGGCCTTCTGGAGATGCTCTGTCTCAAACCCATCTCTATCCAAATGATGGACTCTGGGCCATGTGCAGGGATAGCGGGCTTTTCAGAATTCTTGCTGCTCACTCTGCCTTTGAACAGGAGCACCCTGGGTCCTCTTGTTGGAAGGGTGGAGACCAGCAGAAATCTTCCTTGTGACAATCCCCAGGGAGCTGAGGGGAGGCATCTGTGGCAATCCCCTTCAGCCTCCCTGTCAACACCAAGTCCCAGCCTTGGGATCCCCAAGTCGCCCTCAGCCTCCTCACCTTTGCTGCTCCAACCTTTTGAGAGGTAGATGGCAAGGGACAGGGCTGTGGAAGCCAAAACTCAGGCTAAGAAATCTTGACCCGGGACACCAAATATCTCTTGGTTTCATTTTTTCCTTTAAGCTCCTTGGAGAGGGCCTAGCCTATGTTCCACAGCCTGGCCAACCTGCCCACACAGGTGTGGGTAGAGGAGATTTGGAAGGCCCCAGGAGATGGAAATTCATGGCTTGCATGGCCCCGTCTACCCTGTTGGCTGAGGCCCGGCGGGATGGCCTGCCCCAGGGGAGTTCAGCCCGATGTGGAGAAGGGCCCAGTACATGGTCAGACAAACAACACACAGCTGTCCAGAACCTCTGAAGCACCGTTTATCCAGGCCCCATGGAGCCGAGTCCCCCAGATGCCCACCCCCCAGTCCTTTGGGAGCACAGGCCCTGCAGTGGCCCTTGGCCCGAGACCCTGCATGTTGCCCAGCCCTGTCGGCTCCTGGGCCACAGACCCATGCTTGCCTACCTTCAGCCCATCAAAATGGGGCCTGGGAATGAACTGGCCTCAGACCCTCCTCTATCCCATGCCCGCACGGGCTCCATTAGTTGGGGCTAGCTCAGCACCATGTTAAACAGCTTCCTTACAATTCCCCTTAAATAAGCCCATCTCCAGAGCAACCCCCCACCTTGTACCCTGAATATATTATTATACTGGCTTGTGCCTTCTAGAGAGTGGAGGGGCTCTCTCCTCCTGCCCTCTGCTCCAGGGAATACCATCTTCCTAAAGGACCAGGGGAAAAAGTTTTCCTCTCAGCCCTGGGGCAGAGATGAGGGGAGGCCTGGCTTGGAGTGGAAAAGCCAGGAATCCCCATGTGCCCCTCCCTGCCCTCACTTCTCCTTGCCTTCTCAGCAGGCTGGGTCAGGTGTGACTTACCCAAGGTCAGAGACCCAGGACCCAGAGTCCTGACCCATCTAGGAGGCTGCTCTGGTATTCACAGCCCAAGCTAGCTCCAGGGCAGGGCCCCAACTCTGAGCTTGCCTCTGGCCTTGGGCGCCTTGCAGTTCTCTAGGCATGGAGGGAGCTGGCGAGATTCCAGCTCTTCACTCCGCTCTGTCCTGGACCCCTGGACTTCCTCCCAGCACCTTCCGTCCCTAGTGTCCCCAGGTCTCCCTGGCTCTGGGGACACTCAGACAGCACCAGGGCATGGGAGCAATGGGGCTGGGGCCTGAGCAAGCCTGTCCCTGGCCTGAGCAGCATCTGGGCCCAGACCAGGCCTCACACCCAGTACTGGCCGTTCTTAAGGGCAGGGTTTTGTGTCCGGCAGAACTGAAGCAGCTCTGGGTCAGGCTGGCCCCCTGGTGGGGGCCCCTGGCCAGACACGGCTGTGAGTGGGATGGCCTGGCCTGGCTCTACCTTGCGGAAGGTCTCAGTGTCGCCAGCCAGGCCATTGCGGGGCTTAGCAGTCAGCACCTGGACGTTGTGTTTGCCTGTCTTGTTGCGTTTGCGGAGGTAGAAGAGCAGGGGCAAGATGAGCGCCAGGAGCAGGAGGACCAGGCACACGGGGATGATGATGCTGAACATGTTGGCTTCAAGAAAGCCCAGGAACCCCCCACTAGCCACGGTGGGCATGGGGCTGGAGGCTGCTGGAGGCTCGCCCGTGGGGGTGACACTCTCTGGCTCCCCTGCTTCTGTCCGAACAGCCTCAGGGAGACTGAGCAGGGCCACACTGTAGGGCCGGGCTGCATTGTAAGGCTCAGTGGCAAAGTCCAGTGAGGCCACAGCAGGCGGGACACCCTGGGCCCACAGTTCCAGAGTGAGACTATCCCCTGTGGGGGTGGGGGACATACCCTCTGGCCTGCCCACCTCCAGCCCCAGCCTTCCATCCTCAAGGTCCTGCTGAGTGAACTGCTCCACAAGCTGGCTGCCCCTGGGCTCCGTCCTGGCCCGGGGCATGCGGACCACACGGCCGTGCTGGGGTCCCGCCAGGAGCCGGAAACGGGGCATACTGCCTGTGCGGTTGGCCAGCTCGGCTGCATCTAGGACAGTGGAGTCCAGGCGCAAGGTGGCACCCTGGGGCCATGGCCCTCCTGCCCACACATGCAGCAGAGCCCTCACGGTGACGTTTACTGTGGCTGACGCGTTGGCACCCCTGGCAAGTGCCAGGATGCTGAAGTGGTCACGAGAGGAGGAGAAGTTGGTGAAAGCAAAGACCACCTCTCCCTGGTCTACCTGGAGCTGGCTGAAGGCTGTGGCAGGCCGCCCACCCACCAGGAGATGCCCGTACTGGGGCCCCTGAGTGAGGCGGTATGCTGCGTCAGGCTCCTCCCGATCTGAAACTACCTGGAGTTGCTGCCGGCTCAGTGAGGAGCGCCCTAAAGCTTGGGGCACCTCTAGGGGTGCCTGCAGTTGCACCTCAATGGCAGATGGCAAGACATCCACAGCCAGGGACATGGGCAGGGGTGGGCTGGCCCCATCAGACACGCTCAGCTGGAAGATGCCTGCCACACTGCTCCCATTGGCCACGAAGGCCAGCCGCCCGGCGTCCACATCAGCCTGCGTGAAGTGGGTCACAGGCCCTGGGCTGGCCCCTGCCAGGCTCAGGAAGCCGTTGTGGGGTGCCCGCTGTACCTCGTACTCAATTTCCCCGGGAGCCGAGTCTGGGTCCACCACATTCAGCTGGGCCCGGGAGATGGGGATGCGGGAGCCACGGGTGAGCCGGAGCGGGACGGAGGCCTGCAGCTGAGGTGGCCGCTCATTCACATCCCGTACTGTGATGGCAAAGGCCTCTGAAGTTTGGGGTCCCGCCACTGAGGCCCCTGCTGGCCCTTGGAGGTGGGCACGGAAGCGGAAGCCATCCTGCTGGGTGCCCCCACCTCCATGGGCGTACACCAGCTGCCCTGCAGCCAGCTCGGACTGCAGGAAGTGGGGCCGCCCGGCATGGAGGGGCTCCTCGGACACCAACAGCTGGCCCCGGGTGGGGAACTGTGTGATCTGGAAAAGCACGTCGTGTTCTGGGCGCTGCGGTGAGAGAACGCTGGCCAGGAGGTTGGAGGCGTCGAGGGCAGCTGTGGTGATCTCAGCCCGCTGGCCTTCGGGGACCCAGAGACCTAGGGGTGGGACATAGACTATGAAGGTCCAGTCCACTGAGGGAAGAGCCATGGACCCCAAGACCAGGCCCTTGGGGCAAGGTTGTGCCTCCTCCCTCAGACCAAGTACCCCAGAATGAGGGTCAGAGTCCCCAGGAGGACAAGGACCATGTCTGCCTTCTGATCTCAAGGGATCCCCACCTGCCCATCCTTCCTATAACTTCCCAGGTCCTGGGAGCTGGCACGAGCTGCTGACCCTGGCCTTGTGTCCCCTCCTCTGTGGGCCTCTCCCAGTGTCCCCTCAACTTTGCCAGCCATGATGTTGTTCACCTTTGTTCCTCCAGAGGCGGCTGGGGTGCTGAGGACAGGCAGCCTCGAAAGATACAGCTACAGCAAGAGTGGCGGCCACATCGGGGGCAGGAGGCGAGGACAGCAGGAGCTCCAGGGCATCATGGGCCTCCCAGAAGGGCTCAGGGGGCATCTCGTGCTCATACAGAACATTCCCAGCGTATACCTGTGGGGACACCCCATGGTTGGATGAGAAGAAGGTCCAGCCTATGGTGCCCAGGAGCTCCCTCCCAGGCTGGCACCAGCACTGGGCGTTGCGGTCTCCCTGCCAGCCCCTCAGTGCCCAGCCTCACTTTCGGCTTCCCCGGCTAGACCTATCACTGTGTCTGTGACGGCGCTCTCCCTCACTAGCTCAGTGGGTCGCCATTAGGCAATCGTGAGCAGTGAAGCGCTGAGTCCTGGAGCCAGATGACATGTCAAATCCCAGCTCTCCCGCTTTGAACAAATCACCTCATTTCTCTGAACCTCTGGAGAGAGTAATACTCCACCTTCTCTCAACCACTTCCACCACCTCCCTTCTTTCTCCTATGGTGTCAATTTCCCCCGAAATGGATCATTCCCATTGTCACAAAACTATGCTATTCTGCCATCTTAAAAAACTTCTAACTTCACTTTTTCTACCATTTGCCCCCCAGTTCTCTTGCTCTTCTTTGCAGCAAAACTCCAAAAAGAATAGGCTATACTCTTCCCCCCAAGCTGTCCTGAGCACACTCCACCCAGGCTTTTGTTCCTGTGATGCCATCAAAACTGCTGTTGCCAAGGGCACCAATGGCCTACGTGGTCAGTTCTTGAACCTCATACTGCTTGCCTGCTCAGCAGCATTTGACACAATTGAACACTCCTTCCTCAACACACCAGCCGGCTTCCAGGACGTTCTGCTCTCTTGGTTTTTCTCCTACCTTTCTAGTTTCTCCTTTACAGACTCTCTTGTTGGTCCCCCTGTTCTCCCCAAAGTCCACGCTTGGCCTCGAGACTCTTCTCTATCTACAGGTGCTCCCCTTGTGCCCTGGATCACTCTCACATCTTCAAATGCTAGCTATATTGGTGACGCCCCTATTTGTATCTCCAGCCCGGACTGCTCTTGCCTGAACTCTGCACTCATATATCCACCTGCTTCCTTAGCAGCTCCTTGTGGATGTCCAAGGGCCACGTCAGACTCAGCCTGCCCCAGACAGACTCCTGACCTGCTCTGCCTCCCAGTCTTCCCACGGCACAGGATGGCAGCTGTGTTCTTCCAGGCTCAGGCCAAAGACTCTGGAGTCATCGCTGACTCCTCTCCTTATCTCACATACCATCATTTCTGGCCTGGATTATTGCCAATAGCCTCCTAACTGTGTCCCAGCCTCAGCCCCGCCCCTTGCCCCCCGGCAGTTTGTTAACACAGAAGCCAGAATGAGCCTTTCAAAATGTAAGTAAGTTTATGTCACCCTTGCTCAGATAGTGCAATGGCTTACTGTTTGACCACGAAGACCTCGTTGTGACCGGTTACCCCTGCGACCTCATCTCCTACCACTCCCTCTACAGCAACTCCACTCCAGTCACCTGCTCTTCTCTAGGGCTGTCTGCATGTTAAACACTAAGGAACATTCTTCACTTCCATAAAGAAATAAGTTCCCTCCCCCTTCTAACTCCAATGTGTCCTCTTGGCTTATCTTTTGTTTTCCCCTTTTAGGAGACACGGGGAACTATGTTCCTTCTCTCAGAAAAACAAGACTTGTGCAATAGAAAGATGGACACTGAGCGTGGTCTGAGTGTGCGGAGGCCCTCAGGGCAATGGGCTGTGGTGAACCCGGGGGCACTGCCCATTCTAAAGGGGGAGCCAGACCTGGTGTAAAGGAGGAGCAGAGCCCTGTGGAGACTGGTGGCTGCTCCTCAGCTGATTGTTGTAAGAGGGAACACAGGCCTTTCAAGAAACTGGAAATCAGGTTTTTTGGTGACATCTCCCCAAGGTTATAGGTTGACCATTAATTAAAAAATGTTAAATGCACTGTGCAGGCCAAATAAAACACATCTGTGGGCCAGATGTGGCC
The DNA here is from genome assembly GCF_021613505.1 of Equus quagga. Classification (NCBI taxonomy): domain Eukaryota; kingdom Metazoa; phylum Chordata; class Mammalia; order Perissodactyla; family Equidae; genus Equus; species Equus quagga. The sequence goes on along the minus strand of NW_025796915.1, from coordinate 1,610,271 downwards.
CACAAGGACTACCAGCTGTAACCTCTGGCGCAGGCTGAGGGGTGGGCAGGAAGGAAATGGAGACCCCTGGGAGTGGGAGTGGGAGGCTGGATGCCTAGGCACAGGAGTGTCTGTGGGTGGGAGGTGTCCAGTAGGGAGTGAGGCAATCCCGACAAGGTGGGGAGGAGTCCCTGAGCTCTGGGAGCAAGCAGTGTCCTCTGGTGAGAGGACTCTTGCACTAGCAGTCAGAACGCAGAGTCCTGGTTTTGCCTCTTACTAGCCATGTGCTCTGAATAAAGTCACCTGACCTCTGTGAGCCTCATTTTCTTCATCTGCAAAATGGGGACACCTGATCCCTGCCCCACCCAGCTCAGAGTATTGTGGGACAGTGGTGCTGTCAGACACTCCCCAGTCCTGCCCTGCCCCCTTCTCCAAGGTGGGGAAGGTATCTCTGCCACACAGCCCCTCCCAGCTTCCCTGGGTGGCACTGCCAGCCTGGCCCCCTGGTGGCCACTCAATCTCGTCCTTCAGATTGCTGGGGTGTGGGACAGTGTAGCACTGTCAGGTGCGGGTGGGGCCCTGAGGCCTGGTCCTGTTCCCTCTCTCTTCCTGCGCATCTGATGACAAAGGCTCCTAGGGACTCAGGGTGCAGTTGCTGCAGCCACAGCCTGCTGAATATTTCATTGTAGGAAGAGGGCAGGAATGGCCACAGCAGAAGCCAGGGCTCCTGGAGAATGGAGAACCCAGGCCTGCGGGAGGTTGATGTGAGAGACCCGAGCAACCTTTTCCCACCTCGTTAAAGCCACCTCCTTCCCTGATGCCTGAGAGTTCCCCACCTGCTCTGCCTCTGGGGAGAACCAAGGCTACCCTGGCCCCTCCTGAACTTAGAAGGGGCATTAATGTAAGTCATGGCTGCCGGCCCCACTGGCACAGTTAGCACAGAGAGCTCTGTGATCCCAGCAGGCTAGCAGTCTGCCTCTTCCCAGGGCTGAGTTCTAGCTTTTGCTGGTGGCCTCTGGTATGCTCTGGGACAGCTATGCCCTAAAGATGCCATGATGGACAGACGGCAACTTCACTCTCAGCTCTACCTCCTCAGCTGCCTTCTGTCCACTCATCTGCTGCCAGGACCCCCTCTGCTTCTTGCTGGCCCCTGAGCTGAGCCCCAGGCTCACACCTCTGCCTGTAGGCCCAACAGCTGCCTTCATCTAACTCTATGCCCCTGAACCAAGCAGTGCCCCTCACCAGCCACTCGGGTGTACTAGTGTCCCCTACACAGTGCACCCTTTCCAGCCCCTAGGGTCCTGTTGCAGCTTCCTTCTAGAAGCCAAGCCCCAGGACCCAATCCCTGCTCTGGGCTCCTGCATTCTCCTCCCTCCCCTTGTAACACTAAGCCCCTTTTGCCCTACCAGCCTGGTGGCTCCTGGAAGGCAAGGCATGCAGGGTCTGGAACATGGCAGGCCCAGGGAGTGCCTGCTGCCAACGATGCTGCAGCTGGTACTCGTGTCCATAGGCAGAGTGTGCCACCTGAGGCTGGAGGGAGTCCGAGCGGGGGCTGTAGAGAGTTGGGCCCTTACCTCGGCCTGAGTGAAGTTCACCAGGGCCTCCCCAGTGCTGCCTTGCTGGGCACGGAACAGCCGGCCAAGCCGGGGGCCCTGTACCACGCGGTAGAGAAGGTGGTGGGGGTCGGTGCCTGCGCTGGAGCTGGCTCTCAGGCTCTGGCTGCTGAGCGGCTGGATGGACCCTGCGAGAGGCAAAAGGGGCCTGTCAGCCTTTGGCCAGGAGCCAGGGCAAAGCCTGCCACTGCTAGAGGGGTGGCATGACCCTGGCATGCCACCCACATTTGGCAGACCCACCTGGGCAGATGGTCAGGGTCCGGCTGCCCTCCAGTGAGAGGAGCAGTTGCTTCTGGGCCACCACGTGGAAGAAGTGTCCATGGGAAGTGTGCTCGCCATCGGAGAGGCTGAAGTGGAAACCTCCGTCCAGGGCTCCTGAGGACAGGAGTGGAGTTGGGTCTCGCAGGCCCATGCTGGCGCCCCATCCTCAGAGCATCCCCACCTCTCAGCACCCACCTCTGTGTGAGAACAGCACGAGCCTGCCATCCAGCTGGGCCTGTGTGAAGCTGTGGATCTCAGTGCCCGGCGCCGCCTGCAGCACTACCCGTCCATTGCTGGGCCGCTCGATGGTGTAGACCAGGTCCTCAGGCCCTGAGTCGTTGTCTGTGCCCCTAAGGGCCTCCGTAGGGATGGGCACAGTGGCCCCCTCCCACATCTGGGGACACAGGACTGTGAAGGTTCTGCCCCTACCAAGCTTACCTTCCTTATTCCTCCCCGGCCATGGGGCCACCATCGGGGCTCTGAGCGCACTGTAGCTCAGGCCCTCAGCTGGCATTGAGGCCTATGCCTTTCTGGGCCCCCTGCACAAAGGGCCCTCCACCCCATTCACCTTCCCCTGTTACCCCAGGGCCCCCACGCCCAGGCTCCCTGCTCTCCATCTGCCCTAATCCTGCTGTCCCTCAAGGCCAACTCATGTCCCCCTACCTCAGGAAGCCCCCAGCTCTCAGCCTCACCAGGTTCTCACCCCTCAGAGACCCTACCTACCCTGACAGACAGTGCTGCTTAATCCAGCCCTGTCCCACTGGCAGGGCAGGGGTCTCCCTTCAGACCCTCCACAGCAAGTTTGGGCAGGGGCTGGGCACACTGGGGAACGTGAGTTTTGCCTGCCCAGGATACTTAGAAATGGTCTCCCCTTCCAGGTGAGAAAGAGGGCATGAAGCATGGAGAGCTGGAGGCTGATGGCTGGCTGTCATCCCGCAGCATGGAAGCAGCACTGGGATGAAGGCCCAGGTGTTTCCAGTGCAGGCCTGAGCCCCAAGCAGATGGGTGAGGGATGCCTGGGTGTGAGCAGCCCCTCCCCATGCTCAGAGTGAAGGGGAGATCCCCTCAGGCCTGTCACCTGCCAGCATGGCAGGATCCTGTTCCCAGGGTCCTATTATACATCCTGCTGGGTCAGCAACTTGTGGGCAGTATTGGGGAGGGGATTCTATATCTGGAAAACAGCCCTCTTGGATTCCTGTGCTCCCTCCCAGAGCCCCAGGAGGACCCCAGCCGCAGGTCTGGAAGGAGGGCTGCAAATTACGAGGGCAGGGCTTTAGCGAGGCTTCTGGCACAAACACGGTGGATAGCACCCCCTGGTGGCCAAGCTGCCACACAGCACCACCCGCTTGTGGTCTCAGGGCAGCCCTTAGCCTGTACCCTCCATAGGCCTCTCCACCACTGGGCTGCTTCCCACAGGCACATCCTATACCACCAAAGATGCCTAGTGCCCCATGTCACAGACAGCCCAAATCAGCCCCCTTGTGAAGCCTTCCACGGCTCCTGCTGACCTAGAGTGCACACCCTAGAAGTCAGCGTTCAAGGTCCTGCCCATCTGCTATCTTGCTGTGTGGCCTCGGTCAAGCCACGCCCTTACTGTTATACCAGTAACTACTTTTGTGACTGTGAAGAAGTTCTGTCACCTCTATCTGGGTCGCAACCTCCACCTCTGCTGAATGGGGGCACTGCTGCTCCGCAGTGGTATAAGGGGCAGGGGCTTGGGGATCCAGTCTGTGGCCTTCACTTTCTGGGGGAGGAAGTGGGGAGCTTAACTGTTCCCCACCTGGAGTCCATCCTTAAAGGCTTGAAAACTTTCTTCATGAGTTCTGGTCCTGAGCTATAGAAAAAGCCTCCTGCTGAGGGTGAGTCAGGGAAGAGCAGGGCCAAGTGTGGCCATTCACAAGGCTGCCTACTGCACTTATAAGTGTCCAATAACAAAGCCTCACACCTGTGTTCTATTTTCAGTATAATAGCTCTTCTCTCTTCCCAAAAACCTAGTGAGGCACATGGCAGAGCCCCCATGTTACAGAGGAGGAAACTGAGGCTCGGGGGAGCTATGTGCTGGGCCTCTCTCTGGGAGAAGAGGTGGGAGGTGGTCCTAGAATGCGCTTACCTGCAGGCCTGTGTTTGTGGTGAGGATGGGGGGTTGGTCGTTGACAGGCAGGATGGTGATGGTGAAGCCCACAGGATGGCTCTGGCGGCCTATTTCCGAGGCATTAGCTACCAGGACAAAGCTGTCTGTCAGTGTCTCGCTCCCATCATGCACATAGCGGATCAGCTGCTGTTCCACCTGTGGGCAGGCCCAGGGCTGCAGGTCAGGCCTCAGCAGGCCTGAGACTCACCGTGGGTCTTCATGACCTGCCTTTGGGTGCGGGAGGAAACTGACTCCTCTGGAAATGAGGGCAATCATTTCTCCCCGAGTGAAGGAAGGAAGGGGTGAAGGAGATAGGGACAATCATTTCTGTCTGCCCAGTGAAGAAGGAATGAGATGAGGTATCTAAAGCAGAGGTGCTCCATAAATGTGGGCTCCATGCCTCCTCTAAGTACATACCCCCAGACTGGGAGGCCCTGGGGCTCCCCCTACTCTGCCCCCAGAGCTGGGCTGAAACCCCAGGGCCTCCCTGACAGTCATACCTCTCTCCAGGAGAAGGTGCCGAGGGTCCTGTCTTGAGGTCCTTCCTCTCTCTGCAGGACCCCATGCTGGGGTGGCTCAAGCACTTGCAGGTTGAGGCCTGGCAGTGTGGGGAAGTAGGGCCCAATGATGCGGAGCAGCGGGGGGGCCAGGGTGCGGGTGCCGCCCTCGGGGACGCTGAAGTTCTGTGCCTCCAGTGGGATGGCAGCAGGCAGCACCTCCAGCTCCATGAGGACTCCTTCGAGGGGGGTACCTAGGCCTGAGGCCACATCCAGGGAGAAGGTATCACTCCAGGCCTCTGGGCGGGAGTGCAGGTACAGGACTCTGCCCTCATCCACCGCCTCCTGAGAGAAGCTCTGCACGGGGTCCAGGCTGGGTGCCTCGGCTGCCGTGGTGCCGTGAGACAATGTCACCAGATAGCCAGCACTTGGTGGGGTCTTCACCGAGAACACAATGTCTGCCGGCAGCACTGCCTCCTGGGCTGCCTGGTTAACAGAGGGTCACAGGTACTCACGGGGGTCACAGAGGAAGGCTGTCCTGGCCTCTGAGACACACATTCCCTCAGAACACATAATCACAAATCCTCAGAGTCAGTGACACAGACATACAATCTCACCACACACTGATGTGTGGACAGAGACACACATGTACGTCCTACACCTAGACACGCATGCGCACATACACACAGAGAATGCCCCCGCAATTGCCATCCTTCACCACCAGAGGGTGCCCTATCCCTCTTAGAGGCACAGACTCCTAGACTCTAGGCTCTATGGAGCTGGCAGACCCAGGTCCAGTCCAAGGGCCACTGGGTGCCCCCTCACCTGATGGTCCAGCCACAAAGGGCTACACACTGCCCCCAAACTCACATTCCTGATTCTGTGCCTTTGCCTGAACTGCTCCCTCTGTCTGGAATACTGTCCCCACTTCTCTGCTATTGAAACCCCAGACTCTTCTAAGCCTAACTCAAATGCTGCCTCCTGCAGGGCGAAGCCTTCCTGATGCGAGACATGTTTAGTCACAATCTGCCCAAAAGTCCACAGCCAGAACCACAAGAGGCTCAGAAATCGGCAGTGAGGAGAATAAGGCCCAGAGAGGGCAAGGGACTTGTTGAGGTCACACAGCAAGTCAGTAGGCCTGCTGGACAGCCTGTAGTTGCTCTGTGAGGTTCCTGGGGGGTCAGTAGCCCTCTCCAGACCCTGAGTCCTGGTCTAAAGTCTGGAAAAAGAGCTGAACGCATGGGAACCTGCAGGGGCAGCCAAGCCTGCCTCCAAGGCCTATAGTCCTCAAAGTCTGTACCCATGAAAACCCTCCAGAGAACTTATCGTTATTAAAATACAGATTCTCAGGCTCCACTTCAGATATTCTGTTGTCTGGGTGGGGCCTAGGAATCTGCACGGTTAGTCACAGCATGTACACACAGGCACAAGACATGTGGAGGCACACACCACTCACAGGCAGTTATATGTACAAGACTCCCCAGAAACCCTCAGGCACACAACACACACATGTACAGGTGCACGCCTAAGGCACGTGCTCACACCTGACCCAGGAGTCACCACAGGCACAGCCCAAAATGTCCAAGCACGCACAGCATGAAGGCTGGAGGGAAAGGCCCCCTTCATCTGGCCCGTGACCCTGCTCACACCCCAGCCCTTTACCTCCAGCTGGTCCCTTCTGATCTCAGCTGCCTCCCCCTGGAAAACATAGATCTTTTTGTGCTGGACCAGGTGCAGGGGGGCCAGTGGTCCTTCCAGGGCAATGGTCACTTGTAGGGTGGCATCTGTGTGCACAGGCCCTGCCTCCACGGAGAAGGCGAGGGTATCACGGGGGCTGAGGCTGCCATTGTGGCTGTAGAGAATGGCCCCATCCACTAGGTCCTGCTGGGAGAAGGCTGTGGCAGGCTGGCCGGCCCGGAGCAGCTGTCCCCAGCGTGGGCCGGCCGTGACATGGTAGTGGACCTCATCCCCATTGCGAATGTCTAGGTTGGTGTCCAGGTGGAGCACAGCTGTGTCGATGGTGCTCTGGCCTCCCTGAGGGACCACTAGGTTGGAGCCATTGGCCACACGGAGGTAGGGCTCTGAGGCCTGCACTTCGAGCAGTGCGGTGGCCTGGTGCTGCCCGTCGGACACCTGTAGCTGGATCCAGCCACGGTCAGCCCCTGAGTGCACGAAGAGGACTCGCCTCTTCCTGAGGTCCTCCTGGGTGAAGCGGTAGATGGGCCGCGTGGGCTCATCCACAGCCACAATGCTGCCGAAGAGGAGGTCCTTGCGGGTCAGCACCAGCTGAGCATCAGCAAAGCCTGAGTCGGCATCGCTGAAGGCCACGTCGTCTGTAGTCAGCAGCCGCGACCCACCCCGGGCTACGTGGAAGACACGGTTAATAGTCTGCACGGGGGCGTGGTCATTCACGGGCTGGATGGCCACACGGAAGACGCCTCGTACCTCCTCCCAGGCCATGCCACCACTGCCTTCGCCCTGGCGGGTAGCCACAAATGGGATGTCATCTTCTGTGGTCTCCGAGTCGTCATGCTGGTAGACCAGCTGGCCATGCAGCAGGTCTTCATTGGTGAAGGATGTCACCATGATGGCCTTGTCCTGTGACCCCCGCCATGCCAGCCTCCCATGGCGGGGCCGCTCCATGACCTCATAGAGGTAGCTGGCACTGTTGAGACTTTTGACAAAGAGGTGGTCAGCAGAGAGGATGCCCTCGCCACCCTCAGGCACCGAGAGGAGGACGTTGGTGAGGACAGGAGCATCTGGGTCACCCCTGATGTGGATGGGGAAGGTGTAGAGTGGGGAGAAATGTGGTGGAGCTGTGACACGGAAACGGAAGACGTCCTCGACTGTCTCTGAGGCACGTGCTGTGGCCCCATAGGTTACCCGACCAGCCTGCAGGTCATCCTGGGTGAAGCCCTGACCGTCTGACAGCCGCGTGCCCTGTAGCCGAAGATTACCCTTCTTGGGGGCCTGAACCACCTCATAGTGGAAGAGGGTGGGGCTCGGGCCCACCTCCTCCAGGGTGGCCTCCAGGTGGGCTGTGGTGAGGGCCTCCTGCCGGGTGTTCTGAGTGTGTAGCGGTTCTAGCCGCAGCAGCCACACTGTGGCTCTCTGGACCGTCACGGGGAAGGACAGATTGCTCAGGGTTTCCTGGCCCACCTGCACCTCCAAGGCCAGGTTCTCCACAGTGTCCTCGGTGTGGTGCTCCGGGTCGGTGCTCAGGTACCTCACGCGGCCCTGCTCCACATCCCGCTGGTGGAACGCCTGTGTGGCCCGCCACTCGGCACCCTCTGCCCCGCCGGCCCCCTGCTTCTGCAGCTCCCCAAACTGCAGGGCCCCGGTGACTCGGAACAGCACGCTCACATCCTGCCCCACAGCATTTGTCTCCACCGACAGGTTGGCGGGCAAGACAGGTGCAGCGGAGCCCTGGGCCAGGTGCAGCCCTGTGTTGTGGCGGACCTGAATGGCTGGCCGGACAGCCACCACCTTCAGCGTGGCTGGAGGGCTGGCCTGCAGCCCGTCGCTAACCCGGAACGTTAGGTCCCGCGTGGGGCCCCCACGGTGGATGTAGACGAGGCTGCCCGCCTCCAGCTCCCGGCAGGAGAACTCGGTCGCTGGCTCCCCGGGCTGGTCTCGGCGCTCCACTGGGAGGCCGCCGGCGGCGCCGAGCAGCTGGAAGGTGAGGCCCTCGCAGGCCGAGTCTGGGTCGTAGGCCTGGAACACCTCAGGCCCCAGTGGCTTCTGAGTGTGTTCCAGGATCACCATGACGCTGCCGTGCGGGAAGATGACACGGGGCGGGTCATTGACAGGGTTGACCTGGACAGGCAGAAGGTAAGTCTGGCCCCTCCGAAGGCAGGAGGGCACAGGCCCCCGAGCGGTCACCGACACCTCCAGCACCAGCTGGTCGGAGGTGTCCTCAGAGCCATCGTGGACAAAGCGGGCCTTGCGGTTCACCACATCCAGGAGGGTAAACATCTTCCGCGCCTGGGCGCCCGGGATGTCCAGCTCTAGCTCACCATGCCGTGCCCCGTGGCTCACACTGAACAGCACCTGGGATTTGCGCAGCTCTGCCTCGCTCAGGTCCAGCGTGGGCTGCACGTGCCGCCACTCGAGCCAGGCTGCGCCACCTTCGGCCACCACCAGCGGGCTGATGGTCAGCAGTTGGGTGAAGTTGGCGAAGACAGGAGGCAGTCCTGGTTCTGGCATGCAGGGCTCAGGCAGCTCCATGGCCGGCCAAGCCTCAGGCGCCAGGGTGGAGAAAGCTTCATATGGCCCGTAGGCATCCTCCTCGTACTCGTCCTCCTCAAGCCTGCAGCCAGCTGCCATGTTGCGAGTCAGCAAGGCTTCCCGGAGCCCCTGCCTCTGGCCATTGACGCTGAGGTCCTCCATGCAGCCCAGTAGGGAGATGTTGGCAGCTCCTGGTGCCAGGCCCAGGCGGTGTTCCTGGAGGTGGCGAGAGGCCTCTGCGTCCAGCCCCCCGAGGAGGAGACTGCCGCGTGGTTCCAGGTAGCTGAGGACCCCACGGTTGGAAGTACGTGTCGGGTACTGGTCCACAGATATTTCCAGCCGGTTGGCATCCACGTGGACACTGACCTCATGGGGCTGCCCATCGGCTACATGCATACTGTTGTGGAGTAACACGGTACCCTGGCCCTTCTCAATCACAGCCCGCAGGTGGCCCTCAAATATGTCCACATAGATGAAGTCCCCACGCCGGCCCCCTGCCTGGAAAGCCAGGGGTGCTTGCCGGCTCCGTGTGGTGAGTGTAAACTCCAGGGTGCCTTCATCCTGGGTGCCCCAGGCAGGGAAGGCAGCCAGCGAGTGGGGCCCAGAGAAGCCCAGGGCCACGTCATCACTGGCAGAAAACTCTTCAGCACAGCCTTCATGCACGTCTGCGGTTAGTGGCCGGAGGAGGCTGCGGCCGTTGAGGGTGGCTGCATGGAGGCAACCCCTCAGGGGTCGGCTGGCTCCCCTTAGGTAGGGCAGGCCAAGGCTCCCAGTGCCCCCTATGAAGAGCCCATAGGGGACCTCCAGGGGGCCTCCTGCGACTGGGGCTGAGGCGTTCAGGAGCCCATCAACTGACAACGAGGCCCAGTTGTCTGACACAGTCAGCCCCACGGTGTGGAGGACGGAGTCGCTCAGCAGCGTCCCTGCCAGGGTCTGCAGCCTCAGCTCCTCCTGGCCTAGGACAAGTCTGACCTGTGGAGAGATGGGTACATGGGGGAAGGGGGCAGCAATTTGAATCCATCATTCTGCTGTAAGAGCATAGTTGGTCCCCTACACTTGGGGTCCCCAGAGCAGAGGGCCTAGGACAAGGGCTTCTCATGCCACCCCTCTCTCTTTCTTGCCACCTCTTTATCATCCCCCAAACACTCACCAGTGATCTCTGCACCAGGCCTGGATGGGCTCTGGGGACCCTGATGTGAATCACACGTGGTCCCTGCCCACAAAGAACTGACATAAAGTAAGATGCTTTCCTAGAGATTCAGCCTGTATTTTCTTATTCTTCCTCTCCTTCCATGGGTGAGATGTGCCAGAGAAACCACCTTGGAACTCAGAATATTCCACCCCTGAATTGATGGGCACCTGGGACTCCTCTGATGGGTCCCACTAAGTGGGGCAAAACACCTTGGGGTCTCTGAGGCAGCCAGGATCACTGTTCAGGGACAGGGAGTCCAACCTGGTGCTCTGTGTTTTGGAGGTTTAGCAAAGAAAAGCTCCCTGGCCTGGGGTGAGGGGAGATCCTTGGGGAGAGAAGAGGGACATGGTTCTGTCTCACTGACACAGACACTGGAACTAGCTCTGGTGTGGTGCTTCCACAACCAGATGGTAGAATGGCAGAGTATGGGAACTGAAAGAGCAGAGCACTAAGAACAGTGAGCTTGGGAGTCCAAGTACAGAGCACCTTTCTAGGGGTGTGACATCACTGTACCTGGAAGAGAGGAAAAGCAGCAGTGCCAGGCTGTACCAGGCCGTGTTCAACAGTGACACCTTGTGGCAGTGAGAAGCAATGGCAGCAGCAGATGGACTGATGGTAACGAGGCCATACAGTCCTCTCCCCACTGGGCTGTAGAAGCAGATGTCTCCCCAATGTTTGGACTAAGACCAAACTTGGGTTCTCAGACTCTTCATGGTTAGGAGAAATCGTCAAGAGAGAGCCAGAAGACTCTTTGCCAAAAAGCCTCTAGTGACTTGAAGGATGAAATGGAAAAATGAGGAAGCTACAGCCGTACTGGTTGTTACCATTATGGACAGACAATGGAGATACAGGGGGATTGATGCCATGCAGAGGGATGCAGAGGCAGAGCTGGAGCACAGGAGAGGGCAGCCAGCCCAGGTGAGTGTCAGGGGGATGTTTTCTGGAGGAAGGGATGTCCACGCTGAGACTTGAAGGAGAGGCTGGAAGTAGGCAGGTGCAGGAAGTGGATGAAGCAAGCACCAGGCAGAGGGAGTGCAGGGAGCAGAGGCCTGACAGCAAGAGGCCACAAGGAACTGAAAGCAGTCTGTGCGGCTAGAGGACAAAAGGGCCAGCTAGGGGTTGTGGTGAGAAGTGAGGCTGGAGAGTAGGAGAACAGAGCCAGTTCATGAGGGAGTCACACCCTCTGGGATGCTACTGTCCATCTCACAGTGGAGGACCTGAGACCCCAGGGTGAAAGCAACTTGCACAAGGTCACACAGCCGGTTGGGGGCCATTAAAAGCTAGAGAAGGAGTTCAACAGGGAGCTGTCACTGACCTGCAGGCGGCCAGAGTGGAGTTGCAGGAGGAGGTGGTCAGCCGGGCCTGCCGCCAGGAGAAGGAGGGCTTCGGGCTGGGACGTGGAGAACTGCAGCTGTAGGTCTATGCTGGTCAGGGCCGTGGCCATAGGCACCTCCAGGTGGTTTTCACCGAAGAAGGAGGCTGTGAGAGAGGAGGCTGGGGTGAAGGCTCAGACTCTTGCCTGGAGGAGGAAAGGTACTGCAGAGTGGACGGGTGGGCTGCAGGGATGGGGTCTCATGCTGGTGTGCCCTCACAGTTGTTTTACATGGCGCTGCCCTGTGGGCCTCCGCCAGATGCCAGCACCTGCTTGGTCCTGGCACCAGAAGGCACAGCCTCACTTTGTGTCCACCCTAGACCTTGGCTCTGAAGGAGACTAGATCCAGCAATTCGAAGCAACTCAGATCTTCCCCTCACAGGTTCCTGGGGCCAGGTGCCTCTGCAGCTCTGGCTCTCCTCCCCTAGGCCCTGGAGAAATCCCCATCCTGGGTCTGGGCCTGGGCTTGGCCCCTCCCTGGCCAAAGGGGAAACCATCACTGGCCTGACCACCTGGCCTGGTGGTCAGAGACCCCAGGAATGGAATTTCAGAAGAACCAGCCCTACCCCAAACTGATCCCCGCTAGAATTCCTTCTCCTAAGTGCCCCTACGGTTTGGTTCCTGGCCATGCTTTCCATGCCGTGTGCCACCCCCATGGTTGGCTGGCGCCACGGCTGGCGCCTCCTAGTGGTCCTAAGACAGGCAGCCCACCCATCCCCACTTCTCTCTTGGGCCATGCTCCCAGCTATCTTTGGGGGTGGGAGTGGCGGCTTGTTGGCCTGAGTCCACTGAGGAGCAAAGTCTCTGAGGCCAGATGGAGACCACGTGCAGTGCCAGACCCAAAATGGGCCAAAACTTCTTCTATCACCCGGTATTGCTTCCTGTTGTAGAAATACTAATGGTCCCCAGTGAGTGGTCAGATCCAGCCCCCATTGTTTCTACCATGGCCAGGGAGCCAGGGATGACAACAGCTGAGTTCTCCAAGCCTGGGTCTGAGGCTGAAGACAGGGCTGGGAGAGGCTGAGGGGCTGCTGGTCAGGCCAAAGAGGGCCTCCCAAGGCAGCAGGCCGGGTCTGGGGCTTCTCAGGGTTAGCGGTCACTGTGCAGGCCCCTTTTGTCCCACATTGGGACACCTCTTCTTTTTAAGTTGCCACCTCCTCCAGGCAGTTTCCCCAAATTAGCTTCCCTTGACCTCCAACCTGCTGCCACAATTTCTGGTCCATTCCTTTTTTGGAGATTAGGGCCAAATATAACTTTGACTCTGCCTCCCAGAGGTCCAGGGCTGGAGCGGGGTGGACAGGAATGGTTATAAAAGTGATTCATCCCTGTTGGGCTTCCCTTAAAGCCTGTGTGGGCGAGTAAAGGCTGTTGGCCTTGGTAGGGATGATCTGGCACCAGCCACATACGTGCTGGTCCTCGGCCAGCCTGAGTCAGCTGACATGCGCCTAGGGAAGTAGCATTAGCCACTGGAGGAGCCTGAGACTTGAATGCCCCAAGGGCAGCCAACACTATGTGGAGCGATGGCCAAGCAAGACGATGCTCTTCCCCTTGGACTGAGCTGGAATCCCCTCTAATTATCTCCTGTTGTTACAACACCAGAACTTTGTCTGGGAAGCTAAAAGAATCAAACAAGAATTGCAAAACCATCTGGGTGGGCATGGCTGAGCCAGTCCAGCACACCACAGTGCCAGGGAGGGGCAGACCAGGGGACTGGCAGGTGGTGGGCACCCACGGGGGTAGCTTATCTGCAAGGACTGATTCTTAAGAACAAAATGCAGCACACTGAACTGAGGGCAGCCACAGCGCAGAGGGTAGGGGCACGTGGCCCCACAGGAGGGAGCCACTGCCGTGGCAGGCCAGAGCTCAGAGCAGCTGGCAAGAACTGACTATTAAATGTGCAGGAATTTTGCGAGCCAGGTGATGTTGCCCAGTGAGAATATTTATACCATGAAAAGAGGCAAACACTACAGATCAGGACTCCCTCTCTGCCAGAGAGCCTGTTGCTAGACATTTACCTGCATGCCACCCCTGGGGAGAGGGCCCATTGCCCTGCCCTGTGCGGGAGTGAGCCCACGCACCCATCCACATTCCCTTTTGCTAAAGGTGTGTGTAAACCTGCTGGGACATGGACATGGTCAGGGCTGGACCAGGCAGGAGCCGAAGTAGATGGCTGGCTCTAACCACTGAACCACCTGCCTCCAGCCCCCTCCCAGCAGGGGAGGGGAGCAGCGTGTTTGGCCTGATTCTCCAGGCCAGAGTGGGAGGGTGGCAGGAAGCGGAGGTACTTTCCAGAGAGCTGGGGTCTGAATGGGCCCATTGAGGGGCTGGGCCCTGCTACTTCCTGTGGGGCTAGGCAGGAAAGGGCTCACATAAGCTGCCTTGTGTGAGCACTGAGAGCGCACAGGCCAGGCAGCCCCCTTGCCCCAACAGAGCAACAGAGGCCTCTGAGGCCTTGTTGGCCAGGGATTTGGAAACTCTGACAGCACCACTCCCCCTACCTCCTGATCTTCTTCTGCCCCTTCTTACCATCTCTGATGGGCTGCAGTTGCAAGAACCCAGAATCCCTGTCCTGGGGTAGGGGGGTGCAGCTGGAGAGGGGATGCAGGATAAAGAAGTAATGGGCTAGGAGCCAATCCCAGAGGGTTTCCTGCGGGAGGTGAGGCTGGTATAGAGGAGCAGAGAAGGAAGTGAATGGGGCAGTCCCAGAGGATAGCGAGGCCAAGCGAGACAGGCATGGATATGCAGGCTCTGGAAAAGTTGAAGACAGAGGGGTAGAGGGAAAAGTAGCATGCGCCAAGCCAGGCTCAGCACCCTGATCGGGGTGCAGAGGGAGTGGGAGGAGAGGAGGCATCAGCATGCTTGGAGACCTGCCCTTGCCTCTCCTGGGCCAAAAAGACCCATGATTCATCAAACACTCGTTCAGGCCTGCAGCAGCTGTGTGTGCTGCCCTCTGGGCCAGGAGAAGGGGCCCAGGTTAGGCTTCAGTGTCACCATTCTGTAAAATGGGCACTTCTTCCTACTCCCGTCTGTGGAGATTAGTCCTGGAGGTCCCTTACCCGTCTGCTCTCAAGTATGAGTGTGCAGAGGGTCACTGGTTGGGCCGCCTGGGTAGTTGGGTGGCATGGGGGGGGGGGGCAGGATGCCCCAAGGGGTCTGTAGGACAAGTGGAGGGGCAGGAAGAGTGACACACGTATGGGTTTCTCTGTCGGGAATAAGGTACGCAGGTGAGTCTCCAAGGCTATGGAGACGTGTATTTGCACGTGTGCAAGTGTGTGGGTGGCTGCTGGGGTGTATTTTGGGTTTGTGTAAGGCTGTGTGTTTGTGTATGTGCGCGTGTGTGGGCTGGGAGCTGCCAGGACAGAGCAACGATTGTGCCCAGGCCTGTCCTGCCCCTTGGTGTCCGCCCGCCGTGACTCGGCTGTGCCTGGCTCCATGAAAGGGGCCGTGTGTTCCTGGAGATTCTCGCCCCTCCTGCCCGGCACCTATCCTTCTAGAGGTTTGCTGAAGGTGGAGAAGTCCCACAGCTTCCCACCCTTCCTGCCACAAACAGGGCGCTGCTGTCTGGGCCCAGGGCGGGGCCACTCCATCCCTTTTCCTGAGAGGAGGGCTGGGGGCACAGAAAGAGTCTGTCCTTCCCCATCAAGCCCTGTCACACATGGGGATGAAGCCCAGGCCAAGGTCCCCCAGCAAGCCACCCTCTGGCAGGGTACAGGTTGTGCGGACATCTCATAGCTCCCTGGGGACACTCTTAGGACGTGTATGAATGGGGACCTGGGGGACCCCAAACCTGAGGCTTACTTCCATTGTGACACCCAACCCTCACCTATCAGCAGGGTCTTAGGACAAGGGGTCACTGGGTGGGGAGTGTCTCTGCCCATCACACTGCCCACCCCCTCCCAGGCTCACCAGGGCAGGGTCTTAAGCACCAGTGCCCTTTCCTGCCCGGGGGCTGTGGCAGACCCTGCTCCTTCTGAGTCCTCAGAACCCCCGGTCTAGCCAGACTGGCTTCCTCCCATCTCTCCCTCGGCTCTGTCTTGGCCACTCAGCCACTGTGCTGCCGGCCTCTGCCTCTGCGTTTCCTCCTTTCTCCCTGTCTTTGTCTTTGTCCCCCCTCTTGCCTCTGCCCCATCCTGGCTGTAACTGGGAGGATCACCCTGCACTAGGACAGTCCAGAGAGCCAGGCCTGGGGTCTCGTGCCTCCCCAGCCCTGTGCCCCGGCCCTTTGGTGATGGGTTCCATAATAGCAAAGCTCTCCACAGCCCTTGCCTGCAGTAGGGTGCTCTGCTTCCACTTACCAGACAGACAAACTGAGGCTCCAGAGGAGAAGCAACTTGACAGAGAGAAGGAGAAAGCTTGCAGTCCCCAGCCCTGCACCTGTCTGAGCCCCACCTGCCCAGGCACCCCAACCCTGCCCCACTCCCTGGCAATCAATGTCTGTGTGTCCCGCTCTCCTCTCACCACATTCCTGGTCGCCTGGGGCAGCCAAGCAGCTCCACAGACAGCAGGCGCCATGGGTAGCAGCAGCATTCCTGGGTGTCCGCTGCTGCCTGACTTTATAAGGGAGAAAGTTTGAGAGCCTAGAGCTGCTGGGCACAATGGCTGGGGCGGGGGGGGGGGGGGGGGGGGGGGGGGGAGGGCCTGCACCCACAATCAAGGGTGGGTGGTGGGAGACCTATGCATGAGACAGAGCAGGAGGTGAGAGATGGATGGGGAGAGAAGGGGGAACCCATATTCATTCATTCATTCATTCATAAATGCAATATGCAGTGACAGGGACGGAAAAGGAGAACCAACCTGGGAGGGACAGAAAGCCTGAGAAAGATATTAAAACTGAGAATGAGAAATAAAGATGACTCCTCCACAAAGACTTAACCCAGGATCCAGTCTGAGGCCTGAGGAAGGAATTGGAGGAGAAAAAACCAAGAGAGACAGAGAAGGCAGGATGCTGGCAGCAAGTGTGCCGCTGTGGACAGGAGCGAGGAGGGTGGGGGGGGGGGGGGTACTCTGCCAGCCAGCTGGAGAGGGGAGGGGAGAAGAGGGGGTCCTGCTCTGAGGAGAAGCTGAACTTTTCCACCATAGTTCCTTGGGGTTTGGCACCAGGGGAGGCAGATCCTGGTTCCAGATTCAGATCCTGGGTAGGTAGGGGTGAGGCTGGGAGAGTCCCCCTGAGGGAGTCCAAGGGGGGCTGTGGGGTGGGTGCTCTGGAAGGGCCAAGGCAGGGATGAAGGGCTCTCTGTCTCCTCTCATGAGTGTGTGTGTGGCCCACCTGGGGGCTGAATGCCCGCCCTGTGTGAGAGCAGGGGTGGGCCAGGTGCCTGTCTCAGCAGCTGAGTCCTCCTTGAGATCACCCAGGCCCTCCAGAACTCAGGCCAGATCTCCTCCCCTTGTGCCTCCAAGGGATTAGCTTTAACTTTACCAGCATTCTGCCCCCAAGCCAGGCAGCCTCTGAGGAGGCTGGGGTAGGGCAGAAAGTTCCCTGACTTAGAACCAGAGCTTAGAACCAGGGCTGGAGGAGTTGAGGCCTGGGGGCTGACGTTCCTGCACTGCCCTCTCCCACTTCAGAGCTGGGAAAGCAGTGCAGTGTGCTGGCATAAGGAATCAGCCCCACGGAGTGCCACAGACGCCTGCATGGCACAGTGGGCGGCACAGCTGTGAGTATGCAGGAGGGCTGGCCAGCGCATATGTCATAGCACGTGCCGTGAGCGTGGGGCAGGTGAGGATGCGGCGCCCGGTCTGGCTCTGGATACTGGACCGTGACTCTCTCCAGCCACGCCTGGCTCCCTGGGCTCCCAGGCAAGGGAGAAGCTGTCACTGTGTCTATTCAGGTGTCAGCCCTCCCTCAGCATGTCCCACAGTCCCCTCAAAGCTCAAACCAAGCTTTCACCTTCCCTCAAGCCTGTTATCTCTGAAGGTAACAATGGGGAAGGTCAGGGACAGGCTTCAGGTCAGACCAAAGGGAAACATAAGCCGCCCGCAGCAGCGACACTGGGGTCAAGACACTCACCCTCTGCAGGGCTTGCTGCCTGGGAGATGCTCACGCACCTGCAGACCCACAGTGCACTGCTCTGGCTCTCCCAGACTGGGAGTCCACAACGCAGGGCCATCCCAGAGGCCCGCTGACTACCTGCTCCTCTGCTGCCCGACAAGCGACAGCTGCAGGAACAATAGTAGGTTGGTTCAAAGTCACACAGAACTTTAAAAAGCAGCTGTCCCTCTCAGAGACAATAGCTTGTCCCAGTAGAGTGCAGGAATGTCAGATCTTGAGTGCTCATGGGCAGACTGCCTCCTGTCTCAAGATTGCAGAGATCTCGGCTGGGATCAAGGTGGCCCCGTCCCTCCTCAACTCCCTCCCTTGACTTTCTGTTTGGTTGCCTTTCCCGTCCCTTGTAAGGCCAAGGAGGCCAGGGTGGGACAGTGGTTTCTTCTGCTATTGGCTAAGCCCTGACCCTGGTCACTGGCCTCAGCTACTGGTCCTCTAACCAGGCACCTAGAGGCCACCTCTGCCGAGGGGCATATCTTGGGGAACATTTCCAATTTTAGGGACCCCCTCTGGAAGGAGAGTATCCCTGGGACCGGTGGGTGGGAGATGCTGAGCTTGGTCCACAGATGCTGACAGGGGCAGGGCTGGTGCTCTGGGCTCCCAGCCACGTATCCCAACCCTGGGGCCACGTGGGGCACAGAGGAAGTGGGAGGGAAAATGAAAAGTTTTGCTGGATGGAGCAGCCCAGAGTCCACCCAGGCTGGAGGGCTGGGGCAGGAGGAAAGCGGGCCTTCAATGGAGTCTTTGTGGAAGCCCTGCTGCTCCACTTGCTGGAGGCAAGGAGGGAGGAGGGGTGGGGCTGCTGCGGGTGGAACAATTCCCAGAGGCTTTTCCCTGCCTTATAATTTTCCTTCAGTACAGGGAGATGGGTGGGTTTCTGGGCCCCCTTCCACAGCCCCTTTCTGTCGGTTTCCTGGCCCTGGAGGGAAAGTGGGACCCTCATCTCAGTGGACCCAGGCTGAGGTAGGGGTTCTGGCAGGAAAGAAACAGAGTGAGGGACCCTCACCTGGCAAGGGGCCTGCCCAGCCCCCCCACCCCAGCAAGGTCCCTGTGAGTTAGCTCCTGTTTTACAGATGAGGAAACTGAGGCTCAAAGAGGGCTGTGTTAGAAACTCAGGAGGAGCAGGAGCTGAGCCGGATTCCAGCTCCTGTGGGTGCAGGTCCAGGACTGGGTGTTGTGGCGTCAAGGAGGGGCATGTGTGCATGTGTGTGTATGGGACGGCTGCTGTGTGGGAATCGGAAGTGGGGCATCTGTTGCCTGCTCCAGTGAGAGGAGGGTGTGAGAGCTGGCCCCCTGCCTAGGGAAGACACGCTTTTCCTTTCCTGTCCTCAGGGGCTCCCTGTGTCAGGGTTGGGGGTGGATGTGGAGGGAGGGGAGAGCATCTGCTTTCATGGGTGGTTTGGCAGCCGGCCTCTCCCAGCCTAGCTGGATGGGGCTGGGTTCTGGGTTGGTTGGATCAAGGGAGGGACCTTCCTCAGGGCTAGCTGAGGATGGCACGTTCCAAAAACCAGTGATAAGCGCCAGCCATGCCCACTGGGGTTTTGGAGGTCAGGGAAGAGGGTGAAGAGGCTGGGGTGTGGGCTCTGCCCAGGGTGAGAGGCCTGCCTCCAAGAGGCTGCCAGGCCAACTCCTCTCTTGGGCTGAATCCAGAGCTGGGGAGCATGTTGCTCATCTCTGAGTTTCCCCTCCACTCCAGGAGGAGAAACCGCTAAGAGCAGGGCTGTCAGGGAGGTGTCTTTGGGCTTCCCCGACTGGCAGACTGGGCTTGGAGACAGTGAGTACATGAGCTGGGATAGGGGACAGAGGAAGCAATGACTGTTGGTCTGGACAGAGGCCTGGACCGATTTGGCCCAGCTTGTGCTCAATAGGCTGTGTGTTTTGGAGAAGCCACCACTATCTTTGCCTCAGTTCCCCCATCTGAAATATAGGGAAAAGGGGTGGGATGACCCCACAGACAGAAGTCTCATGTCCAGGAGACTGGAGGGAGCAAAGGCTTGGGTGAGGGATCCCCCACCAACACACACACTCTCCAATCAGAGCCACGTGCTCTCTCTGGCTTCAGTTTTCCCCATCTGTAGAAAGGGGACCTGGATGGGGAGACTGACACAAACCTAGTTCCTGGCGAACCCAGCCCAGCTCAGCAGAAAGTGACGGTAGAGAGGTGTGGCCATTACAGCGGGTACAGCGGAGCCACCTCTGGCCTAAGGGCCATAGGCCTGGCCAGACTGGAAGCTCTCGAGGTCAGGATCCATGGCCCGTATTCTCTGCCCAGGGCATCCAGGAGGCCCACACACATGTGCTGACAGAGGAAACAGCAGCACTGAGGGATGCTGATGGAGGGTCAAATGGAGGTGGCATTTGGCCCACATGAGGGATTTTTCTATCAGGCAGAGCTGACAACAGACGGGCAGAGTAGCAAGCTCCTGGCACTGGTGGTACACTGGCAGGAAGGTGTGGCCTGGGAGGGTGGACCAGGAAACCTCAGTGTCCTTGCTAGTGGCTTCTGTGCTAACCAGATTTCCCAGAGACCCCCAGACTGAGACCTCCCCACTGGGCAGGCCCAATTCCTCTTGGAATAGGTTCCTGCCTAGCACCCTCCACCTGCCAACTGCGTGGACCTCTCCAGACTGTCAGCACTGTCCGAGCTGTGCCCACCCCTGCCCTCCTATCTCTAGCCTATGTCTTCCCCCGGGTCTCATGCACTGCCTCTTTGCTAGGAACTCACACCTCTGTCTCCAGCACCAACACTCCAGGGCTCTGGGCCCACCTGCCAATGCTCCCTAGACATCAACAGCAGGAACACCCATAGGAACCCCCAAACCCAAGCCTACGCATCTCAAGCCAGACTCAGTGTCATCTCTTCCCCAAGCTGCTCACTATCCAGTGAAGGCTGCACCAGCCACCCATTGCTGGGCAGAAATCTTAAAGTCGTTTTGGACATTCTCCCTCCTCCTTCCCATCCTGCCCCTAAATTCTCTTTCAAATTTGTCTCCCCTTCTTGCTCCTCTGTGCCATCCCACAAGGCAGATGGCCACCATCCCTTGCCTAGCTTAATGAATTTCCTGTCTCGTTTTGTTAATAGCAGCCAAACTTAACCTACACTGAAAGTCGCTCTGACATCCTCCCTTGCCTGGAAGCCTTCGATAACTCCCCATTGCCCTACAATCAACTCCCAGCCCTAGTGCGGCACCGAAGCTGTGGGTGACCCTGCCCCTGCCCTGCCAGGCTTTCCTGTTCACCTCTCTTGAACACTCCACATGCCAGGCTCATCGGGCCTTGCGCTGTTTTCCATCCACACCTGACAGGTCTCCACTCCAGGCCTTTGCTCAGGCTGGGCCTTCTGCCTGGCAAGCTCTCCTTTCCTTTCTGCCTGTGAAATGCCCTCACGCTCCTTCAGGGAAGAAGTCCTCCCCGACCCTTCCCCGCGGCCCAAAGCTCCTTCTCTGCATTTGGGGTGCAAAGACATGCAACTGTGGCTTCACTGTGGAGTTGCGTTACTGTCACCTCTCTCTGTTAACACTGAGTCTCTGGGACAAGACTGATGCGCTTGGAGAGTGGAGATGGAGAGAGGGGGTGGGGCCCGGCAAGGCAGGGGACAGCCGCATTCCCTGGGTGATCCTCTGGGGGCTTGCCCCAGTTCCCCCACCTTGTCTTACCTCCAGACTTCTTCCCAGTCCTCCTCTGTCCTCCAGGACCCCAGTGCCTGGAGGCAGGAGGCTGGACACAACAGCTGGGGTCGGGTGGGGAACTGCCCCAGCCAGGGAATGCTTTTCTGGGCCTGTGGTGACAGTCTGGTGCTTGTTTTTAAAGAAAATAGAATCAGAGCCCCTATTTATAGCTGGAGGCCATAGCCACAGGCAGGAGATGGATGGGGTTGAGGCTGTGCAGGCTCCTGCTCAGACAGGGCTGGGGGTGGGGCCATTCCCAGGCCCCCTGTCCCCCTTTCTCAGCCCCCAAGGAAGTGCCTGTGGGATCCTGACATTCCCTGGGACAGGATGTAGCCTGTGCTTTGGGGCAGGGGAAAGAGGGACTTGGTGATGGGGATGGAAAATTTCTCTCGGGATTGGTCCCTGGGGCCCGGAGTCCCTTGTGGGATGGGTGGTGAGGGTGTGTTATGTCTACTGGGAAGACAGAGAAGGAGCTGTGGCAGGGGGGTGCCAGCTGCAGAGGGAGCACCTAGGACTGCCACTGGGACTGGGGAGAGGAAAGAGCACAGAGCAGGGCCAGAGAGAGGGAGCAGGCAAAGACAGAGAGACAGCTGTGGGGAAGAGACAGAGACAGGGTTGGGGGAAGAGGGATCTGCAGCCCAGCTGACACTGTGGGTAGAAGGGGAGAGAGAAGCCAGGGCAGATCGGAAGTGGGGGCTTCTGTTCCATAGAAAGTCTTCACCGTGCGCTGGGCAGAGTGGTCAGCGTCGGAGTTGGACCCAGTGAGGAAGGGCAGGAATTAGGCATCTCCATGGCCTTCACCCCAGGCCAGGCCTTGCCCTTGCCCACTCCCACCCCTCCAGGGCTAGGGCCCAGAGGCCCTCTGTTCCTGGTAATCTCAGGGTGGAAGGCCCAGACCTGTTTTAAGGCAAAGAAATGCTATAGGGGCTGAGCTGACACAGATGGGCTTTGTCACCAAGATCCCTGAAGGACTGTCCTGGGCAGGTGGGGCGGGGTAGTACCAGGACCCGTGGGGAAAGGTCTGGGCTCAGACTTGCTAGGGAGTGAGTTCCCCAGTCCTGGATGTATCACAAGCTGAGGCTATGGCCTGGGTTCACACCTGCTGCCAGCCTCTATTCATACCCCTCCCTTGGTTGTGCTGTTGGGGGCTGCAGGGTAGCTGCAGCCTGGGGCATTTGTCATGGAGCCATAGCCACAACCGGTGACTCAGACAGTTAAAAAAAGGAGCAGCTTCCAGTGGTGACTCAACTGGCTCTGGAGGGGCTGGGTGGGTCTGGCTGGTACAAGACGGGGTGGTCTGGGTTTATTTTAGGTTGGGCGGGGCAGGGGCCAGCGGGTAGAAAATGGGAACCAGGGGTGGAGAGGAACCGCTACTCTCATCCTGGGAGAGCCCGAGGACTCTGCGCCAATGTAGGAAAGTGGTTTCTCAATGCCAGGGACCTCTGGCAGACTGGGCTGCCTCTCAGCCCCATTCTAGGCCCAGCCCGCCTTGCTGTGTAGCCCCAAAGCAGCAGCTTGCTCTCTCTGGACAGAAGCAGAGTCCCCTGTCCTGAGGAATTTAGAGCTGATCTTGGAGACTGAAGATTCTACCCAGAAGCCCAAAAAGGGACAGTGGTCTACCTAAGGCTACACAGCAGGGCCAGGTGTCCCAAGGGCTGCCGTTACACAGCTGGCTCAGGTGCCTAAAACATCTCTCCTACCCCAGGGCTGTCAATAGTTGGAGGGACAGGCCCCCATCTGAGTACCTGCCCCTGGAGGGGCTCAGCTATGCTCCAGATGGGTGGCTAGAAGCACATGGGCACCAGCTGCCCAGAGAGAGCCCCAGGCGGGGGCAGGTGCTTGGATTCTATTAGCACACATACGGGGGGCTGGTGGGGCTGCCCAGTGTCTGCTGAGAAGAGTTTCCTCTATGGGGGTGAAGGTAGAGGAGGCCCACACACTGGGATCTTGACCTGGGGGCCCAGGTTCTGGCCAGGCTCTTATCCAGCGTCCCTCCAGGTGGCACTCCCCCAGGCTGCTAGCCTCGCTCTGTAGCCATTCCCTGAGACTCACTTCCCCCGGCCTCCACCAACCTTGATCTCACACATACTTGGACCCAGGTATCACCAACACTCCTGCTGGGTCCAAGTGGCCCAGGGCAGAGAGCACCCCACACCCTCTCGGTCTGGGTTCTGCTCCTCATAATGCAGCCACTACTGCTCATTGAGTGGTGGCAACAGCCCCGAGGGAGCTCTGGCAGTTGAGCCATCTCACATCCCGGGCCCTGGCCTTCTGCTCCTCCCTCCGCAGGGGCCCTCCGAGGGGTAAGCAGACAGCAAGAAAAGATAGGCTCCTAGGCTTGCTGTCTTATAAAAGGTCCTGGCACCTGCTCATTCTCTTTGACCCCATCCTCTGTTCTCCAGGCAGGGTTTGAGTTTCCTTTGGTCATTTGTTCAACACATACTGATTGTACTGTACTCCAGCTCAATGATTGCCATCTGAGGGGCTACTGGGTTTCGTGGGGCTGGGAGGGGCTGTGCTCCTCTCCTCGTGGTAGGAGAGGTATGTGGGCCTCAGGTGAGTCAGTCAGGTGTAGAACCCCCCACCCCCACCCCTTTCTGAAGGGTCCAAGGCTAGTAGGCAGCGGCTGGCTGATAGCTCCCTTGGGAGCCCACCTCCCCTTTTCCAGGTCATTTTGTCTCACACAGACCCTCTCACAGGGCCACCTCATCCAGTCTCCCACCTTAGAACTTTTCTCAACCATTCCTAAGCAGGAGCCCCTATATTTCTGGGCTTGCCCCCTCTCCAGAAGAAGATGGTACTAACAGTAACAGCAACCTCAGGAGCATGGACTCCAGGCAAGGGCTTTAATCCTCAACACACGTAGGAGGTAGGAATTATTTGTCCCCATTTTAGAGAGGGGAAAAACTGAGGCTCAGAAAGGCCGCATCACTTGCCGAAGGTCATACATCAAGTGGTGGGACTAGAATTCAACCCTAAGTTCTCTAGCACCATGTTTTTCCCACCGTGTGCCTGGCCTCCTGCCTCCCCCGGCCCTGCAGAGGTTTCTAGAGTTGAGGACTCAGAGGAGGGAGAGGTGGGGCCTGAGTCAGGACAGGGGTGGAAGGGGAGCTCACTCTGAGCTGCTCTAAGACGCCCAAAAAGGGTGATTTGTTCCTTCCCTGACCACGGTGGGAAGTGTGTGTGTGTGTGTGTGTGTCTGGGACTGAGGCCTGCCTGGCCAGCTTCCAGCTGTAGGAGAGCTGGGCTGGCCCCAGCCGCTGTGCACAGGGAAGGGGGCAGGGAGGGGCCTTGTCATGGGAATCAGCATCCCCAGCCCACTGATATTTATAGCTGCCCCCTCCTGAAATGTGGGGGGAGGAGTTGCTCTTAGGTGGGAACGGAAGTTGGTCTCCTCTTCCCAGCCCCCTCTATCTCCCCAGGGAGCAGGCTGGCCCAGGCCAGAGGCCCTGCCCTGGCGGTAGAGCCAGGGGCTGTGTGTCCTGAGTCGGGGGTTCCCCCCTTACTTCTGGCTCAGGGGCTAGTCACTCTCCCTTCGAGGCCCTGAGCCAGGATGCTGAGCAACAGTGTGTGTGTGTGTGCACGCACGTATGTGTACATGCACATCTACTAGGCATCACACTGATGGAGGTCACGGACCAGGGGGCAGACGCCAAGTGAGGGGAGAGGAGGAAAGCCCTGTAACCCCGCAGAGATGGAGGGCAGGGCCCCAGGATGAGGACAGACCAGGCTGTGGGCCTCAGCAATCAGTGGTTGGAAAAGGCTCCCAAGGGAGGTGGTGCTGGAGCTGTACCTTGAAGGATGGCGAGAAAAAGGGAAGACCAGTTGCAAGGAACCGCTTAAGCAAAGGTGGAAGGGCGCCAAGGATTATGGACTGTTATCCGATGGCCTAGTTTATCAGCAGCCTGTGGACACAGGATCACCCTGAATGTGGAGGCTGATACACTGTGAGGAGAGAGGGCCCAGCACAGCCATGGCGGCTTTGGGCTGCAGGCAGGTGGCACCACGAGGCTCTTCCCTACCTGGATGCTCAGGAATGCCCCTTTTGGTTCCAGGAGGGGCAGGAGTGGAATGCTGGGGCAGGTCCCTGGGTCTGGCTGGGAGGAAGCTGGGATTGCGTGCGAGGAGGCTCCCCTCCTTCAGGCCCCCAGACCTTGCTCCACCTGGGGCAGGATATCTTCTAGGGGCCGTTGGTATCAATCTTGATCTGGATTCTTTGAAAGCCAGGAAGTCCTCCTTGTATCTGACTTGAGTCTCCTCTGCTCTCAGTATGTTTCAACTCAAAGCAATTCATTGGTTTTCAAGTCATTTTTTTCTTTTTTAAAGTCATAGAATGTGGTATCAAAACCCCATGTTACACAAAACCCCAATCTCTAAACACATGTTTGTGGAGCTGCTCTGCACGAACTGGGAGGGGACAGGAATCACATATTCCCAGGCTCCGCCACCTGTGGATGCAAAGCCCTGGAGTACCCTGGGCACAGTCTGAAAACCCCTGGTTGGCTCTATGTGAGCTCTGCGCCCCTCTGTGGGCTCAGTCCTGTGTGCAGCAAGATTGTGGAGATCCTCGAGAGAGGCAGATAGGAAATCTGCCTTTTGAGAATGGCTGGCCCGTGGGCAACGCCACCACCTAAACCAGTGCACAAGGACAAAGAGCTGGGAGTCCTAGCCCCTACCCTGCTAAGGACTTGCTGTGTGATTCTGAGAAAGTAGCTGCCTCTCTCTGGGCCCTAGTTTCCCTATGAACCATGGGGGGCGCTGGTCTGGGGTGGGGAATCTCTGCAGTAAGATCTGAGAAGGGAGGCGGCCTCACTGACCCACCACGACAGTTAAACCAGAAGAGAGACACATGGAAACGGTTTAGCATGAGCAGTGGCAGGAGGCCTGGCTGATGCACATTAGAGCTGGCAGAGCTGGCTCCTCTGTAGGCTGGGAGCGGCCTGGGCGTGGGCAGGAGCTGAGCGGGAGAAAGGAACGGTCAACAGGACAGGCACTGTCCAGAACATAAGCGAGCCATGCCACTTTGACGGCAGCCCCCAGAGGAACTACCCTACTTTTGAGACAAACGGGGTTTCATCCGCCACCCCAGCTGTCAGAGGAGGGGCAGAGGGCTTATGCTGTGAGAAAGTGGGGAGGGTTTGGACAGGTGAGGGGGCACCTGCTGGAGTGGTATGGGGAGAGAGGAGAGAGATCTGGGGTCCTCAGGGAACTGTCTCTCCCCTGAATACCTGTCTGTCTCTCCTGCTGGGTGGCCTGAGCCCCCTGGTGGGTGGCTGCCCAGCTGGCTTAATCCAGGAAAGCCAGCTGTTGGGGTGAGTGAGAACACCATGGCCTGTGTGCCCAGAGTGCCCAGAGGTCAGTCCCTGCTCTTCTCTGAGTTTCCTCAGCTGTAAAATGGGAATGTTTCTTGACTTGCAGGGCTGCTGCTGCAGGACAACATGGTTAGTGCCCCCCACTGGGTGTTTCTGGAGGTGGGAACTCAGTTGTAAGACAGCTCCATCCTCCCCACTGTTTGGGAGTTATGAACCCTCCTGAGAAGCAGAGAGAACGAGGAGTGCCTACCCCAGAGAGAATCCAAGTACAAAATTGTTCATCAAATTCACTTCATTCAAAAATTACTCATACACATTCAGTAATAATGGGAATCTAGTACTTTTGAAGGGAGAGATGGTGAAGGAGCAGAGGGACCAGAGAGGGAGCAGGTTCAAGTCCCAGACCAAAGGCCCCCTGGTTCATTTGCTCCTGGCACCGAGGAGAGGAGCCACAGGGTGGCATAGCTCCCCCTGCCCCATGCCATCCTTGTCTCCTTCTCCCCAAGTGCCACCCTGGGCTCCTGGCCCAGGCTTCAAGCCCAGGTCTGTAAGCCTGGCTGGCTGTGTGCATGGTTGTGTGTACTCGTGTGCGCACCGACATCTGTGAGTGTGTACTCAGGGCTATTTCCAACTCCCCTCCCCAGCCCCCTCCTGGGCAGCACGCCCAGTTCCCAGATGCAGCCTATACACTTCCTCTGGAAGCTCCACACACGCCCCACTCCCCTCCCGCCTGGCCTGTCGACATTGCCAGCGGCTGGCCCACCTGGTGGGGTCCCCTCCCCAGGCCCCCGGGCAGGCAGCACTGAAAGGCCCTTCTTGTCCTGCCTGGGAGGGTGGGCCAACATCGGGAGGGGTCTCAGTTATACTTGGTTCTGGAACAGCTTTTCCAGAGTCCGGGTGGGCTGGGCCAAGAACCTTAGCCCCCCCCCCTGAAGTCTGGGGCAGTGCATGCGTGCACACAGGGCTCAGAGGCTAACTCTGGCACCACTGGTCCCCCAGACCATCCTTAGAGGCAGAAGACTGTACCCTGATTCAGTTCCTTGCACCTGATGCCCCCAGGGCCCTGCTCTCTGAGACACCCCCATCAGTCAGAACCACCCAGGTAACCCAGGAACCCTCCCTACCAAGTACTCCTGGCCAAGTCCCACTTCAACCCCTTACCTTCTGCCTTTCAGAGGCAGCTGTGCCAGGCCAGGGAAGAGGTACACAGAGCCACTGGGCCTGCATGCTCTGTGCTCACCCTGACCTCCCGGTTTTGCTCACGTTGTTTCTCCTGAGTGGAATGCCATCTCTGCATCAGCTCAAACCCAATCTTCCCCATGCTTGTAGCTCTGCTGAGGGCCTCCACAGGGCTCAGAGGGAGCTGGACACCACACTTATCACCCACACTGCCACAGTGGTCCAAGCCTAGCTCCCATGTAAGAGGGAGCTCCCTCAAAACAGGACTGAGGGCTCCTCCTGGGCAGCTGGGCTTCTCTGTGTGACTTAGAGCACCTTGCTTCCTTCCTGGAGTCTCAATTTCCCTATCTGTACAATTGGAAGGTTGGCCCAGATGGTCTCCAGGAGTGCTCAACTCTCGGCCTCCATGACCTGGATGCTCCGGAATATTGATGAGTGCAGGGAAAGCATCCCAGCTTGTGCTACTCTGGTCCCTGAGGCCTCAAGGGCCGTTGGGGCTAGGGGTGTCCAGGAGGGGTGGGAGTGAGGCGTTCCTCAGGTAGGGGCTGCCCCTACTGCAGAGACCAGGAGGGGGAGCTAAGCCAGGTATGGTGACAGCAATGTGTTGTTGGAAGGGAGCCCTCCCTGGGAGGAGGAGAGGATACCAGCTCACCCTGCCTTCCCCCCTCCTCCATTTCCAAATCCTTCGGCTTAATGTTATAAAACCCCACTGATACCATGCCACTCTCCTCTCTGAAACCTTCATGGGCTCCCCAGTGCCGACAGGGCATAGGCTATGGGCTGCATTTTGCCATTTAAGGTTTCTGTGCTCCGGCCCTACGGCTCTTCCTGGCTTGTGCTTAAAGTATGCCTTCCAGCCAGGCTGCTGGCCTTCCTACCTCCACATCCTTCTGCTCATACCCACCTCAGTGCTTTTGTTCACTGAGCCCCTGCTGGAGTTCTGACCCCTTCCCCATCCTCCAAGGCTTGACTCAAGGATCACCCTCTGCCCCTTGCCTCTGAATTTCTCTTCTCTGTACTCTTCATCTGGATCTTTACAGACATGATAGGAATTGCTCTTTGAGTTTTAACTTGCTTTTCTGCCTCGTGAATGAGTCCAAGTTCAGGCTGTGTATTTTGGTGCACTCCCCATTGCCCAGCACAATGTCTGCACGTTGTCGAGGCTGAGAAGGTATTTGAGAATGGCTCAGCAGAAGCCCAAGAAGGTGGAGGTGCTGGACTCTCTTCCTTGGCTGGAGGCTAGGGGGCTAGACGAGCAGATGTCCAGTCACCTCAGATGTCCTCTTCCCACCTCTCTAGAGGCCCAGCCCATCACCCAGGCCCTGAGACCTTGGGGAATGGGGTCCCTGGGGATAGCAGCAGGGAGTGTGGGGATCCAGCTCTGACTCATCCCAGTGTGGGGGGGTCCACCCTGACTCATATCCCTTCTGGGTACTCATGATGCTGTCCATTAGAGCTGGCTTCCCCATCTGATGGGGAGAAGGGTGTGGCCCACCCCTGAAAGGGAGTCTCAGGCCCTTCCTCTGCTCAAAGTTGCTCTTGGGATTGGTCCCAAATGAGGTTGGCTGAAGCCCTGATTCCTACATGAGCAGTAATGACTGATGGGCCCTGAGGCCACAGTTCTTATGGCACAATTAGACCATGCCTTAACCAAAGGAAGAATGCTGTAAATGTGGGCTTTCTGGCATTGTAACAGAGAGGGGACACGACCCAGCACCTCTCAGAAGGCAAACTGTCATTCAGTCTCTGCTGGGGTCAAGCACCAATGCCTGGGACAGGGAGGCGTGGCAGGGGGTTGCTCAGGGCGGTCTGAGGGACAAGCCCCTCCTGGGGCACAGGATACCTGAAGGGCACCAGCACTGCCTCTAGGAGGCCGAAGGGTAGGTGGTCTGTCTGTTGTCAACCAGGCCCTCTCAGTGAGAAGAGAGGAGAGAAAAGACTGGAGGGGGAGAGGAGGGCAGGAGGAAGGCGGTGGTGAAGAGGCCAGACAGAAAATGCACCTGGGGACAAGGGGTTGGGAGCAGAAGCAGAGCTGGGGTGCAGCTGCGCGGCTGGAGGAGGCTGAAGGAGCTGGCAGCTGAGGTGCCGATGGCCCACAGGGTCCCCATTCCTGGCCTGGGCTTCTAAGTACTTGCTTCTTGCTGTCACTGGGCGTCCTTTGGGCACCAATGCAGTCACAGAAAGCCTACTGGGCACAGGGAGCACAGACAGCATTGGGGTGGCCCCACTGGGTATAGTGGACAATCCTGTGCAGAGCCATGCCCTAGGAAATCCGACCCTGGGGCCAACCTCAGGTAACCAGGGCCCCCAGAAGCCGGAGAGATATGGCTGGGGGTCCCACGTGCACCGTGGGGGTGGTCGAACTCCCAGGGATCCCAGCCTAGAATGTCAAAGCGCAGCCCCCTTTTTTCCTCGTCTAGGGGCCGCTTCTGGGCCCTCCTCTTCCTTGTCTCTTCCTAAGGAGCCCCTACAGCTCGTCTGGGGCCGGGTCTCAGGCCCCTCACTCACCTGCGGACGCTGGTCGGGCCAATACAGCCAAGGTCAAAGTTAGGGCCAGGGCGGGGGCTGGAGGCGGGGACCTCGGGCCGGAGCGCATCGCGGCGGGCTGGGTGGCAGAACTTGGCGAGCAGCGGAGCAGAGTCCAGAGTCTAGACGCCCGAAGTCGCGAGTCGAGAGAACTGGGCTTTTCTGGCGCGGGCTGGGCTCTGGGGCGGCCGCCGCCGTACTTAACTCCGGGCGGGGCAGGCGCCGACCCGCGCTCCGGTTTCAGGCGGGGGCTCCGCTGCTGTCTGCCCCCGCCCCCCACCTTCTTAAAGGGCCCGTGCTGGACTGTTCCTCTCCGTGCAGGGATGAGGGGATCCCTACAGCTCCGTCAGACCCAAGCCCCACCCTGGAGATTTGGGACAAAGTCCCAGGGAAGCCCAGGCTCCGTGAGCTCTGACTCAAGGACTCCCGGAGGAGACCAACTCTGCCAGGAGACCTGAACTGGACTAGCGCCTCACTTCTCTCCCTTCTGCCCTTGCAAGGGTCGAGGGAGGGTTCTGCACTCCAGGCCAGGCCCAGGAGGAAGGGCAGAAGCCTGCCACCCGACAGACTGCTTCTGGGCTGCTTTGCTGCTGAGGCCTCCTGAGGACTCCATTTGGACAGAGAGGCTCCAGCCTGAGGTTTTACAGGGCTCTGTGCCCACTGGCGTTGGGACCTTGACCTCTACCACCCCCCACCCCGCTTCAGTTTCCCAGTTTTTAAAGGAGATATGTTCTAGACTCTTCCACGAGACAGGAAGGATTCTCAACTCCATGGTATCATTTGCCTCAAAATAACCCTGCAAGGTGAATGAGAACCACCCCGTCCCCCCATCTTATGGAGGAGGTGACTGTGGCTCAGGGCTGGAAACGGTTCTTGCAAGGCCCCCGGGTGAAGAGCAGGTCCTTGGCCATTTGGGAGGGTGACGCCAGGCCTCCTGACTCTGGGTGTCTCAGCTTCCTGGGGATGCCTCCTGGAATCTGGCCCTGGATTTAGCTCCTACCTAACAGCTTCAGGCTGGGGCCCTGCTCTTCTTGGCTCCCTCCCAGGGAACAACATCAGCCTTGTCCCAAACAGGAGAAGAAAGGGCAATATTAATGCAGAGCTTCCAGCACCTAGAGGCTCTGCCTGCTCTCTGTCTAGCCCCAGTCTCAGCGTTGCCTGGCCTCGGTTTCTCTGTCCAGCAAATGGGTGGAAGAGCACCCCTGGGGTGCTTTCCCCTCCCTTCTTCCATCAGAATCCCTCTGTCACATCTGCCTGATTCAGCCCATCCCTAACCCCATCCCACCATGCGCTCTCTCCCCAGCCCCTCCCCTTGACCAGTGACAGTTCCACCATGTGTACAGCACTTCATAGTTTGCAACAAAATTGAGCTCCATTTTGCAGATGAAGAAAGTGAGGCCGAGAGAGATTAAGGGACTTGAGCAAGTCTACACAGCTGCTAAGAGGTGGAACCAG
This sequence comes from Equus quagga, assembly GCF_021613505.1. Classification (NCBI taxonomy): domain Eukaryota; kingdom Metazoa; phylum Chordata; class Mammalia; order Perissodactyla; family Equidae; genus Equus; species Equus quagga. Next base: position 1,578,819 of record NW_025796915.1, on the reverse strand, counting down.
GTCTTGACCCCAAGACCAGCACTCTTACCACCACAACACAGTGTGATGGTGCTGGGTCCGTGTGGCAGTTGTGAACACTATCTTGAGCCCAGACAGACGTAGGGTCCAATTCCAGCTGTCCTACTTAGCTGTCCAACATTGAGCAAGTTGCTTTACCTCTCTGTGGCTCAGTTCCTTAATTTATTAAATTGGGTTTGTGAGGATTAAATGCTTTAATGTATCTCAGATGCCTAGCCCAGGACCTGGCATACAACTGGGTGCTCAACAAGCACTTGTCTTTTCTCCTGCTTCTCTGACTGTCATCCTGCACATCCTCCCCGTGTTTCATTGCATAAAGCTTCACACTCACCACCTCCTTTGATGGAAAGTCAGCCCTTTGAGGGCTGAACTTTTCCCTCCGGAGCCAGATGCATACAGTAAGTGCTCAATGAATGCATGCTGGGGTTGATTAAGAAGCTAGTTGCGGCTGTTCTGTGGAGATTTGGGCAAGCCTAAGAACTCCCATCCAGTTTACCCTAGGAGGCCTGGGCGGGACTGTGCTCGGCTGATCTCGGTGGCATAAAGCCATTGGTTCCACAACTTGTCCCTTATTTTTCCTTCTCCTCAAGTCAGCAAGTGACCTGGTCCTTGTTAGGGGCTAATTACTGGCCAAGTGTGGGCCCAGGGTCAGGGGGTGCTGCTGGGAAGACTGCGTTTGGAGGAAAAGTGTTTTCTTTTTAGGGATGAAGAAAGAAGAGAGGGGGAAGCTTTTGCTTCTTTATGATCAAACACTTGGGTAGAGACCCCCACCTGCCCGTCTCCCTGTCCTTCCCCTCCCTATCTTCTCCCATCTCTCCTGAACCCCACCCACACAGATTTACCCACCACTACCAGGAGTCCCAGTCTGTCTGTGTAGCCTGCAGCTGGAGTTCCCGCCCACAGCTGAGATTCAAGTCTGGATTAGCTCGCAGCCTCCCCCTGCCTTGTTGCTAGCTGGGGAGAGAAACACAGGCCCGGAAAAATAATGACAACCAGCACGCAGTAAAACCCGGCTCCCTTCTCTGCTGGAGCTTCCCGGTTTACAAAACATTCACCTGGTCTCCTGACAACCCTGCGAAGTGTATGCGTTGGGGGACAGCGGACAGTGTTCCCTTTTCACTGATGAGGAAACTGAGGCTTGAGTGGAAGAGGGATTCTGGGCTCCAGTGCCCACAGGCCTGACCTTTGCTCAGCCTGTACCCAGGACCCGAGCTTGGGACCCGTGCTGAGTGGCATCATGCCAGGTGGACTGGCAGAAAGTTGAGGGCCTGTATTGCTTTGAAACTGATCCCTGACTGCCCCCGACTGTCCCAGAGCGAAGGGTGGTGGGCAAGGCAGTGCCTACTTCTCAGTTGTCCCCTCCCCAGCCTCCTCAGCATGCCCCGCTGAGGCTCCAAAGGCCCGGTCCTGAGGAGAGCTGACCAGAGCCTCCTTGGCATCCTCAGGCCTTCTCTCTCTCCTTCCAACCTTTGCCACAACTTTCTCTAGCTTGGGTTGGCTAGGCATCCTCGGTGACCATCCCTGACTGTTCCTGCTTCCCTGGCCTCATCTCATCTTCCTCCAGGAAGCCTTCCCACCCTCCTTTCCACCACTGGCCTCCCTTTCCACAGACCCCCTGGAGTAGTGATCTCTGTCTTCCCCTCGCACCCCCCCAGGAGCCCTAGCTGGGTCAGGAGGTGTGAGTCAGGGCCTCTCCTGCCCCCTAGACTGATCCCTTCCCAGTAAAGCACAGGATGCGGCATGGGGAGGAGGGGAGGGAGACTCAGGACACACTTAAAGACTGAAGAAGGCTGCCAATACCCCAGGGGTGAAGGAGGATTCAGAATTTTATGAGGCTGCAATAACCTATGGAATGTGCTGCCTCAGTTTCTCCAAGTGATCTGCCTCTGGGAGAACAACAGAGAGCTCAGCATCACCCACTCTCTGCCAGCGGAGTTCTGCCAAGCGTGCTGGCCGGGCTCTCCTGGTCACACTTCCCCTCAGTGCTTCTTGGACTAAGAGTGCCCACTCTGGCAGCAGTCGTGGCTTGGTCCTGCTCTCGGTCAGGGCCTGGCACTCTCAATGCCTCTGTGTTTTGCACCCTGACTGCCTGGGCCCCACCCAAGGAGCCTGTGGCTAAAGCCAGCTTGCTCATAAATGGCGGGTGCTTGTGCCCTAGGTGGGGTGGTGCCTCAGCTGGGGCGTGCTCTAGTTGCCCAGGTCCTGACGTCAAGGGATTGGCCTTCCATCATGAAGGTCACAGAACCCAGGCCAGTACTGTGCACGGGAACCCGGGCTTTCGGCCCCAATTTCATGGCTCTGTAGTCTCGTGGCCAGGAGCTCTGCGGCAGCAGGTCCCAGGCCTGGGCCTCTGACCCAGGGGCCTCTGCGGGAGTGGTCTTGCTCCTTCTCTTGGCCGGAGGCATCAATGTGGCTTTTCCAAGTGCAGGCTGCCAGGCTGAGGAGGGGCAGGGGCAGCTATTCACAACAATTACACAATTCAGGAGCTGAAAAGTTTAGTTTGCTGCTCTCAGGAGCTGCCGGGTGTGGGTGTGAGGCCAGTGGCAGGGCTTTGCCCTGGCCAGGGGCAGGCTCTGAGCCACGCCCAAGTGGCACTGGGGAGGTGTGGGCTGGGGACAGCAGGAAACCCTCTCAGAGCCTCTGTTCCTGGGAGCAGGCACTTGTCTTCCACACCATGTCCACAAAGGCTTGTGGCTTCGGTGGATGTGACCAGCTGGTCACAGCTGACTCCCCCTGGGGTTGTGCTATTTCTAAATATTGGTTCATGCTGTTAACCCCTGCTGTGCTCTACCAGTGGACATCTGGCTGCCTGCAGAGAGAACCTGGGGTGGGGGATGAATGGTCCCTGTTTGGATGGAAAATTTGTAAACATACTTGCTCAGACTCTAGCATAGGGCAGGCATCTTTGGGGGGTGGGGCAGGGCTCCTAAAAGGATGAGAAATACCTGCTCAGGACTGGCAATGAGGTTTCATTGGGCGTTAGGAGACGTGGGTCTGAGCTGGCGACTGGGCAGGGCAGTGGAAAGAATGTAGGGTTAGGAGCCAGAAGCCTGGTTCTGCCAAGGCTTTTCTGTGTGGCCTCAGGCGAATTGCCTCACCTCTCTGCACCTTTTCCCTCATCTGCAAATTATAGCTCCGCCATGGTGCTTGGATGATTCCCTCCAACAGAGGTGCTGGGGCTTTATAAACCATGAGGGGCAGTGCCTGGTAGTTATGATGATGGCAATTGTTGATGCGAGGGTCCTACTCTCTGCACGACTCCCAGAAGTGCCTTGAAGGAGAGGCAAGACTGACAACTAAGAGGTGGTCTTGGTTGGAGCCAGCTGGCAGGGCTGTCTTCAGCCTGTGTGGGGCGTGGTGGGTATGTTTATTCTACATAAGAATGTATAGCTTGGATTTCAGCCCCGACTGGCCCCACTGGCTAGAAGTCCTTGTACAGTGAAACGTCTGTGGTAATCGGCCTCCAAGATGGCCCTCAATGATCCTCACCTTCTGGTATTCATGCCCTTGTGTAGTCACCTCCCATACTGGATGGGTCTGACCTGTATGGCTGACAGAGCACTGCAGAAATGATAGAGTATGACTTCCAAGTCAAGGTCATAAAAGACATGGCAGCTTCTGCCTTGCTGTCTTCTGATTGCTTGCTCTGAGGGAAGCCAGCGACCATGGCCTGAGGACAGCTGAGCAGCTTGTGGAGGCCCCTGTGGAGAGGAACTGCAGCCTCTTGCGCACAGCCAGCACTCACTCACCATTGATGTGTATGAGCTATCTTGGAAGTGGATCTGCCAGCCCCCATCAAACTTCCAGATGACTGCAGCCCCTACTGACATTTTGGCTGCCATTTCCTGGGAGAGCTGGAGCCAGAACCATCCAGCTAAGTCACTTTTAAACTCTGACCCACAGACACAGTGTGCAATAATAGCTGCTTATTGCTATTTTAAGCACTTAGGTGTTGAGGATAATTTGTTACACAGCATTAGAGAGCTGATGCAAACCTGCACAACTGTAAATGGCCGTCCAGTGAGCCAGACTGGATGTGTGTCTGGGACTCAGAAAATAGGACTCTGCCCTCATGAGGAGGAGTGATGTTTCCTTGATCAATCAATGGATCAACTCATTCATTCATTCAACAAATATTTCTTAAGCACTTACCAGATGTCAGGCAGTATGTTGGGGGCTGGGGACACAAGGGTAAATGACAGGAGCCCTGCCTTTGGGAGCTCACAGGCTCCAAAGTGACTTGCTGGTTGTTGGATAGGGGGAGTAAGGACAAGGAAGATGTCCAGGATAAGCCCAGATTTCCGGCTTGGGCACTTGGATGGGTGGTGGCATCATTTATTGAGATAAATGGGAGACAGAGGTTATGTCACGTGAAAAGCTTTGGGCATGTTGATTTTGAGGTGCTTGTGAGACACCCAGGTAACACTGCACAGGCTGCCAGATATGTGGGTCTAAAGCTCCTAAGAAGGTCTGAGCAGAGGCATGTATATTCAGGAATTGTTTGGGTACAGATAATGGGATTGAAGAAATGAGAGGAGATGAGACTGCCCAGGCCAGGGGAGAGCAGTGTAAAATGGAGGGAGGCCAGGGCTGAGCTCTGACACACCAACATTGTTTTCTTTTAACTTTTTTTTTTGACATAAGTTCAGACTTACAGAAAAGTAGCAAGACCGTTACAAGTATTTCCCACATACTCTTCACCTAGATTTCCCAAATGTTAATATTTTGTTGTATTTTTAATTCTTTTCTCTCTATGTATATATATATTTTTTCCCTGAACTATTTGAGAGCAAGTTGCAGAGAGAATGCTCCTTTATCCTTAAATCTTTCAGTGTGTATTTCCTAAGAATAAGGACCTTCTCTTTCATAACCAGAGTGCAATGATCAAAATCAGGACATTAACGTTGGTATAGTACCTTTAACCAGCCACAGACTTTTGTCTGGTTTTGAAAATTTCCCTGATAATTTCCTTGATAGCAAAAGAAAGTCCTGGCCCCTGTGCTGCATTGAGTTGTCCTGTCTCTTGAGTTTCTATTAATCTGGAAAAGTTCTTCAGTGTTTCTTCGTCTTTCATGATATTTTTGGCAAGTACAGACCAGTTATTTTGTAGAGTGACACTTGATTTGAGTTTGTTTGGTTTCCTCATAATTAGATTCAGTTGTGCATCTTTGATGGGAACACTCCAGAAGTGAGGCCGTGTCCCTCTCGGTGTCTCCTTGCAGAAAGTACACAACATCTATCTGCCCCATTGTCAGGGATGCTGACTTACATCACTTGGTTGAGGTGGTGCCTGCCAGCACTCTCCCTGTAAAGTTGCTGATTTCCCATTGCACTTAATAAGCTTATGCGAACATTGAAAGGCCAGGGTGAGGAAAAGGAGACAGGAAGAAAGCCTGTGAAGGGACGCGGGAGGAAGACCGGGAGAACATCTTGGAACCAGGAGGAGGTGCTGCAGGAAGGAGGGAGTGGTTGGTCATTTCGGTCTGGGGCTGCTGAGAGGCTGGTTGGGCGAGGGTGGAAAGTGCCCGTGAGCTGCCACTTCCACATGCAGGTCACGGTTTAGGTGGAGGGATGAGCCTGAAGCCAGCCTGAGGGAGTCAAAGTGTGAAAGGCAGGAGAGAATAGAGACAAGAGGGAAAACGTCTCTTTGGGGAACTTTATCTGTGAACTGGGGGAGGGGGATCTGGGCAGTGATGATGAGGATGATGAGGATGATGATGATGATGAGAGGTGTGCAGGGCCCGGGAGATGGCTTCTAATAGATGGAAGGGATGTGGGGTATATACAGTGTGATAGGAAGGGTCCAGATGAGGGTCAAAGAGAGGAGAGGGGGCAATGGAGAGCAAAGATTCTTGAGTGGGCAGAGGAGATGGGAAAAGGTCTTGTTGGGTCCTCCCAAGCCTGAGAAGGGAAGTGGGAGAAGGTGACACCAGAAGCCAGCGGTTCTGACGGTGTGGCGGGGAGGGTTTGAGGCAGAGTCCAGTCTGAAGGCCTCTGTTTTCTCCGCTGAGGAGGAGGCAGAGCAGGAGGCTGAAGGCAGGGCCAAGCCTGTGGAGGAGAGTGAGCTTGTTGGAAATGCTCTCTGGAGAGAGGGAGAGAGCAAGGTGACCGGAGTGGAGGTAGGCTGTGGGATGGCATGGAGGCAAGTCCAGGGCTCAGGGCTTGAGACTATTCCCAGCAGCTTTTAGCTGCCTGGGGCAGGTGGGCAAGGCAGACCTGGCGACGCAGGGCTGGGATTTGCCAGGAAAGAAGCTGGACGAGGAGGGCAGTGAAGGCAGGAGGGGACTGAGGGATGAGGAGAAAGTACAGGGTCAGTGATGAGGTCTCAGTGATGGCAGGCAATTTGTGCAGCGAGAGCACCGGAGCGAGAGAAGTGAAAGGACAGGGATGGTGTCCCAGAGCGAGGCGTGCGGTCAGTGCAGGGGGAGGGGGTGAGAAGTCCAGGATGTGCTGAGGGGAGGGTGGCTGAAAGAGTGGAGGGGAGGTGTTTGGAGATGAGGAGGTCTCAGAACTGGGAGGCCAGGGGATTGGTGGGTGGTCCCCAGGGAGGCCTAAGTCAGAGGCATAATCTCAGGAGTTGGGAGGTGGGGAAGAAGACCACAGGCCGGGGCTGCCAGGTTTACAAGTCAAGAGAGATGGCAGCCCTGAGGAGACGAGGAGGGGGACTGTGGATGCTGGGCCCCTCTAGGACCAGGGCTTTTGACAAGGAGGGGCACTGCCTGGGTACCGAGGAGGCCAGGGACGCACTCCACCTTGGGCTCTGAGGAACAGGGCTGTGAGAGACAGAACCGCTAGTGTTGGAGCTGGCTGAGGGTCTGTCAGCAGCGGTGAGCTAGGTCTCTGTTACAGTTGGAGGGAAGGGAGCATTTAGAGCAGAAGTGGGGTGGCTTGTGACCTGCTTGGGTGTAGAGTGGCTTTGCTTCCCTAAGCGAGTCATCCACAAGGACAAAAGGAGCAGTGTAGGGGGTGTCAGGAAGGCTCCCTGCGAGGGAAATACTTGGAGACCACCTCCCCCCAGACCAAGAAGGTGGAAGTCCCAGCTTCACATTTGGCCCCTGTCAGCATGAGGGGACCATCAAGGCTGGGGCCCAGCAGGCCCACATCTTCCTCAAGGAAAAACTGACGAGGATGGGGGTGAGGAGGCGGCACTGCCTGTGGCCCACAGCCAGCTGAGGCTGAGCCAATCCCAGCCTTGCCTGGTCTTCGCCTCTCCAGAAATCAGAGGCTGGGCTACCCCACGGGTGATGGGAGGGGCCTGGAGAGAAGGGTCTGCTGCTGGCAGAGGAGGGAACCCTGCCCTCTGTTCAGAGCGTTTCAGTCCCACAAGGATCTTTTGGAGTACCCAGCATGTCTGGCTAGTCTGCTCCAAGTCCTCATCACGCCTGCTGGTTGGAATGAGTCCAGAGCGTGGTTTGGTTTCCATTAGATCAGAGGCTATAATCCAAAGAGAACCCTGGGGTTTGTGTCCTGGTTCCATCTCTGCTACTATGGTAAGGGGAGACTTTGGGCAACTCTGTGCCCCTTTCTGGGCCTCAGGTTCGTTACCTGTGTACCGGGGCTGTGACGGACCCCCTCTCTAAAGCCAGTAGTCACTTTTTCCCAAGATGGAAACCCCTCTTAGCTGGTTCAGATCAAATCCCCAGTCTAAGCTATGAATCGGTGGGTGCAAGCAGGCCCTGGGGCCCCCAACCTCCTGGGTTTTTAGAGGTGAAGGGGTCCTCAGCATTTCCTCAGCCCTGGGGCTCCTCCATCCATCACAACTGCTGAGGATCTTCCCTGTCCCTCACTGTTTCCTCTCGCGCTCCCCCTAAGGGGCGCTCCTGACCACAGGAACAAGAAGTGGCCTCTTAAGGCCTCAGTGTCACCCCTCTGTCCTACTTTATTTGCTCCCCATTCCCTGCCTGAATGCCACCACCTGGCAAGTATTCCTTGAGCCAGACAGGGATGTCTGAGGATCCCGTGCCCTGGGCTAGGCATTGGGGAAGCTATCAGATGGTTGCACCTTAGTGTGGCATAATTGGCTTGATTCTTTTCCAAGGAAAACCAGACTTTGAAAACCAGACGTTCAGGGCATGTCCAGGACCTGGGGGGATAGGTGGGAGGGGTGGGGGTAGAGGGCCACCCCAGGGGCCTGTGCTGTTTGCAGGAACCCTTCACCCATGACCCACCTACTCTTTCCATTCCTTTCTCCAACCTCAGGGTGCCCACCACGAATGAAGAGCAGGCTCTGTCACCCCAACTCTCCCTTTCCCTTCCCTGACCTAGGGTCCTAGGGACCCTCAGGCTATTTAGGGGGCAGTAGGGCTGAGTTCTCAGGGTACCACAACTGAGCTGCCAGTGTAGAATTTCTTCGCCATAGTTCAGGCACCACGGCAACTGGGGGAAATAAACATTCTGTGTTTCACAGTCCAAGTTCTGAGGTGACATCATCCCCAGCTCCAGCCTGCTGAGCCCTGCAGCTGGCTGCACCCCAGACGGCCTCAGCTGCTTGAGCCTGAGGCCCATCCTCCCTCCCAGCCCCCACGCAGCCTCTGGAGTTGGGGAGAGATAGTGGACACAGGGGCTTGGGCAGGGTACCTGGAACAGCCCCACACAGGCCGAGCTCCTTGCCTGTCGCTTGGATCTCTGAGTAGCTGCTGTCGGCCCCTCCTTGGCCCCAGCCATGAAGCTGCCCAAGGGGGCCAGGAACTCTGTGTTCTATGGGCAGCACCCAGAGGAGAAGGTGCAGGTGCCCTCATGGCAGGAGGTAAAGCAGACCCCTGTGGTCATGGCAATGATCAAAGGTGAGAGCCCTGAGCTTGGCTTGTTCCTCTCCCTGCGGGGCTGCTGAAGGTGTCCCAGCCTTCCAGTCCTGCCTCCTGCAAAGCCCCTGCAGACTCTCCTCGAAGCCTACAGATGATCTGCACCTCCAAGCTGAACTTCATAGGCAGTATTAGCTGCTGGAACTTTTCAGGGCGGTAGGAGAAGGAGGGGCGTGAAGTGAGGCCAGTTTTGGGGAATAGGCCCAGGATTCAGTGGAGCCTTGAGTCCAGCTGTGGCTTTCCTCGCTTCCCTTAAATCTTACTCTCAACTGAAAGCAGACAAACTAATTCTTACTACATGTTTAATGACTGACCATTGCTCTCTGTGGGAGGTGGTTTAGTATGAGGTTAAACGTTTGGGCTCTGTTCGCTGATTGTCTCAGAATTGCCACATTACCAACTTGTGTGACTTTAGCCAGATTGATATTTCTAAGCCTCAGTTTTCTCATCTGTAAGATGGGAAAAACAATAGTATCTGTCTTACAGAGTTGTTGAAAGGCTTAACTGAACTCATCCACATAAAATACTTAGTATAGTACTTGGCAGAGAATAAGTTCTCAGTCATTATAACTACTACCTTTCCTGCTACGCATTGTCTGTCAGAGAGAAATTGCATTTTATCTGGGAACACTGCCTTTCCGCAAAGGAAGCAGCTTGATGGTGGGATCTGTAGCATTGCAACATCAGTGGGAGCAAAGACCCCGATGTTCTCATGGCGCACTGTTTTTGGGGCTTCCCTGACTCTGATCTGGTGGGTCCAGGCTGAGGGCTGCCCTGTCTGTCCTTACAGGTCCAGGCCCTGCCAAGTACCTCCGGCCATCCTGCACAGGCTACATAGACCATGACATCTCTATGTTTCAGGAGCCAGCCTACACTCTGCACACCCGGCACTCGGAGAAGCGTGGGTGCTCACATCACCCGTCATCCCCTTGGGCGTGGGGTTATCATTGTGGGAGGGTTGGGGTGGCAGTGAGAAACATGAGCCATTCTCTGTAGCAGCAGGTTCCCTGGGAACCCAGACCTGCCATGAGAGGTACACCCAGGTATCCTACTGGGTCCAGAAGGAAGGCAGCAGGGATGCCCAAGTGACCCACCCCCTCTAAAGGCAGCTCTGGGGAGATCTCCCAGCTGGACCCCCTGAGAGAGCTTCGAGGGTCACTGTGGCCATCTAGCTGGCCATGCAGGGGCTCCTTTCTGTCTGACCTTCAGCTCTTGATGCCATGGGTTCTCTTGCCACAGGGGCTGGGCAGGAATAGCTGGGGGGTGGGGGCCCCCAAAGCTTCCTGGGTGGCTTAGAACCCTGTGGAAGGGTGGGGTCAGAGGGCCGCAGGAGACCTGGGGCTGCTGGCCAGGACCAGTGAGAAGAGATGCTGGGCAAGGGTGTAGGTGTGTATCTGGGGGTCTGAGATCTAGGGTGTCTGCTAGGCCCCTCTCTGGGCGACACACCCTCCCCTGCCTGGCCTGGGCCCTTTCTCAACACTTTAACAGGAGCTACTGTGCCCATTATTACCCCTTGGCACCCATCCTGGTGGGTAGCACCGGCCAGGCTGCTGTTATTTTATCTGTTCCTTTGAGCAGGTTCTTGAGGATGTTAGGTAAGGAGTTAAAAGCCCCATTTCACAGATGAGGAGATCAGGGTCCTAAAGCACCCAAGAGCCCAAGGAATTGGAAGGGACCCTGTTCTTCTCTTGGGGGAGGGGATCTTGCCTAGAGCAAGCCAGGCTCACTCTGGGGGCAGCGTCTGGGGCTGATGGGGCCTCTTGCTGGCTGCCCTGCAGGTATTACGGACGTATGCAGTCCTGGGCCTTGCTACTTCTTGGATCCCAAAATAACTCGGTTTGGAATGTCCAGCTGCCCGCAGGTCCCCATGGAGGAGCGCATCTCCAACCTGCGTAAGATGGGATGGGAAGGCAGTTTGGGAGGTGGGAGGATGGGAGCCCTCCCTCAGGACCAGGTTTGTCTGTAGATGCTGGCATCTCCCTGCAATGTCACATCAAGACACCAATGTCACCCTGCTGACATCACCATGTCTCTGTCACAGTACTTATGTCTTGAAGTCAATGTTATGCATATATGTTATGGGGTGACATTATGATAGAAATGCCATGGGGCTCATATCTCAGTAGCGATATTGTCATGCTAAGGAACTCATGGGCTGTAGTGATTTCAGGATGTTTGCTTGGTGTTGTCACAGGGACAATGTCAGAAGGCTGACAGCCCAAGGATGATGTTCTGATGACACCTGTGGTTTTATATTATGACAAGTGTCACAATCCTGATGTCAGGATGGCCCAAGTGCCTTCCCCTGCCCATAGCCTCATACAGGAGTCATGATGTCCTTGCTTGATGCTGAGGTGTTTATAGTAAAGTCACATTAGGCTCATCAAGACCTCAGCTCCCTACCTGGACCCACCAGTTGGACACCAGGAGACGTGGCTGCCCCCCTACCCAAAGACCCCTCCCCTCATTTGCCCACTTTCAGGCCTGAACCCCACTCCAGCCTCCTGCCACTACTGCTTGGAGAAGACCCACCCACCTGGAGAACGCAGGGCACCCCAGCACACTTTTGGCTACCGGTGCCCATACAGAGTCACGGACCCCAATCCAGCCCCCAACCAGTACCAGCTGCCATGCTTGCTGGGACCCAACAACCCTGTCAACAGAGCCGCTCCTTGCTATAGTCTGGCCTCCGGAGATAAGAACTGGTTCTACAGGGAGAATGTAGCAGGAGGCCCTGGGCCGGCCACGCGCACCCGGCCTGAGCCGTCTGTCTACCAGAACCACAGCCCTGTCTACAGCATGGCCAAGCGCTTCGCCTACCCAGTGGACCACACGCCTCGGCCTGGCCCTGGCTCCCACAACGTCCAGCAGGTCACGGTGCACAAGCCCCGCACGCCAGCTTTCACCATGGGCATCAAGCACTCCCCCAACCTGTGCCCGCTGGTCATTGACATTCACGACTGAGGCCCCTCCTGGAGTGCTCGCCCACCCCTCCCCACAGAGGTTATTTTTCTATACCAAATTGAGCAACTTACTAAGGTTTCAAGTAGCAGAGCTGGTGCCTGCTGCGTCCAGCACACAGAAGGCATTAGATAAATATTTTCATTATTTATTCCTTCCTTTTGCAAACACTTGCAGGTACTTCCTCAAGTCTCTGCCCTGGGTGAGGGGATACTGGGGATACTGGGAGGCACTGTAGGTGTCCCTGCTGGGAGGAGTTCTGTTCCAGCTCACTGGGGAAGGCAGCCATGTGAACTCCAAAGAGGTTTGTCCCTGGACAAAGCTAATTCTGCCACTAATGTGCCATGTGGCCTCTGCAGCTCCTGCCCCTCTCTGGGCCTCAGAGTTGCCCTTTGGACAGCGAGGGTGGGGGGTAGGCCTGGAGGATGTCTAAGTTCCCTCCAGTTCCAGGACTGTGTGACTCTGATTCCTGACAATGGTCAGTACCCAAGTGGGTGCAGGCAGGGGAAGGAGGGGTCATTCTGGTTGAGGTGGGGGGAGAGGGGAGTTCTCTCGGGGGGAACCCAAGAGGCCAGGCAGAATCAGTGTGTAGAGGGAGGTATTCTTGGTGGAGGTAAAGATGAGGGCAAGATCATGCAAGTGGGACCAAAAAGTGCAGGGCAGGGAACTGGGGAGGCTCAGAGTGGCAAGAGCCTGTGCTGCAGGAGGCTGGCTGATTATAGGACGAGCTCATGGACAGCTTAGAGAGGACTCAGGCTTTGTCCTCAGTGTGATGGGGCTCCATCAGACGCAGTATTTTCAGAAGAGTCTTTGGGCAGTGAGAGAAGGTTGGACAGGATGGGCAGAACCTGGAGGCTGCAGTCTGCCTAGGGAGGAGGCAAAGGGGCTGACTGGGCTGCTGGGTGGAGGGTCTGCGTGTCACCTGCTGTCTTTGGAGAGCTGCTTGTGTGTCCCCAGCCTCAGCAGCTTAGCCTTGCAGTGCCCGTTAGAGGAGGAGCCACAAACTAGCCAGGAGGGGGCAGTGTTGCCTCGCTCGTGAGTCCAGGCCTATGCCCACCACCCCTACCCATTCCGGCTTCGCTGCTTTTGGGCAGACAAGTGCCAGTGCTCCTGTGGGTCTCTGGGGAGGCTGGGGTCTCTGGGACTGGTCTTTGTACTTCATTAATTCTTGGTATGCAGATCCCCCATTCTGACTTGCCCTCACCTTGGGACCAGCCCCTCTCCCAGCTCCCTGGGCCACAGGAGGCGTGAGGGACACTTCCACTCCTGCTCTGCAGCCTGGGGCCTGTGGCGGGACGGAGGGCAGGAAGGATGGAGGGGGAGGGGCTCAGGGAAGCAGGGGAGGAGGTGGAATATCCCCAGACCCTGTGGCTCAGGCAGAGGCACGTTCTTCTGCGCCCACTGCCCCAAGAGCAGAGGGAGGCAAGAAGAAAGGGCCACTCAAACCAGCGTCTGATGGCTCATCCTTGCAAATTTGAGCAATATTCAGGTTTTAATTAAAAAGAAAATTGAATTGAAGGACTAACTGTGGACAGAAAGGAGCAGAGAATATGTTTGGAATACTAAAAAAACACAACAACTAGAGGGCCGGCCCAGTGGTGCAGCGGTGAAGCACGCACATTCCGCTTCAGCAGCCCGGGGTTCGCCGGTTCAGATCCCATGGCACTGCTTGGCAAAAAGCCATGCTGTGGTAGGCATCCCACATATAAAGTAGAGGAAGTTGGGCACGGATGTTAGCTCAGGGCCAGCCTTCCTCAGCAAAAAGAGGAGGATTGGCAGCAGTTAGCTCAGGGCTAATCTTCCTCAAAAAAACCCACAAACCCCACAACAACTGAATACTTTAAATAGAGGGTTGTTGAAAACCCACCAGGGTTGTACCCCACCAGAACCAAGGTCTGAGACCGAAATTCCGTTCCCCATGCCATGCCACCCCCCAGGCCTGGGGTCCTGTGTCTGTCCTACTCTCCCACTCCTCAGTGAAGCTGGCCAGGGCAGGCTCTAGAGAGAGCTAGTGAGCCTGGGGATCCATCTGTCTTGCAGCAGATTAGAAAGATGTCATTTTGCCGACAATGCCATTTATCACTTCGGCTGCAAAAATCAGTGATGCTTGAGCTGAAAGTGGTGGGTGGGGGTGGGGGATGGCAGGTGGCAGCAGCTGATTCTCTCCTGTCACAGGCCAGGGGGGCTGCAGATCACCTTCTGCATAGCGGATTTTCTGATTTAGTGCCTAGCTCATCCTGAGGCCCTCCATTAGAAACATGAGAAAACTGAGGCATAGAGCCAGAGAAATAACTTTGGCCATATGACGAATTAATGGCGTGTCTCTAAATAAAGGTCCAGGCTCAGTCAGTGACCAAGGTCAGGGTTCAATGTGTGACCAGGCTCAGAGCAGGGTCAGGGCTCAGTGTGTGAGCAGGGTCGGGGCTCAGTGTGTGAGCAGGGTCAGGACTCAGTGTGTGAGCAGGGTCGGGGCTCAGTGTGTGAGCAGGGTCGGGGCTCAGTGTGTGAGCAGGCTCGGGACTCAGTGTGTGAGCAGGCTCGGGACTC